>NC_081410.1:123125639-123725639 GCF_030272615.1 Cryptomeria japonica
CGCATGTGTATGTATGTATGTATGTATGTATGTGTGTGTGTGTGCACATATGTACATATATTTATATACATGTATATGTGTATGACGATACATGTATGCATGTGTGTACACACACACACACACACACACATATATACACACACATGTATATATAAATATGTATATGTGTGTGTGTGTGTGTGTGTGTGTGTGTGTGTGTGTGTATGGTGAAAAATATTAGGGTTTTCACAATTAGATATATGAAAACCATTAATATTTAGACATGGGGACCATTACATTAAACAAGGGTAAACCCAATAGATCTAACTGCAAATCAACAAGGATAGGGTTGAGAATTCTATTGGATTTACTGGATTTGAATTGATTGCCCCTCTTTTAAGTTGATTTGCAAAATGTTGAAATTAAGGTAAATGTATTAGAATTGAAGTAATTATGTGTGACCAATGAGCTACAATCACTAGATCAAGCCACAACCCTGGATCTGAGTAATATAAGTGTATTTAGATCTGTTCCTAGAAGGACCTCTTGAAATGTCAGGACTGATATGCCCGTCGCATCGGTCTTTCGCACTTTTCTCTGTCCAAAAGGGAATATGTTTGTCTTTGTAAATAAAGCTAATCTTGGAGATCGTAGCTTCATTCCTACTTCCTATGCACAAAAAGAAGGGGAAATAGGTTAGAAGTAAGGGTTTGCCTAAGTCAAACCTTGGTTTAGGAATTAACCTTGAATGAAATATTACAAATACTAAAATAAACAATGGAAAGGTATACCTCAAATCTGCAATGACTAATAACATTGCTTTGCTTCTTGAATGTAATCACATATGTTGCATAAAATGGATTGAACATGCCAAAACCCTAATCACGCACCAAAATTAAGGCCCAAAGAGGACACCCCTCTAGAGAATCATTTGGTAAGTGTATATGCATCAAGAATGGAGTTTAAGCCACTGAATGGACCCGGATAGGAGATGAGGAGGAGACGTGCTAAAGAAGGGGCACAAACATGAGGTGTAAATTGTCTCGGTGATAATATATGACGCTACATATGTATGTATGTATATACACATGCATATATATATATGTGTGTGTGTGTGTGTGTGTGTGTGTGTGTATACATACACATATATACAGATACACACATATATACACATAAATATACATATATACATACATATACATATACATATATATAGATGTATGTATGTATGTATGTATGTATGTATGTATGTATGTATGTACGTACATAAATATCTACATACATACATATATAAATATATATGTATGTACGTATATATTTATGTACATACATACATATATATATATAGATATACACATATATACATATATATATATATATATGTATATGTATATATGTATATGCATATATGTATATGCATATATCTATGTGTGTGTATATATATGTGTGTGTGTATTTATGTATATGTATATGTATGTATTTATGGATGTGTACATATGTGTGTGTGTGTGTCTATATATATATATATATATATATATATATAGACACACACACACACGCACATATGTACACATCCATAAATATATATACGTGTATACGTATGTATATGTATGTATATACATACATGTATACGTACGTAAATATGTATACTTGTATGTAAGAAAGTATTATCATTCCAAAACAAATACCATTTTTTATGCTTTCTATGCTAAAAAAACAAATCTGATTTCACAACAATTGTGGTTGATAAATAAATCTAATCCCATAAGAAAATCTGATTCTATAAACAAATTCAATTTCATCAACAATTCTAGTTTCATACAACAATCATAAGTAGATCTAAGAATGAGATTTAGAAAGTGTAAGGTATTGGAATTATGACTTCACCACTTAGATTGATAAGGCCACTAATTTCATGGGACCACCAAACATTAAGGAGGGAATTGAATTTGATTGAACCATTCCTAAAAGGATTGAATGCATATCAAATTAATGTTGAACACTACCAGATGTTGAGAAGGGGGTTGAATCAGCATATGCAAAAACTTGAGTAGATTAAATCACATAAACCATACCATCCATTCACTTCATAAGCATGAAAATAAATAACTAAAATAGCAAATGCATCCACACAAGAACATCAAGATTTTTACGTGGAAAACCTGAACTGGGAAAAACCATGGTGAGAATCAAACTCACAATGTTTGTAATAAGTGTTTACAAAGATTTAGGCTATAGATCAGGGAGCTCATTGCTCCAGACTGAAAAGGGTTTAGTAATAAAAACAAAGGCTCCAAGTTAACTAGTTGAAGAGACCTCAATAATCAAAATGTCTCAGCTACTAGTCTCATTCTTGGAATTCTATTACAAGAACACAAGTGGACACATGGAAAGAGCAAGAGCATGCATCAAATAATTAACCATAATCCAACAACTAGCAAAGCTATGAGCTCATGGAGAGAAGAAAGGAGAAAACATGGACACCACAAACTAGCAAGTTGTGTTATGCTAAGTGATCCATGAGAGAATGCAAGAGAGAATGTGGATTCCACTGGCTAGAAAGTTATGTTATGCTAGGTGATCCAAGGAAACATGAATTCTCAGAGGACAACAAGTTGTTTTATGTTGTGTGATCCATGTAGGAAGAAAGAGTTGGAATAGACTAGAAAGTTGTGTTATGCTAGTTGCACTCATCTGAAAATGCAACACAAGTAGGGTTGAAAAGTCTAGAAATATATGTTTTCTAGTTGACCTACCTTATACAAGTTGAAAAGGGAAGATGAATTGACATCTTGCTATATATGTCATTTTCTAGTTTCAAGAGTTAAGCATCTTATCTAAGACTTCGGTCTAGTTTCAAGCCTGCAACAACCTATATAAGATGTGCACTAAGGATAACCCAACAAGGCATCATGTAAGGAAATATACAAAAATGGATAATAAAGCAAGGAATTGTGCAAGGAGATCCACAACTTGAATTGAAAAATGATAACAAAGCAAGGCATTATGCAAGGAAATCCACAACTTGAATTGAAAAATGATAACAAAGAAAGGCATTATGCAAGGAAATCCACAGCTTGAATTGAAAAAGGATACTTGAGCAAGGCATTATACAAGGAAATTTACATCTTGAATTGAAAATGGATAATCAAGCAAGACGTTATGCAAGGAAATCTACAAATTGAATTGAAAAATGATTTCAAGCAAGGCATTATGCAAGGAAGTTCACAACTTGAATTGAAAAAGGATAATCAAGCAAGGCATCATGCAAGGAAACCTGCAACTTGAATTGAAAAATGATAACTAAGCAAGACATTAGGGAATAAAATCCACAACTTGAATTGAAAAAGAATAAATCAACAAGGCATTACGCAAATAAATCCACAACTTGAATTGAAAAAGGATAACCAAGGAAGGCATTATGCAAGGAAATCTACAACTTGAATTGAACATATGTTATAAGGAGGCTATGATGTGTGCCCCCCCTTAAGATGCCAACTTATCCTTAGGTTGATGTGTTAAGGAAGAAAGAAACAAGGATACACACCTTCATCACCAAGGAGATACCCTTTACGCAACAATGTACATAACTCTAAGCTAAAGAGGCATAACTCTTATAAGCAAGGAAAATATA
Source organism: Cryptomeria japonica (assembly GCF_030272615.1). Taxonomy (NCBI): domain Eukaryota; kingdom Viridiplantae; phylum Streptophyta; class Pinopsida; order Cupressales; family Cupressaceae; genus Cryptomeria; species Cryptomeria japonica. Next base: position 123,129,253 of record NC_081410.1, read on the forward strand.
GTTGTAAAAAAGATGTCTTGCAATAAGTGTAAAGGTATCCTTTTGAGGGATGCACAATGGAAGAGATCTTTATCCAAAGATAATTGCCTCTGAAAAATAGAAGGGATATGTGATACAGATAATGTCTTTGAAAAGGAGAAGGAAACTAAGCATACAAACCTTCTACCATTGCTAAGAAAAAGTGGATATTTAGTAAAAGATTGCACACATTCACTAAGTGGAGAACGTTCATAAGAAGACACACAATTGAAAATAAAGAACAAGACCAACCAAGGGACATATATGTACTCATATGGAGGACCACTCTATGTAAGAAAGGACCTCAAATTATAAAAAAATGCAACTCAAAGGAAAAAGGAAATTTTTCAAAAAGAGAGATTTGAAATATTATTCTTTCCCCCCAAGTACGGAGACAAGGAAGAATGATTATTATATTGTTGTCCAAGTATGATTGGAAATTAAGATGTACTACCATACATGACAAAGACCCCTCAATAAAGATAAACTACCAATGTCATTAGGTAAGGAGAAACGTAATAAGGGGAATGGAGTGCTAAGGCACTACTTCCAAATTTGGATTGAGGAAAAGCATGAGATCAGTTGTAAGGGTGATACAAGCTTTATCATATAGGTCCTGAAAAAAATCTTTAAAAGCTTTATAGTTTCCAAGAGAATGGGAATAACTATGATGAAAGAGATAATAAACATCACCATCTTTGTTCTTATAATTATTGATATATCTTTGTTGTAAATATGATCTTTTGTTGTCATTAATGTCAAACTTGTTGATCTTGAAAAGAGTTTTGGTTACATTCTATGGTCTAGATGCGGTCTAGTTTGGTACAGTTACAATGGGACTTCAATATGGTCATGAGGATGTGTGGAGTATATTTGTGGTTGCTCCAAAAGGCTTTTATTGATGTATTCTAAAGTTTTTTTAAGATATGGTGTTAGTTTATAGGATTTACAATTGGTGATTAGATAAGTGTGACTATTCCAGTTTCAATGTACATGAATGTGTTGTATTCCTTTACCTGCCAGTATTTTGGTGATGCAGTTCATCTATTCAATGTTAATAGTGTTTGTTGATGATATCTTAAGCATCTGCAACCACTCTTAATGAGTGAAATTGAAGATAGAGTAAAATTGTGGCGGTGTGCTTTGATGGTTTTATCTTTTGCACCAGCCCTATATTGTTTTGGTCTATGTAGTTGCTTGTGAACCTATGGGCCATGATCTAGGATGAACTAGAAAGTGTGTCAACATGGTGTGAATCCTCATGTCTCAATTTTATTTTTGGGCATGCATTGGAGTGTGTTTTAGGCTGACTCTTTGGTATTTACATGTTTTTGGTTACGGGAAAAATAGGTTTTGAAGGGACCCTGAAACCCTTTACAATAGATCCTTAAAAGATAAGAGCATTAAGAAACAAGAAAAAACATTTTGCAAAAAAACCAGCATAGTTTTGGGCAAAAACAAACATAAAAGCCCAACAAAACTAGCTACATCCAGCCAAAACCGAATAAAGACAAAAGACAAATTGCTTAATGTTTTTTAGGGCATTAACCAAATTTCCGCTAATCCCTTGCAAATCTTTGATATTATCCCTAAGCATTGGGATTTCCTTGGAAGAGGCCAAAGCAACTTTTTTCATACTTTCCCTAGTCCTTTTTGTCGTGCCACCAGAAGCACTTTCCACGTTCCCTGCCTCAATAGCATCCTCGTCAACATCCAGGTCCACAACAAGTTTAGAATTGCTAGAGCCTTCAAGGAACTTGACAATTTCCTCCATATTCCTGGTCACAAAGGTAAGGATATCCGGAATCATAACCAAAAAGTTCTTCATGGCTCCCTTTCCTTCCTCCAGCTTACTAATCTAAGCTTCCAACTTCTCCACTTTCTCCTCCATAACCTTATTCCACTGCTCCTGGTTACTTTCATCTTTCTTTCCCTGCTCTTCCTACTGCTTATCAATTTTTTCCAAATTCTTGATTCTTTCATATACCCACCTATCAAAACCCATTTGAGCCTCATACTAGTTTTTGAGTTTAGCATGTGAAATTTTAATATTCTTGTTTAGGACTATGCCCATTTGACGAGCTATAATAACCTTTCTAAAAATTTGATTATTAATCATTAATACTTCCATGATTAACGTGTAATCCTTCTTTCCCCATAAATCTGTCCTTTCTAATGAGTTCTTTAATATTAAAGTCAATATTATCTTCACCATTCCATATGCTTTGAGCTTCAGAAATAACACCAATGTTAGCAAGGCTTTCTGCTACAACATTTTTTTCCCTGAAAGCATGCTTAATAATAATAGATTTAAAGCTTGAAATAATTTCTCTAGCTTTAAAAATAAATTTTTTATAGTCCACGTAGGCTCAACTTCTCCCTTAAGACATTTAATAATGTTAAGAGAGTCTCCCTCCAACCATAGATTATCATGATTAAGATTTTTAGCTATAATCAAAGCGTTCAGTGTCGTCGATGCTTCAACATAATGACTAGTTTGGTTACTTAAAGGGCCAGCAACAGTCACAAGGCAACTTCCAGCAAAATTTCTGACAATGCCCCCATAACCAGCTTTCCCAGGATTTCCCTTAGAATCCCCATCAAAGTTGAACTTGATCCATCCCTAGGGAGGAAAGCACCAGAAAAGACCATCCCTACCCTTTTCCTTTATGTTTCTATTATTTGAGATGTTCCATATAAACATTCATAGATCCCTCTATAGATTTTATCCACCACCACTTTAGGGTTCACACTTTTTTCCCTAAAAATCATATTATTACGCTCCTTCCAAATGTTCCATATTACAATAGGGAGAGTAAGTTTCCAATGCTCAACATTCTTAGAATTGGAACTAGGGCAAAACCATTGCTGCCATAACTCCTCCAGAGAGTTTGGGAAAACCCAGCTCAACTAGGTTGACCTAATCGATGTCCTTGAGGTTGCAGTTGGTAGATAAAATGGTGGAATCATTGTGGAGAGATATATAAAAGTTGTATGAGTTGTGTAGAGCATAAGTGAAATAGTATAATGGTTCAAAAATGTTACAAAGTGGAGATGAAAATAGTTTTAGATACATTTTGAATTGTGAACAATGATCAACATTACAGTGAATGCAGTTCTCTATAGTTCAACCATATTGATATCTTTGTATATGGAGTATTATATCTTGACTTGAAGAAGAGATCTTCAGTGTCTACAAGTCTCTTTCGTATCATTCTCTAGGGTTGTGCACTTTAGATTTGTAAGTCATCTCAAGGGCAATGAGCTCCTTGGCCTCTAGCCTAAACATTGTAACTCGGTAATTCACATAGTGAGACAATTCTCACTATGGTTTTTCCCTGTTTGGGTTTTCTACATTAAAATCTTGGTGTTATTGCCTGAATGCTTTTGTGGTTTTAGTTGTTTACTTTAATGCATGAAGTATATGGAATGAAAGTTAAGTGAAAAAGTTAATATTATTTAAGTTTTGTGTATGCCGATTCACACCCCCCCACCTCTAAACATCTGATGGTGTTCAACAAACTTATGAAAGGAACAGTGATATTCTTATAATATTTCAATCTCCAAAAGATTCTTATGGCTATTTTTTCCTAATTTTCAACATGGATATGTCTTTTCTCTTGAGATCTAGGGTAAGGTATACTAGTGGAGGGAGAAAGATTTTTTTCTTGTGGTAAAAGAATTGGCAAGGAAGGAGGAGGATTGTTTTATGAAGAAGATTTTTTAGATGAACAAAAGTTTCTATATTTTTCCAAGTACTCCTTAAGCATTTGAACCTTAAGAAAATCATTCAAGATTCCTTGTTCTTGTTTTCCAGGTCCTTGTCCTTGTCCTCAAGTCTAAGTTAAAGGGGCACGAAAGGTGGTGTAAATTGTTCAAGGTTACAATTTACAATGCTATGAAAATATCATTAAAGATTTAGACATGTAATGAATATTTATGCATTTGTACGTATATATGTGTATGTATATGCATAAACATACACATGTATACATGCAGAGATAACATATTTCTCATTTAAAAACCATGTTATTAGAGATGCTAAAAATCCATTTATTTCATGAGGAATAAAGCAAATAAAAGAGACATTGTTTTGTGTACATTCAAGTAAGGAATAATTACATATATTATTGTGTATGTTATATATGTGTGTATGCAAATAATAGGTGCTAAAACCATCTTAGGCAATGATGAACAGATTTGAAGATCACATTGATCTACACGTTCCATCAAAATTTCATGCAAGAAAATACAAGAAATCTATACATACAGGGAACCATATGTATTATTGGCTTTGAATGGTGAATATCCCATATCGATAGAAGCTTAGGAGGTCAATCTACTACTAGTATGATAGCACCCCAAATTATTTGTCTCCTCAGGGTAAATGCTTGGAACAATACCATCAAATTTATCCAATTCCTTTGCTCATGAAGTACTACATATGATTGATGTTCATTCTAAAAGCTTTGAATGACATTATTTTAATGCCCATTGCATCCTTATTTATGGGATTTTCTTCATGCATTGATCCCCTTGCTAATTGCATTCAATGCAACCTCTATTTTTCATTAAAAAACATCTTGGTTTTCCCTCCAACTTGCCTTGTTCACGAGCCTTCACAAAGTAGTGTACCATTTAGTTGGGTTGCATTGCAACCCAACTGAAGTTTTGCCCCACACGAGCTTGTTATTTTTGCCTCTTTGGTGTGTGTAACTTTAGTTTGATTTCCATGCTTATGGTTTTGGTTTCAAAAACTGAACTTTTATATTTCAATTTATTTAAAAGACAACAATTTATATATGTATTTATTTATGTGTTTGTGTTTGTGTGTGTGCACACAAGTGCATGTATGTATGCATGTAGCTAACTATATATATGTATATATAATATCTATAATATATCAAACATGAAATGTGTCTGTGTGTTTATATATATATGTATATATGTACTTATATGTAATAGCCCACCTTGTTTAACCCAACAAAATTTGACCATTCTTTTTTTTTGTTTAATTTAATCATTTGTGTTTGATTCAATCACATACTCTAGGCATCCATCCATTAAGATTAGGCATTCATCCATCCGGGATGAGCATCTAACCATACGGGTTAGGTATTTGTCCTTACGGAGCAGGGGATTTCATCTATTTAATACAGGATAGGCATCTACCCATACAGGGTATATCCAATTGGGATAGGAGGTGCTCTGGCCAGAGACTTAGACTCATCAGGACCATTCGGGTCCTGAGTCACTCACTAAGTACTACACTCCTCTAATAGGAGTGCACCGAGGTCACCGTCCTTAGGAGTAATCAAAATAACATAATACAAGGTTGAATTCCGCCTTGGAATTTGGCTTAAAGCCTCAGGAAATCAAGTGAATCCATACGGGATTCCTTTCGAGTATGCATTGAATTACTTTTCCCTTTTTATTACTCTTATCTTTCAAGTTAGGATTCTTCTCAATCCATATTCTTACCAAACCTAGACCCCACCCATGAACACCTGAGTACTAGGGACAACTCCATCCCAAGACTGCCTACATACTAGTTTCGGCACAGGATCAAGGTGTAAAGTATGTAGTTCTATCTTCTACTCTATGATTTGATGTAAACTGGTTAGTGGGTACGCAACCCTTTCTAGGGTCATGTCCCAAACAGTTTCTTTGCGGTTGCTACCCACTGTGGTAGCACTTAAGCAAAGGCTCAAGATGGCCTATTGCTTGTGGCCTAAAACAACTAGATTCTAATACCTATCATAAGCGTCACCCTTGACCCAATTGTCAATCGACAACAACTCTTCGAGATTAAATCAATTTCATTAAAACATTTCACTCAATCAACCCTAAAGGGGGTTTACTATGGTTTAACTCAACAAATGTAAAATCATTTAAGGATATCTTATTAGATTATCGATCCAAGGGGGATTACCCACCCCTTGGATTTTAACTTCCAAGTGTCTCTTATTACTCCCCGACGATTTATAGGGACGATGCCACAAACGTTGTTGATGCAGCTTTATTAGGCGTTAAGTGCAGTAGTTCAACATGATGACATTACCTGTAAGCGTGACCCAGAGGCACTGTATATATCAAACGCTGCTAGGTTTTGGTTTTCCGACTTCCTTCATTTAGTTTTCTAACTAAGAAGCTATGAAAAACATCATGCTTGAAAACAATCATGAAATGAATGTACATAATTAGACATTGCAAAGTTTAATTAATTGAAACAACTACTTCGATGGCATTTAAATACCATTTGGTAAAAATACCATTTTTCTACAACTAAACTATTTAATATATAATTGCATGATAATGACAATTATGAACTCACATATTAAAATGTGTAACTTGCATGAAGATGATGGAAATGTAACTTGCTCATCAATGATTGCAAATTAATATATAATTAATTCGTATGATGCAAAAATAGTGTCATTTACATACAAAATTAAGCAATGTTTACTTCTATCACGAGAATAATTAATTATAGAGTTACTAGTTCAAAAATGAGCAATTAGTTTATACTTTTGGCAATTTTGGATCAAATCATAATAATATGATTTAATTGTTTAAAAGAACCTAAAATTACCAACCAATTAACCCAATAAATCTCAATGGATTGAGAGATTCCAATTATATACATTAATTTAAAATTACTAATTTATTACACAATGATCCTAATTATTTATAAATTTTCCTAAGTTTAATTTACTAACTTAAAATTTAAACTAAAGCAATTATTAACAATTAAACTTAAAATTTAACTAAAGCAATTATTAACAATTAAACTTAAAATTTAAACTAAAGCAATTATTAACAATTTCCAATTTTGCAATTTAATATATTTTAAAAAAATCTAAATAAGTAAAAAAAGTAATAGGCAAAACTTTGTTTTTAATAGTTAATGGGGGGTGGGGGCGATAGGTCCCATCACCCCTGCGGACTTGCGGGTGCAGGCCCGCAGGGATGAGGGGACACCATGGGCCCCTCCACTCCCCCTGCGGCCACTGCCATAACAGTGACCACAGCACCGCCACTTCCTGCACGCTGCCTTCGTGCATAAAGACGTTACAATTTACTTTAACTTAATTATTTCTTACCATATATATATATATATATATATATATATAGTTTTCATTCCAGTTTAATTAATGATGTAAGAGGGGTAAATATATAAAAGATATATGCAAAAAAAAAATGTTATTATAAAGATGAGAATAAGAATTTAATCATAGGGAGGAAATAAAATAAAGAAATTTATTTTCAGCAATGTACAAATAACTAAATTATCACAGAGATAGGTAGTTGCTTAAATTTTGTTTTCACAGTGATCATATCCATCAATTTTGCCCTTATGCTGAGATAAACAAAGCTTTCCTTGAGAGATTTTCAGGAACTAATATTCACAGAGAGAGATTTATACTCAATTTCCACAGAGAATAATGAATACAACGAAGTTTATACTTTATTTCGAGACGTTTTCTGTTCACAAAGATGTAAGACTGCTCTTTAAGATTTATGATCAAATCTACATTCAGAGAGAGAGAAATGGGTTTTTACTCACAGGGAAAATATTTAAATAACTTCATATACAGATGATCAAACTTGTATTCACATAGAGGTGAGATTTTTTCACAGGGAAGTAAGATTCAATTTAAGAAATAAGATTTACATTCAAATTCCCACTCCAGTAATGAATTTAAGAGAAAAATAATAAGGAACAAGATTCATACACAAGTGATTATCATTTAATCACACAGAGAAGAGTTTATTCTCAGAAAAAGTAATTAAATAAAGGAAATATGATTTTTGCATAGATCTAGGAAATCTTTTTTTTTTTTTGGAAAAGCAAAAGCAAGATCTAATATTTTTTCTAAAAAGAATTAAATAAATAATAAAGCTATCTTTTACATGCATATATGAAAAGTACTTTTATCAATATTTATCCCTAAATAAAGAAAGATTTACAACCTAATTTTTTTTTATAAAGGAAGATCTAGAAGCTATATTTTTTTTGATAATACAATTTTCTCATATGTAAATGAGAGATGACAAAAGTAGAGAACCTGGCTTAATGAAGCTCGATGTTGAATCCTCTCTAATCTTCTAGCTATCCTTCTTAGATCATTCCTTGCAACTTGAGATAAATCTTCAAGAACAATTTAACAATCCTACAACCAAAATGTAACTACCAAGGAAGATCCTACTACTAACAACAAGGAATTTTGGAAAAAAAATTTCAAAACATAATCAACTCCCTCTTATGAAAACTTGCATACAATATATAGGAAAAATCCCTTAATTCCATTATCTAGGGAAATTAATTAAGAATGAGATTCTTTTCCAATATTGGACCCATGCAAAATTGATTAATATCTTAGTGGGGGAGTTACATGCAAAGTATTGAAGATTCCTCTAGAAGCTTCTAATTTCTCCTACAACATGTGCCATAATTGGGAATAAAAAATAAAAATAAATAATGCCTTTTGAATTATATTCTCCAAGTGTGTATGTGGGTCCATTATATATTCTTTTATAATATTCATTCAATTATTTTCAATAACTCAACCAAAAAATATAATAGAATTGTATCAAATCAAAAAGTGATAAAGGAGGGTTGTGACATTATATACATATATATGTATATATATACATATATATACACATATAGATATATATGTATATATATGCATATATACATATATATACATACATATATACATATATATACATACATATATACATATATATATATTCATACATACATATACATAAATGTATATATATGCATATATATGTATGTATGTATGTATGTATGTATGTATGTATATGCATACATATATACATGTATATGCATACATATATATGTATATATATGTATATGGATATATATTTGTGTATATATATGTATATATACATACATACACACACATACACACACACACACATATATATACATTGTGTATGTGTGTATATATATATATATATATATTTGTGTGTATATATACATACATACATATATATGTGTGTGTGTGTGTGTGTGTGTGTGCACAAATATACATATGTATGTGTATGTATGTATGTATGTATTTGTATACACACACACATTATATGTGTGTGTGTGTGTAAAATAAGGAAGGTGGTTTTATTTTTCCTATCAAGTCATTTTAAGACAAAGACAGCATATATATACATACATATATACATATATATATATTCATACATATACATAAATGTATATATATATATATATATATATGTATATATATATGTGTGTATATATTCATACATACATATACATAAATGTATATATATATATATATGTATGTATATATATATGTGTGTATATATACATATATGTATGTATATATACATATATGTATGTATATATACATATATGTATATGCATACATATATACATGTATATGCATACATATATATGTATATATATGTATATGGATATATATTTGTGTATATATATGTATATATACATACATACACACACATATACACACACACATATATATACATTGTGTATGTGTGTATATATATATATATTTGTGTGTATATATACATACATATATATGTGTGTGTGTGTGTGTGTGTGTGTGCACAAATATATATATGTATGTGTATGTATGTATGTATGTATTTGTATATACACACACACATTATATGTGTGTGTGTGTGTAAAATAAGGAAGGTGGTTTTATTTTTCCTATCAAGTCATTTCAAGACAAAGACAACATAAACGAATTTGCAATCCATACTATCATTTAAATAAATGTTCAAATTTAAACCACACATCGTGCATTATAAATGCAATATTAAATTATTTAGAATAAAGATTGTATGCAACTATGTGTGTGCGCATTGAGTTTCCATCATGTTGATCATTATCGGGTAGCTAGGACACTTCAACATCAACCAAGTTCTCATCTTCTACAAGTTCCTCCACTCGCTTACACTCATATTATTGTCAATAGGTTAGTCCATAAAACCATAGATGAAGCACATTTCATCATATTTTCAAATTCAGTTTCATTTGTCAATTCTCCATGCATTTAAAATAATATTTAATTTAGAACATATTTCATGTACAATTAAACAATTATTAGATAACTAACCACAATCCCAATCCAGTTTATTGTATTAATAACGTAAGTAAAAGAATGAAATGTCACATCATGCCTCACCAGGAAGAGACATCATCCTGATGTCTTATTGGACAAACACTTAAACAATAAAAGTATAACACTAATGCAATTATATATATCAAAATAATAAAAGTATCGCAATCCGAGTCCTCAAATTAGGAAAAGAACAATTTATATCCTTTGCATCCTCTCCTGTGGTAAAATCCACATAATATTGGTCCCATTGGACATTATAATGAACGATATCTTTATTATGGAACTTAATATTGTACCAATCCAAAATTCAAATTGGCTCCACTAGCACCACTCCTAGACCCTAAATTTGTAAAGTATGCCAATCAAGTATATGAGTAGTATCAAGATGATACTTCTTAAGCATAGATACATGAAATTGTAGCATCATAAATTGTACACCCTTAATTAGGTTGTCTAATTCCATGCTTAGGTTAGCACTCACCTTTGTGTGTCCCGTTGTATTTTGCATTATAGGACTTCTTTAGGTATTTAAGTATTAATTTAATTAAACCTAGGTCCTCTCTCATCAATTTACATATCATAAAATTGGGCCCTTGATCCTGGGTGTGCCCCTTCTTTTTGAATCCTAATCTTACCCTAATTTCAATCTTCGAGATATATTTTGCACATCTACACATCTTAATTTGTGCCACCATGCTAGATTTAGCATTAGAATCGTGTTAGCTTGCATCCCTAGATAATTAAAAAAAAGTTGGTGGGACCAAGTAGTATACTACATGGTTCTCTACCTTTTTCCCAAAATTTTGGGAGCTTAATTTGGTGGTCATATCATATTCAAATCTCACTTGGTGTCAAATTTCATTAATTCTAAGTCAACTTTTTATCAAATCTAAATTTATGGTTTCATATATATAGCATTTTTTTCCCTTATTCGAGAATCCCCAATCTAGCACTTTCAAAGGAGATCCTTGTGAAGTGAAAATGTAGCTTTGTATGAAGTCTCAAATCAGAAAATTCATCCATCAATCAATTCTTCAACAATGTTTTCATCAATTATGGAAGCTTTAGGAGTTATTGAAGAATAATAAGGGAATCACTGACTGTTGATTGGCGTGTACCTCTTCCTTAGGATTTAGTATGATTTCATGACTCTATATTGAGCTTCAAATCTACATCACATTGGTTTTTAGAATTGTATTATTGCTTTAGATTTGCATTACAATTGTGATTTAAAGCATTCTCATTACAAGGATTTAGGGTTTGCTAAAAAAACATAATAGAACTCTAGTTTGTATTTATCTCATAACAATCTTACAAACACTTAAGATTCAAGAGCATAGACACATTTTTAGTTACAATTTTGGCAATTTGTGGAGTGTATATCACCAAAAAAAAGGGGTTTGACTAAGGAAAAACCCTATATAGCCACAACACCACCATTTTTTAAATTGTAGGTGCAATTATAGGTTTTCATTAGAGTGGGAAGTTTCCAAAAGTTCTTAGCAAACAGGTGCAGACTCACTGATAGAAATTGGTCTTGATTGCTAGGGACCGGGGTACCTCACGCCATAGTCCTCTAAGACCAAGGTAATCCACACCCTAGTCCTCCTTGTTCTACATTAGTTTTCATGATCTCAGTTCGGATAGTCTAAAGAACCAATCCTCCAATTTTCTTGTCATCATTGTTTCTCAGACCAGAGCATACAACACCCCGGTCCTCTCAGTTCAAGCTCAATTTTCTTATCACAAGTGCACATCAAAATTTCATTCTCACATTTGTACTTCTTGTCTCGGTTTGTTGTTTTATTATTTTAGTCACTTGTATTCATCTTCTTTACATAATTTCACATCCTCCCATATTTTTCACATTCCTTTTCATGGTAGAGAAGGAATAAAACCCCCAAAAGTGTCCTTTGACTCTCTTTCGCAAGAGTTAGTCAAAGAGGATCACTCCTTTAGGTTCTTTCATATACCAATGTTTGTATAAAAGTGGAGTTAGGTCCTAATACTACCTAATTCCATTTTTATACAATGCAGAAATACATTATGGATATAGGCAAGAGTTGGTGGTAGAGAAAGTTTGCATGCAACTAGGTTGATCACTTCCAACACATCAACCAAACCCTTAAAAATAAGTTTGGATGATTTGCCAAATGGTATGGAACTCTTATGAGGTTTTCCTCTCAAAAACACTCTGTCCCCAACTAAAATCTATATGAAAGTCATGTTCCTATCTTCATATCTCTTCTATTTAACCATTGTCTCCTTCAATCTCTCCTTAATCAATCTTATATGGTCCTCAATCTACCATTCAATATCATACATTTCACTCTACCCCAACTGATATGTGTATGACATTTTTGCCTATAAAGAGCTTCAAATCATGTCATACCCAAATATGCATGGTAGGCATTATTATATGCAAACTTCAATGAGTCCTAAAAATGTCACAATTTCACTTATTTATTGTTACTTATATCATACTTTTTATTTGTTTTAACTATATCCTAAACCATACTTTAACTATTTAATGATATATATGGCATGTTAATATATGAATATGCTATGTGAATCTCTATGGTTGATATACTATCAATATGTTATAAATGATGATTTATGCAAATAAATGCTTGTATTGAGAAACTAACATACAACTTAAGGCTCACAACCAAAGGAGGATTTTCCCTATTGTTTATGTGGAAGCAATCAAAGGATGGTTGTGTTGAGGCTTTGTAGACTTTGTCTTTCCAAATAAATGTAGAGAGGAATTGTATGTCTAAAGAATTATGAGGTTACGCTTCATAAATTTGTTTAAATGAATCTTTTCATGTTCTTGATTTGATGTTTATGTTTGAATAAAGAGTCCAATTCATATCAACACTCATAGTAGAATTAGTTGTTGATGCAGTTTCCTTTTGGAATAAGTCATCCTCAACATTAGGGAGGATCAACGCATGACTTAGTTCTGAAGAAGTAAATGATCCACTCTCTCGATCTATTTTTAAAAGGAGAGTTCTATTCAAGTTAACAACTCTTCTTTAGCTTTTTTATTTTTAGTCATTTAACATTGATGTTCTTACCCACCTTTTCAATTGGGTCATAGTCGCTCTCTCAAACCGCAAATGTCACTTCACCGCGGGAGCACTCCACTTTTCTTTAGTTCTCAATACCCCCGATCGAACAATAAACCTCTTTTTCTTTCAAGATTTAAGTATTAGTTAAGTCTAAAAGGGGCCCCACCTAGCTTTGTTGACTTATCACTATGTAATAGAAACTTAATTCACTAGGTCCCATTGTCTTTGATCCTTGTTCCACCCGATACCCAGTCCTCGATAGTATTGCGTCAATGGATCCCTCATGAGTTATATCAGTCGATCGCACATTAGGGACTTTTCAATAAACACTTATCTTATTCCATAGTTCTTGAAGAATGTGATTGACCGACACTCTGATAGAAGCAGCCTAAAGACCGACAATTCATGCGGTGACGACTATAAACTACCTTTCTATAATGGACAATAAATGAGACATTAATAAAATGCTTTGTTTAAAATCTCAAGGCAATAAGACAACCACCAAAACACATGAATTAATTGCTCCAGGCTCTCATATGTTTATAACCTTTGTTCTTATCATTTGCATTAGAAACTTTTGGTGAACTCGAAGGAGAGTTCAAGCGAAAGCATAGAATCAGGTTTGAGGAGAAAAGCTCTCTTTGTTCAAATTTTTGAATTTTCTAGTTTTTTTTTGATAAAATAGAGGAATCTTGTTAATTCGATATACATGAGCATCTATTCATCTCATAGCTCCCTTCTATTTTTTTCCCAATTTGAGCTTTCACCCTCTATCAGAAACACTAGCCTTTCTGTATTCAACTTTTATGGTGGCTAAACTTTTTCAACCAATTGAAAGTAAGTTAGACAATGTTAAAGACACAAAAATTGGGCCATTCACAATGCATGATATTCATAAGAGGTTTCATAGTTTGGAAAAGTCCCCCATTACACAGAAAATCATTGAATCCACTCTATCTCAAGTTTGGGGTTATCCTTCTACCACATTGCAAGTCCAGAATTGGCCCTCTCTTTTGTACAACATTATCACCTTGACTCTCATGAAATTCAAAGTGTGAATCAATCTCGGATAGCCAAAATAGACACGGATAATGTTTCTCTTGCACTGTACATTCCTAAAGGAGAAGGGAAGGTGAATTTGTCTTGTTAGACAGGATGGGAGTTCTTTCAAAGTCAGATAGATTGGTGTCTAGACACTATTTCTCAAGGATGGTTGAAAACCCCTCGTCTCAGTAAATCTAGGTTCCCTTCCTGAATGAAAACAAAGTTGTTCAGAGATGATATCCTCGATATCATTGTTTTTCTTTGTTGTGTGGTTGGCCTACCTAGGACAAAGTTCTTTGAAGAGTGGATGTGTCAATTTGTCGTCACTGTTTGTGATGATAGAAATCGGATTGATTGGGCAAAGTTAATATGTAATTCCCTTCATGAGAAATTTGTGAAGTTTAATGATAGGAGACAATTCCATTTGTGCTCTGTTCTTTCCTATGTGTTAGCTATTGGGAGAATATCTTAGTCGGGTTTACGACAAGTAGGCAATCTCACAGATGGTGTCCTTGTCTATAATTGTTTTCCCTAATTAAAAAAAAGGAGAAGGTATGAGGATTTTATCTCGCATCCATGATGCTTTCTTCATGAAAGTAATAAGAGACATTGAAGGGAATCCTGAGAAGAGAACACTAGAAGAAGCTATGGCCCTAGTTTAGAATTATGGTAGCTTCTATATTCAGTTCAGAATCTTCTTATATTTGAGAATTGGAGGTTACGGGAAGGCCCCATTGAGACTACCCAGGTATGCCTTTGATTATCTCATCTTCTTGCAACTGTACCACCAGATGACCTTTGTGAATATTAAATATGTACAGATGAGAAAGAAAGGATATTATTTTCCAATAAGCTTATCTCATTTTTCATGCAAAAACAACGAGTCTGGAAAGTTTCTTGATAAGCTTCTAGCTGAGATGGGTTCCCATTCTCTACCCATGAGGGCCCATTTTGATAGCAAGGATTACGTCAGACAAAATTTTTATGGAGCTGCTTACTATGTTCATGTACCCAAGCTAGAAGACTTCTAGGAAGACTGTGTTAATGAAAAGGAGGTTTTTAGAAGAGGTTTCATGAGACTAACTTTAAGCCAAATGTTGAATTTCAATGTTATTTCTTCTATTCCTAAAAAATGTTACAGATGATGACTCAAATATGATAGATAACTCCTATCGGGATGTCATCTTCCCACCTTTTCAATGGCTAGAGGATGAAGAAGAGATAGATGTAAAAATTAGAACTTCTCAAGTTTTAGATATGTCACACACCTAGTTGAATCACGTGGTTAAAATTAATTCTATCTCTTTGTCACACAAGGGAGCACCCAAGGAGATCAATACAATTGTTTAGACCTCTTTAAGGGTAGTAGGGAAATTGATATTGGAGACTGGTGCATCTTAGTCAGATTCACAATCAGGTGTAGATAATGATCCCCATGAGAAAAGTCATAAACTAAAATCTATTTGTGAAATAGGTGTTGCAACACCACCAAAGAATAAATTAACAACCTTGTGGATCACTTCCAATGAAGAGGATACTCAATTTCTTCATCAATTAGGAGAACATAATCCTCTAGTTTCTCTAATTGATGACATAGATCCACAGACACACATCTCTAATGTTCCAATGATGACACTTGATACCGCCATCAATACTTTATCTATCAAAAGTCCAACGAGCACTTCGTCAACCCCATGGCTCAAGAAGGCAATTAAGAAATAGAGGAAACAATATTTACAATTCATTGAGATCATAGTTGATATAGTAACACGCCTATTTAGGGGAAACACCTAAACCTAAGAAGGCAAGGTGAATGGCTAGTATGATCGTGGACCCACAAATAAAACATCATGTGCTAGATATTGTTGATCCCAACATAGACAAAAATAAACAAGAAATCGCAGAAGTAGAATTCAACATAGGTAGAATTGACATGGGTCCCCGACAATTGAAGGTTATATTTATCATGCCAAACACTCTATTGTTATTTTATCTAAAAGAACTAAAGTTGTAGAAAGGATGAATCAAGAGCTTGCATAGTATGTAGACACCCTCTCTTTTTCATTTGGTCTACTTGGTCTATCAAAAAATTTGCAACCAGCTCATCCTCAGGAGTATCCATCATTGAACTTATCAACTTTGATAAGTTAGACCTTGTCAAGTGATCACAAGCCATAGCCAAAGTAGTCAATGGTTGGGCCAATCAAATCATTTTAAAAGGAGTGGCATTCATTCAGCATGGTTTGAGAAATTATGATACTCTTAATGAGATGATCAATGTGCATCAAGTTGAACTACAAAAGACGAGGAGAGAAACTAGTAGATTATTTGTTTCCCTTCTAGAGATGAGAGAAATCATCAAATTGGCCCAAAATGTCTTGATTTCAGAGCATATCATTGAGGACCCTGATGCAAGTAACATCACCATTTGGATGGAAATGTTAGATTGGAAACACCATGTCACAAATGAACTCTAATCCAATCTTATAGCTTCAGTGGCTCAAAATGCAAATATTCAACGAAACTTGAAGAGCTCTTTTGATATAATCAGCATAAATATACTTCAAAATGATGGGAAGGAGTTGTTAGGAGGGAAAATAGCTGGTTGTCTTCAAGAAATTGTTATTTTGATTAGTTTAAGGTGAAACTATTTAAGGATAGCGGGAACCATTGGTGAGGGTTCCGATTTTTCTCTGAATTTATCTAACTTTCAGTAGACAATTGCATTGTAGTTTAGATAAGCTTAATAGTATTATGTTTGAAGAAGAATTTGTGTTGGTGTAATGTGACCAATGTGTGAATGAGAGATCAAGAGGAAAACTACTCTTTCCCTCCAAGAAAAGAAGAGATGAGAGTTTCACTACGGATTTCCCTTCAAACACTTTCCACCTATTACATTGGAAGAGGAGAGGACAATTCACTAGATTCAACCTTCAAAGAAGAAGAGAGAATTCTGAGTGGAACGAGAATGATAAGCTAGTCCCCTCTTCCTATTTGAAATGGAAAGGAATTGATTCAATTATGTAGTGCAAAGTGACAAAGAATTGATTATAACTTGAGATCGGAATATGGGATGAAGTTGTACACCTAGATCTGGCAGTAATATGTCGAGATGAAGTTGCCCTGCGAATTTGAGGAAAAGTTGCTTGGACTCTGACATGAATGTACACGGTCCTCCAAAAAATCCATGAAACAAAAAGGGTTTTTCTGCCTCTGCAAATGGAGCTCGAATCTAAAAGTACAGTTGTGCACTTGCAACCTACACACATAAAAGAGAGGAAAATGGATTGGGATTGGGGGGTTCCTTTAGGTCAAACCCCAATTTTGGAATTAACCAAGTAATGAAAGAAAGTACTTGCAAGTAGATATAAATGAAACACTGAAATGTAAATCACCTCAAGGGAGGTTGTGATAGCAATGTTGATAGAAATTCTTGTGTGGAATTGAATGTTGGAATCAATCTCCTCTTCAATGGTTGAATCCTTGACTTGAATGCAACACCTAGCCTTGAACGGAGACTTGAGATGCTCAATACTTGAAAGGGATGCTTGAATGCTCTTGAACGCTTGATCACTTATGCAACTTGACCAAATTCCCCAATTTCACCTTCCCTTATGCAATTGAAAGGACAAATTCCCCTTAAATACATGTCAATGAATTTGATTTTTGTCACAGGACAACATCAGGGGGAGTTTTCCCGCTCAGTACACAACCTTCAATACATGATAGGAAGGGTCCTACCCCAAAATAGGGTAGGGACAGGAGCGCCACACCCCTGTCTTGGGAGGAAAAGGGTTCCACACCCCTTTCCTAGGGGGGTCAGGGGCGCCATGCCCCTATCCTACCCCTTTCTCAAGGGCAGAGTGCAAATAGGGTGATGTAGAGGCCAAGGAAGAAGTAGATTCCGAGGGTTGATCAGTCTCCAGTCTCCGATCAGGCTAGAGGATTCGATCTCGCATGCGTGAGGACCCTAATGCGGTAAAAAATTGCTAGGGTCACAATTTTATGACACTATAGTTGGTTCAATTATAATTCTAATCTATATCTTTTTCTATCATCAATATTTATATCTGTATAATTCGTTGAATGTGGGAATATATGTTCTTGATTTTAGACTTCACGCTATAGTGAAGAATATTTTCCTATATTATTTTGGAGTTCAGGTGAATGTGATGTGTGTTGTTGTTAGTGATCTTTTTACGAGTTGATCATTTACTGGTGGAAATATTTGTATGAATTCTAGTGGATGATTTTTGTTGAAGTTGTATGAGGATTGATTTTTACACTTTGTTTTGGAGATCATTTGTGGTTAATCTCATCGTTATTTTTCACTTTAGGTTTGTAAAGTTTGCCTTTCCTACTTTCTCATTAAAATCATGCCCAGTGAAAACCTAAATTCATATCATAAGAGGGAGTTTTACCTCTCAAATTTAGAGGAAAGTTGCAGAAGTGATTGTAACTTATCCAATTGTTATCAATAGTTTGTTCTCTTGTTTGGGCTCAGAGTCAATATTGCCATATTTTTGAAGAGAACAAAATCTGTTAACCAACAGATGTATAATGTAGATTAGATTTGCCTCTATATTTTTTGTGTAACTAAGAATATTACTATTGTTGTTGTCATGTAATGACAAACATGAATAAATCAATGACTGTTACATTTTGAGTTAACGTATTGTTATCTCTGGAGATTACATTTCATCAAGCAAGGGTCACTCGAGGTAGTGTAACTCTCCCTTTTTCCTTCTAATAGTTAGTTTTATTTATGTAAGTATTTATTAGATTACAACCACTTCATTTAATTTTTTGTTTATTTAGTTTTAAAAGTGTTATGTTAATGTATTTAATAGTTAGAGTTTAGGTTGCAACTGAGTCATTATATTGATCACCTGCAACCATTGTTGAATCACTTATCAAGGTATTCACAATATTTGTTGTACAAATAAAATTTTCATTTCAGTATTGTTTATACTTTCATTAATTAGTATTTCCCTTGACCAAGTTGATAGACGACTTACTTGAGTCCTTTGTTGCACATATAGTGTCAGCGTCATCTAAATAAAAATATCCATGGTCAATAATTGAATGAGCGTCTACTTTAGGATATTAGGTTACTCCACGTGGGATTAAATGCATAACTGAGCTAAGTGCATTGATATACAGTGTTAATATTTTGTACTTATTAGAGACTAATCATTCTTTGGCCCTGGTGTCGGGGATGGTGCTAAGGTCTAGGATTAATAAGTTTATACTTGTTTAATGTTATTTACTTTATATCATTTTCTTAATGTTATTTATTTTTTATCATTTATTTTTCATTAGCATAGTTGCTTTGTTGGCACTGTGTTATCATTGATGTCAATTGATATAGTAGGACAACCGGTATGAGAGAATAGTTGATATGCAGTCATTGATGTCAACTAGTATGCATGAAGTGCCCATTGGTGAAGTGACATGTTGATGGTTGAAGAAGGCTTAGGGATGCAAATAGGTAATGCATGAAACCGGTATGAAAACATGGCATCAGAATTTGATGAAGAGGCAAAATGATAACATCAGTAAGAGAGCGATATTTTGGGATGTTGATTGTGATGAAGAGACAGAATGTTACAAGAATCACATCAACATTAGAGGTGATGTATGTGCAGGCCACCAATATGCAGTTTGATGGGCTCCCACCAACTGAAGATATGAATAAAAGAGAGTGTGCCCAACCGGATCCTATGTGCCTAACTAAATATAATGACAATAATGTCATATCAGTGCAATACTGGATGCAGATGTCAAGTCCAGCTACTCCCACCGGTAAGTGCTAATACTTGGCTTATCTCACTGCATGCATGGAATGCATCATATCCATATGAGATAAGACATAAAAGTAGAAGGCAAGAGATTGGTGGCTCATACTAGATGTACCGGTGAATCACAAAGATTCCTCAGGTGCATGAAATCAAAAGATATGCACTGGATTGATAGGGAAGGCATGATGGTTTGCCGGGACAGATGAATAGTGATGGGTTTGTCACTTAGACAAATGACTCTACCACCTTGACAAACCGGTTGAGATGAGAATCAGTCATATGCACAAGGATGAAAGTGAGTCTATAGACACAAACATGGAGTTACCAAGATGCAGATGAAGAAAGGTGTTGCCACAGGTGCATAATAGTTGGAATTTGATGGCATGGTGTCATCAAGGGTATCATCGTGTGCAAGAAAGATAGTTGTCCACCGGTAAACATATCTATCGGTATCTATAGTAGAGATAGTAGATATACTGGGTAAATCAGTGAGAGAACAAAGAGGCAAAGGTGAAAGGCTCTCACATGATGAAGAGAAGTGCAGATATGAAGGTTAACCAACAAGGTGAGATGTACCGACAGGGTTAGAGAACCGGTAGGCAAGATGGATTGGTTGTATAAAGAATACATCGGTTAAGTGATTGTTGGTGATCCTATTAGAAGTAACACAAATGTTTAGCTGAGGTGGATACCGACAAAGATGCCACATGGAGTTGAAGTGGCTTGTGTGCACAGGTCAGTGAAGTGTCGTGTCAGTGAGGTAGTTAGCGGTAGGTCAACATTAATGTCGACTGAGGAAATCACAAGATATGTTGCAGTGATTTGTGACTCGATGAAGAATGAAGATTTGTGTGATTCTATGACTGAGGTAGGATATCCAATTGTAGATCTGACCTGGAGAAGGCAACCAAGAGATCATTCAATGTGATTGACAGAAGCAAATCGATATACAGGGTCATGTTTGCTAAAAATAGCAAACGTATATTAGAAGCCACGAGATTAGCTATGATGGATGATATGGAGTAGGCTATCATCTTTGATGCATGATTTTATCTAATTCGATATGCCTCGAGGTCGATGGATGATTACCCTAGTGCACGAAGATTTATTTTTCTATTCAGGCGAGAAAACTTGGCTATAAATATGCAGACTCTAGGTTGAAGTGGATTGATGCTGGTTGGGGAGAAGAGTGACCCTGAGCAAAGTAGAGAATAGATAAGACTGAGAAGAGTCAAGGAAAAAAGCATATGAAGCAGAGAGCCAACAAGGAAGGTGAAACTGGTGAGAGGTTTTAGCAGTGACTCAACTGGCAAGACCAGGGTAACTGGTAAACTGCAAAGTAAGTTGTAGAGGTGGGAACCGGTAGTGTTCAAGCTAGCTAGACGACAGTGCAGAGGGAAGCAACAATATGTGTGTATGGGAGAAAATATTCGACAAGTAGAGAGTAGAGAAAGGATAAACTGGTGAGTAGAGTAACCAGCAACAGGTATATGATTTGACTGTTCATCTAACAGACTGAGGTAGAATCGGTGTGTCAGTAGCAGCAGGTGAAGGTGAGCAGAGAGATAGAGAGAGAGAGATAGAAGGAAGAGTAGGAGTCAATTGATAAGGTAGAGGAGGTGAGAAATCGATAGGGTAAAGTGTATGTGGTGGTTACAAGATTCACTTGTAATCAGATTATTACTTTTGTAATTTATTATGTTCATGATAGATCATTGAGTTGGAGCTCGGTGCAGGGGTTGGAGCTCCTTGGTTTGGTTCCCTAAATGTTGTAACCGATATTTTTATTGTGAGGCTGAATTGGAGCAGTACACTCCAGCAACATTTCTCACTGAGGTTTTTCCCATCTTGGGTTTTGCTCGTATATACTGGTATTATGTGATGTGTATTTTTGTGTGCTTGTTTTATGATATCTTTCCTTCTCTTACCAATAGGTAAACTTGGCATTAGGATTGGTAACTGGTAATCTCTCTTAGGATGAAAAGGTAAAAGATTTTTGGAAACCACTGATTCACCCCCCCCTCTTAGTGGCATATTGTGTCCAACATGCTTTATTTCCAACATTAGGAGTAATATATTTCAAGATCAGTATCAACCTATTTAGTAACAAGTGCAAGACGACAACCCAAAATCTTAACACTTCCATTGCATGCAGTGTCATACAAAATCTTGAGCTAGGTTTCTTCTCTCTACACAAAGTTTAGATGATGTCTTGGCCTCAATGAGGGGACCAAAGGACTCACTAGAGACAACATGAGTACCAAAAGATCCATTCAGTACACTGAGAAATTCAAAATCTTTTGATGACACACAAATACAAGAGCCTACCCAACAATATGCATAAGAAGTACTAGCAGCAATGGTTGAAGTAGAGGTAGAAAACCTTGCAAAATTAATTATCTTTGAATTCCCCATCTCTGATTTGGAGAGAGCAATAACACTCAATAATGTACCCCCATCTACTTTCCCAAATTTTTATGGCCTAATAACATAAGACCTAGATACCTTTCTATTTGAATTTGGCATATTGTGTTGTAGTTATGATTTTTTCATTGATGCCCATATACTTAAGATCTTTCCAACAACTCTAGAGGATGTTGCATTGAGGTGGTTTACGCTAGTGGGTAGAAATGGAATCACAACCTATACTATAGTGAATGATTTGTTTTTGCATAAATATCAAATCTATTGTAGAGTTGGAGACACTGAAATGGAGGACATATTTAGGATGTCCCAAAGGGGATTTGAACCTCTTAAGTATCACATAGAGAGATTTTAGTTATGTATGAAGAAATCTAGGCAAAACATATTCTCTCCCAAGTCTCATAGGTTGGTGTTTCTAAGAGTAATTAATGAAGACTATATAGATGCACTAAACCTGATGGGGGGAGGTAAAATCTCCCAAGAAACATTTGAAGACACCTTCAAGCTTTCTAGGAACTACTCCAGGTTTACTTCAAGAACAACAAAAGTTGTAGGCCACTTCCCACTCTTAAGACATCTAATGGTATCTTTAGGGTGAAATTGAACAATCTTTTTTCCAATATGAAGGAAGATATTATCGGTCATCTAGATACACATCCAATTAGATACTCCTCACATAAAAAATAAATAAGAGGCAAAGGCTTCTCTCACAAAGTAATAACCCCATTGAAGGCAAAAGAAATCCAATTGTAAATGTAGAAAGATAATTTCTATTTCTGAAGAGAAGTTGACCCAACCCAATTTCCAAGAACTGGGGGATGAAGAGGTACAAGTATTCTATATATCCTAGTATAAGATCTAGAAAAATAATCAAGGTATGCTACCACACCCATTATCTTATAATGCTTCATTTACCGAGGTCACTCAAAATACTGCAAATTAGAATTATCAACCTTGGAATACTATGACCAACCAATGATGGCGAGGTAATGCACCATCAAATTGGATGACACAATAAGGGGCATGGACACCTCAATCTCACTATCAATTTCCAAGTTATAATCAATGGTAGAACCCTCACAACCCATGGTCTTGAACAACCATGACATAGAAACCAACTATGGCAATAGTTTAATGCTTCCTACTCACAACAATAGAAAAACCTAGCCCAATAACCTACTCTTATACCTAATGAACTTCCTTAGTATCCATCTATTATGTCCAATCAAAATACATCACCTAAACAACCACGAGCACCACAATCTCCTACTCAATTTGTACCCAATCCTACTAACAAGCCTATATAATAGGCTTACTCTAATAAGGTAGCACAATATTTAACTTTAAAAGTTGAAATTAGTCATGTCCACCTTTGTTCAAGTAAGACTCTTGTTGGTCCTACATCTCAACAAATCATAGAGTTATTTGATGAAGAACTGGTATTGGACATTACTAACAATGAATCATCTGAACAACCAAATTCACATGTTGATGTTTAAATTAAGGAACCCCCTTTCTAGAGAGCCCGACCACATAAAAGTTTAACCATGAGCCCAAGTTTGACCTTCTAGGATAGTTGAAAATTGTGTGTCAAGATTCCTCTCATTCAAGCTATCAAGGATGTTCCAATTGTTGGCAACAACAATGAAGGAAAAATGAGGGGGGGGGGAGTGAATTAGTTTTCATCGGATTATCAAACTTAGCCACAAATGCAAATATGATGAACCGCAACAACAAAAAAGATAAGCAAGTAAAATATCACAACACACAACACCAAGATTTTGATGTGGAAACCCTAGTTAAGTAAAAAACCACAGTGGGAACCTACCTACAATTAGATGATACTCCACAGTAGTATGTGCAATTATTACAATGGGGAATGCACCTGCATTCAGGCTCACTGCCTAGAGCTCACCACTCAAATATAATAACCCATAAGGCTACAACCCTTAGGGAAGCTTCACTACCTTACAAGTAAGTCTCACTGACTTACAAAATATTTCAACAACAACCCGAAATCAAATGAACTGCAACAATAGCATATGTTAATGCCTGATGTCAGTTTCAATTAAGCACACATGTCTGCTTTGCATCATTCCAAAAATCTACTCAATCACAATGTTGAAAGATGTATTTTCTTATTCACCCCTTTTTCATTATCTGATAATGTAGACACCACACCCATGCATAAATTACATAAATATGACACCTATTTATAGAATTCATCAAACTTGACAACAAGGTCGGCTAAACCCCCAACTCACAATTATAAAATTACATTATACGATGCAAAGATTGACCACCTAACCAATAACATGATATACATGACATAACATGGACCTAAATCAAATCTCCAAATATGCAATACCACTAGAAATCATGCCAAGATCAACCGCAACACGCTACACCACCAGGAATACCACATTATATGAAGAACAACACTGGATCATGAAAACCGCCAAAAACTCACACAACGATCGATGTGGACCATAAAAAAAAGGATACACATAGGAAAGAATAACAAGCATGTTAGAATCATCAACAATAACTACACCAACACCACTCATCAAATCTTCATCGATCAACATCTGAACCTCAAGAACACTCAAACAACAATGTCTGTCACAAGAGAAAGATAACCCGTGGAGCACCAAATCATGAACCATCTGAAATGAAGATACACAAGAACATCCCAATCAATCTCCCAAAATATCAACTCAAGATCTGATCACATTGGAATATACTAGAGTAAATACCAAACTCTACACAACATTGATCAATAAAACCAAACTGCAAACTAGATCATATGATATGATCAATTAAGATTTTTGGATCACCAAAACCAATACAGAAAGATATAATGATACTAGAAATACTTCATACACCAAACCATGATCCCAATAAACCAATTTACAATCACCAGAGCAATAAATCACATGAATATGTTGACATCAATGACAACAACATATCCTAGCAGCAACGATGTCCAACAATCTCCCCCTTTGGTAGTGATGGCAACATATGGATGTGAAATATAATCAATGCAAAGAAATAACAATCTCTAACAAACTCCCCCTAAGATCAAGTAGATAAAATAGTTTTTCACATGCTTCTCCCCCCCTTTGACAACAACGCCAAAGATTCTTAAAACGGAACACCAAACTTACTCTCCCCCTTTGATAAACAAATCATGATTCTTTCCTCCTTAAACACATTGACTACTCTAGAAGAGTAGCAACACCAACTCTTCAATCTAGACAAAAGGATAAGAGTGTGAATTCCACCAGATTGATGCAATTCAATGCATCTAGTTCTCATCAGGAGGGGTAGATACCCCTAACTTGTCTCTCAAATAGACAAATGTATCTATAGGCAAAGGCTTAGTAAAAATATCAGCAATTTATTCCATTGTAGACACATATTCTAGCTTCACTTCCTCTTTATTGACTTTTTCACTTAAGAAATGATACTTGATTGATACATGTTTAGTCTTTGAATGTTGCACCGGGTTCTTTGACATATTAATAGCACTGGAATTATCACAATAAATGACAATAGACTCATCATAGATAACTCTGATATCCTTCAACATTTGCTTTATCCAAACTACCTAAGTGCAATTACTAGCAACAACAATATACTCAGCTTCAACATTAGATAAGGACATTGAATCTTGTTTCTTACTTGCCCATGAAACCAACTTCTTACCCAAAAAGAATGCACCGTTGAAGCTATTCTTCTGGTCATCAACAACACTGGCCCAATCAACATTAGTGTAAGCACATAACATGAAATCATCATTCCTCGGATGCCACAAACCATAATCCACAGTTCCTTTCAAGTATTTGAATATCCTCTTTACAACAGTGACATGACTTTCTTTCGGATCAACTTGATATATTGTAGCCATGCACACAACATGCATAATATCCAGTCTAGTCTGAGTCAAATATAACAGTCCACCAACCATAGATCTATATAAGGTCTGATTAGATTTTTAAGATTCATTATTTTTATATAATTTGTACCCACTCACCATAGGAGTTCCAACTGGTTTGGAGTCTTCTAACCCAAACTTCTTCACATGTTTAGTTTGAGATATAAAAATACCTTTTCCAGTCTGTGAAATCTATAATCCTAAGAAAAATTTCATCTCTCCTATCATAGACATCTCAAATTCTTTCTTCATATCATTGACAAACTTTATGCTCAAGTTATCATCTCCTCCAAAGATAATATCATCAACAAAAACTCTAACAATCAAAATGTTATCATTCTCAATCTTGAAATACAAATTACTATCAACAACACCTTTATTAAATCCCAATTTCAACAAATACTTATCCAATCTACCATACCAAGCTCTAGGGGCTTGTTTCAATCCATAAAGAGCTTTCTTCAGTTTATATACCACATCATTATCATCTGATAATGAAAATCCATCAGGTTGCTCAATGTAGAATTCTTCCTCAAGATCACCATTCAGAAAGGTTTACTTGACATCTCTTTGATATACCTTGAAATCCTTACAGGCAGCATATGCAAGCAATAGTCTAACAACTTCAAGTCTGGCTACTAGAGTGAAAGTTTCCTTATAATAAATCTCTTCTTTTTGTGAATATCCTTTGCATACCAATCTTGCTTTATTTCTGATAAATTCAACAACTTCATTCAATTTGTTCCTGAATACCCATTTAGTGCTAATCATATTCTTAACTTTAAGTCTAGGCACAAGCTCCCATGTGTTATTCTTTTAAATCTGATCTAATTCTTCTTCCATAGCTTTCATCCAATTTTCATCTTTGCAAGCTTCAACAACATCTTTAGGTTCAATTTTTGAAATCAAGCATACCTCTTCAACAACTAACCTTCTTCTAGTCGCCACACCTTTATTTTTATCTCCAATGATCTGATTTTTAGAGTGATTCAATCTTACATACCTCAAAGTCTTCTGATTATTCCGACTTTCAAGTTCATGTACCTCTCCACCGGTAGCAGCAATATCTGAATTAGGTGTCTCTACTAGATCATTCTACTTCAATTATTCAGTCTGATTTAGTGTTAAAACAACATTATGATCATCACCATACCTACATGCTCTGATCTCTTTTACATAGTTCTCATCAACTTTCACATTTGCACTTTCCACTATCTTTCTCAATCTCTTATTGTAGCACCGGTGGGATTTTCTCTTTGTTGAATATGCCAAGAAAATCCCTTCATCACTTCTTGCATCAAACTTTCCTATATCCTCATTTGTCTTGATATAACACTTGCTAGAAAAAAATATGAAATATCTCACAGTTGGAACATGACCAAACCATAGCTCATAAGGAGTCTTACCGGTATCATCGTTTATATGCACTTAGTTGAATGTGTAAACATTAGTGCTAAAAAATTATCTCCAGTAGATCTTCAGAACATTCCCTTCAATCAACATAATCCTTGAAGCATCCAAGACAGTTTTGTTCTTCCTTTCAACAACTTCATTCTATTGTGGGGTTCTAGGAGCAAATAATTATTTTATAATTCCATGCTTCTCACAGAATGAATCAAACTCACCCAAATAGAATTCTCCTCATCTATCAGATCTCATACATTTCACCTTCAATCTTGTCTCAATCTCAACCTTTTCTTTGAACATCTTGAATTTATCTAATGCTTCTATTTTTTCCTTCAAAAAGACAACCTACATCATTTTATAATAATCATGAATATGTAACATAAAGTATTTATCACCTTGCACACTTCTAATGTTTGTAGGTCCACATAGGTTAGTGTGCACAAGATCTAGCAGTCCATCAAATGTATACTGCTTACTCTTGAAATAAATTCTTGTTTTCTTACCCATTTGACATTCCTTACATACCAGATTAGCAGGCTTAGTAATTTTAGGCAAATCTCTAACAAGTTGTGTAGAACTGATCTTAATCATTGAATCGAAATTAGCATGACACATTCTCCTATGCCACAACCAACTTACATTGATCTAAGAAATTAAACAACTTTTCTCACCAGCATTCAAATGAAAGATATTACCTTCAGTCTTAGTTCCTGATGTAGTCTTTATACCAGAGGCATTTAAGATTCTGCGTTTTCCATTGTTGAATTGAAAATCATAACCTTTGTCCACCATCTATCCAAAACTTAAAATATTATGCTTCAAACCTTCAACATACAAGACATCATCAGTGTTATGCTTTCCATCAAAGGAAATAGAACCTCTATCATAGATTACACAGGCTTTGTCATCTCCAAATCTTACTATTCCACCATCATATCTTTCCATACTCACAAATTTGCTTTTATCACCAGTCATATGATGTGAAAAACTACTGTCAATCAGACATTCATCTTTCTCCTCAACTTTAGCAGCTAGAGCTTTCTCCTCAATAGTACAGTTTGTGGAATCAACAGGTACCAATCCATCTTTTTTAATAGCAATAAACACAACTTCATCTCCTTCTGATTCTTCATCTGTAACACCTTCATCAGTAGTATAATAATAGTTCTTTGGATGCTTATACTTCCACTTAGGCTTGTAAGGCTTATCATAATTCTCATGCTTCTCATATCTATCATTCTTATCATGCTTATAAAATTTATCATGCCTATTATACTTAGACATTCTCTCTGGGAATCTAGAAGCAAAGTGTCCTATTTTATTGCAAGAGAAACATTTCAAAGGCAATTTCCCATCATAATTACCAGCTCCCTAAGGTAATCTCCAAGCAATCAATGCTTATAGCTCCTCCAATTATCTTTCTTGCTCTTCCATCTCTCTTCTCTCTCTTTCATATCTGGATATTCTGCATTCCTCGGGATCATAATTCTATTTTTTGGATACAGATGCTTTAAATGTTGTCTTAGACTTTCCATATGATTCACCAAACTCACTCAGTTCAAATGCACCAATCTTTCCAACTAGCATATCTCTTCTCATAGTAGTCACAGTCTGGATGTCATCAATAGTATCTACATTATGTTTGTAAGGAGGCAATGATCTTGACACTTTAGCAACAATTTCATCTTCTTCAAGGGTTCCACCGACGCATCTGATACCTAGGAAAAGTTCATTCACCTTAGCCATAAAGGAGTTTATGTTCTCATCTTCTCCCATTCTTAGCATCTCATACTTCCCTTTCAAACTCTGCAATTTAGCAACTTTGACTTGTTTATCTCCTTCATACAAGGTTTGAAGCTTTTCCCAGATCTCATGTGTAGTATGAAGTCCCATTACATTAGTCATCTCTAAATCAATTAGGGCACTCAACAATTCTTCCTTCATTCTAATGTTATTTTTAGCTTCCTTGATCTCATCAACAATAACTAGTCCATTTGAAGGAACAAAATAGGCATTCTTAGTAATCTCCAGTAATCCTCTCAAAGATATCTCAATTGCACCTCCATCTAGTTCTTCCATATAGCATAATTACTTCCATCAAATCTCAGATTGTCCTTCTTAAGATAACACTTCCACTTTTAGTTGCCATCTCGGATCTCCCCAATCGATTAAGCTTCTTTCACCAGATTATCAAACTTAACCACAAATGCAAATATGATAAACTACAACAACAACAAAGATAAGAAAGATGAGACAAAGGGGGTGGATTTGGCGGAGTCCTTGCCCTTGGATCCCCCTCCATGTATGGATGGAGTGAATAATGTCCCGGGTGTTTAGGATGGACCAAATCCAAATATTTTAAACCTGGATCCCTTGAATGAGGAGGGGGGGATGCAGGGGGAAGTTTGAAGTGTGAGCAGATTTCTTACAGGGATGAGTCCGTGATGGAGGTTCATAGGGAACTGGATCCTTCCATCCACCTTATTTTTAAAGTTGGGAACTGATTAGATTCAAACATTCACTATGATGTCACCCAAGATGATGATAATCCAAATCCGTTTATTGAGGTTAAAACTAAGCACATAAAAAGGAACTCCCCAAATGGTCATTTCTTAACACTGGTTTCTAGTGGTGTTAAGACTAGAAACAAACAAAAGACAGATTATGGATCTGATTTGAGGGCAGTGGGGAGGCCTCCCAATGCGATTATTAGAGAAAAGCATAGTCGAGCATCCATTGCTGATGGAGTCCAGAGAACACTATAGGACATGGGGATTGGTTCCCCCCATCTAGTCAAATGAAAGTCATCTCATGGAATATTAGGGGATCATATCATCCCCACAAACATGATCTTCTATCCAACCTAGTTAGAGATCACAAGCTGGATATATGTCTTTTTCAAGAAACCAAAATGCCTAGTTGTAGAGTGGAAAAGATCAAATTGGTTGTTTTTGGAGAGTGCAAAACTCATTGTGTTGATGCTGATGGGGCTTCTGGTGGTATTGCTACTTTGTGGAATCCTAGATGACTTTTGGGTAAGGTTGTCTTTACCTCTTCTAATCACATTGCAACTAGATTTATTAGTCAATCTGATGGGTTGTCTTGGATCATATCTAATATATATGCCTCAAATGGGAAAAATGCTAGAAAAATGCTCTAGTCCTCTATCATTAATGTTAGAATGGCTTTCCCAAACGAGAAATGGATTCTATTGGGGGGTTTTAATACCCCATTATCTAGTATGGAAAAGGTTGGTGGGATGCCTATTTCAGATGAAAGTAGGGAGGACTTGGTGGATATGATTAATTCTTTGGATTTGTTAGATCTTGATCTCCTTGGGGCTAAATTCACTTGGTCCAACAAAAGAAGTGGGGGGGACCTCATCCAACTCAGATTGGATAGAGGTATTATTTCTCCTGAGTGGATTCACGACGCTTCTTGTAGATTAAATGCGTTATCCAAAATTGGCTCTGATCATTTCCCGATTTGTTTGAGTATATCCCCTATGACCGGGAGGAGGGCCTTCCCCTTCAGGTTTTAGAAGATGTGAATTTTAGCTCCGTAAATTCATGACAATATTTCTAAATGGTGGAATGTTGACATTCAGGGAACTGTAATGTTCAGAGTGGCTAAGAAACTAGCCAATATCAAGTCCAATATCCAAATCTGGAATAAAGCATCCTTCGGAAATATTTTTTAGATAAAAGAGAAGCTCAAGAAAGATTTGGATGATGTCCAGTCTTAGATTCAAGATGTGGGGTATGATCCTATGATTATGGACAAAGAAGTTGAGTTACTTACCAAGATTCATGATATCATCTCTAAGGAGGAGGAATTCTAGAAGCAGAGGTTCAGAGCTTTATCGCTCAAATTTGGTGACAAAAACACAAAGTTTTTCATATGACAAGCCTAAAAAATAGGGCTTCAAATAGAATCAATAAAATTTTGGTGGATCATTTCTTGATTGATAAGCAGGAGGAGTTGAACCATGAATCCATTAGATATTTTTATGCTCTTCTTTGGGATGATGACCCACTTGATGTTAATGCTCAAGATGAGATACTGCGAGAGTTTAGCAGTACTGTCTCCCAGGACATGAATAAGGAGCTAATCAAAATCCCATCTCATGATGAGGTTAGAGCTATGGTCTTCTCCTATTAAGGTAATAAAGTTCCTGGCCTTGATGGCTTCCCTATGTTCTTTTTTCAAACCTTTTGGCAGATTATTGGTTCGGATGTTGTGGATGCTGCAAAAGAGTTCTTTGGTTCCAAATTGCTTATTAAGGAACTGAATGCCACCTTTTTTGTCATGATCCCTAAGAAACCCAATGCCGGTTCTTTTCAGGACTTTAGACCCATTAGCTTATGTAACTCAATCTATAAAATCTTTACCAAGATCATTGTGTACATGCTTAAAAAATTTCTGCCCTCTTTGATTTCAAAGCATCAGAATGGTTTTGTTCTTGGTAGACAGATTTTGGATTCTATTATTGTTGTTCATGAGAATATCCATTCTTTGTCTGTCAATAAGAAGTCGGGCTTCTTGTTGAAGTTGGATCTCCTCAAGGCTTATGATTGGATCAATTGGAATTTTTTGTTTAAAGTGCTTCAATCCTTTGGTTTTGGTAACCATTTCATCTAGCTTGTCAATCAGTGTGTTACCACTCCCAAATCTTTGGTTATGGTCAATGGTTCGACATCTAGTTTCTTCTTAGCGTCGAGGGGTATTAGATAGGGGGACCGTCTCTCCCCATTTCTCTTTATTCTAATGAGTGAATCTTTCAGTAAATTATCCAAAGAGATGTCAGGAAGAGTAATATGATGGGTTTACGGCCTTCTTCCCAAGCTACTATTTTCTCCCACCAACAATTTGTTGATTGTACGTTGTTGATGGGGGAAAGTTTGATTAAAGAAGAAAATACTATTAAAGCTATCCTGGATACTTATGAGAAAGGATTGAGGCAAAAATTCAGGCTCTTTGAAAGCTCCATTTTCTTCACGAATACTCCTGAGCATAGAAAAATGAAGATTGCCTATATTTTGGGTTGCAAGATGGGTGTTCTCCTTGATTCGTATTTGGGTCTGCCCTTGTGCATGGGACCTACCCCGGACTCCTTCTGGTCTAGTCTGATTGATAGATTTCAAATGAAGTTGGTTGGAAGGAAAGGTGCTTTGTTAAGCCAAGCGGGTAAACTTCAATTAATTAAGGCATTGCTTCAGAACCTTCCCATCTATGCTATGAGTCTCTTTAAAATCCCAACACTTGCTATGGTTGGGTATTGAATCCAAGAGTAGGCTTCATTTGGTCACTTGGGATCAGGTTTGTTTGCCCAGAAATAGGGGAGGCCTGGATATTAGACATTTGAGAGATTCCAATAGAGCTTTAATGGCTAAGAAGCTTTGGAGATGTTTAAAGGAGAGCAATGAATGGATTGATATTTTCAAGGACAAATACCAAATTAACGGTTTCCAAAGAATGCTAGAAAATTATACCCTCCTGACTTCAGTCTTTGATCTTTGGAGCAACTTCTTTAGATCCACTCCCGTTATCTCTTAGGGAAGTCATTGGGTTCTGGGAAATGGTAAGACATAAGGTTTTGGGATGATTGGTGGGCAGGAGAGGGAACTCTATCTAATTCGGTGTGGGCTTCACAATTGAAAGAGAAATGCATTAATCTAATTGGAACTTGGGTCGCAGATTATATCAGTAATGGAGTTTGGGTGCACCTCAAAAGCTTGGATGCTTCTTTGTCTCCTTTACATTCTTGGTTGAACTTGATCATCATTTTGTCCTCTCTGGTGGAAGACATGATCATATGGAATGGTTCTACCTCTGGGAATTTTTTGGTGGTGGATGCTTTCAGAATTATCACCAAGTCTTTTTCTCCTTCCCCCTTTTGGGCTGGAGTTTGGAATAAACTCTTAATTCCTAAAGTTAATATCTTCTTTTGGTTATTCATGTAAAACAAGATCGCTACCATTGATAATATTTGTAAACATGGGATTCTCATCACTAATAAATGTTTTTTTATGTAAAGAAGAAGCTGAAAATGTTGATCATCTACTCTTACATTGTTCCTATGTTAGGGACATTTGGGCCTTCTTTCTCAAGCTGTGGAGTATTAATTGGATCCCCCCTGATTCTATCCAAAAAAATTGGTTCCAATGGAAGTGCCCTTATGACAACCATGCGATTGGTATTTTATGGAACTTATCCCTACCTCACATTGCCTGGGGTTTGTGGAAGGAAAGAAATAATAGGGTTTTCAGAGATATGAAGTCTAATGCTCTTGTTTTGGCTATCAGAATAAGTAACACTATTAAGGAAAACTTTCTTAATTGCTGTCTTGGTAGGAAAAATGATCCTCCACTTGAGTCTAGCCAAGAGGAATGGGATACTATCAAGAGGTGGTAGATATGCTGGAATATATCTATCGATGTCTATAAAATTAAGCATACCAAAGAGAATGTTTCTTGGCATCTGCCCCTTCCGGGGTGGATCAAAATCAATATCGACAAGGCGACCAAAGGATATCTTAGGCTGACTGGTTGTTGGGGAGTGGTGAGGAACCATTTGGGTTTGTTGGTCTCTATGGTGGCACTCCCTTTGGGCACCCAGACTAACCATTTTGCAGAGGCCAGCATTGCCTACATAGGTCTACACATGGCGAGCAAGGAGGGGTCCAAATGGGTCTGGTTGGAAAGTGACTCACTTAACATTGTCAAATGCATTAAGGGGTGTATGGAGCCTAGCTGGACTATTTCAAACTTAATTAAGGATTGCCTTGAAATGATTGCCGACATGGAGGATTTCAAGATCTTGCACATTTTTCAGGAAGGAAACAAATCAGCGGATCATTTGGCCAACTTGGCGGTTAAATGATGGAGAGGAAGGGAAACTTTCCCGAAAACTCTGTGCGACCTGGCAAGAAATGATGCCGAGATCTTCGGCCTTTCCAAAGAATTTAATGATGAAAAATTATGATGGGATGGGAGCTGTTGGGGTGGTATTTCAAATTATTACCACTTTGAGAAGTTCTAGAACTTTAAGTCTTCCTTGTTTCTGGTTTTGTTTCCTCCTATTTTTTCTGGAGTATTATTGTCTGAATTGCTCTACCTACAGAATGGGAGGTGAAAATAATAGGTTTGAACCCACGACCTATGATAAGTGGTAGAATAATAAGGAGGTTTGGGAGGAAATTTTTTACGGTAGGATGGTTCCCTTTTTGGAGAGACTGCATGGTCATTCTGCCATTGTTATAGAAAGCTTTGTCAAAGGTTGGAATAAGGGTGTGTTGGGTGCCTTCGATGCAGAGTTTCAAGTTGACGAAACCCTGGTTGCCATTGTTACTGGTTTGGATATGAAAGGCAGGAAATTCTATAGAGACAGGAAGTCGGGTGAGGACGCTATCACTACCTTTTATGATAAGGAAAAGGAATGACACAGGGTTACGAAAATGACAGATGGTGGCTATAACAAGAAATTGCTGATTTCCCTCTAGGCTGATATGACGAAATTCATCATGAGGTATATCACCTTGGATGGTAGATATGCTAGCATTTTCTCACATCATTTTACTATCTTAAATCATTTTAGGCATGGTAGAATTATTTCCATCCCCTTCTACTTGGTTTAATCCTTGGAGAATAGTTTAGTTAGATATTTTGAAAACTAGGATAACCCTGTGATTCATGAAGGGCTTATCTTGTTGATTATGGGATACGCCCAAGCTTATGAAGTGAAACCCTCCCCCAAGGATAAAACCCATATTTTCTCCTCTAACCCTGATGTGTAGTTTATTTCTAAGACAAAGATGGATGAGGATGATAGTGCTACTGCCATGGATTGGCGTGACATCAAGGATACGGAGGACCCCAAGTATAGAGCAAAGAAAGAAGGGGAGCTTCTGGTGACCTCATGAAATAACAGTAGTAGGAAAACCCATCCTCTAAGGTGGGCGACAAGTAAGTTAAAATCTAGTAGTAGGAAAATGCAAGACCTGGAGCCCCCTGCTAAAAAGAAAATAAAATTAACCAAATCTAGTGGGTCCAAAGACCTGGACCACGAGATTAGGTTGGACATCCCCATCAATGTAGATATTGAGAAATAGGGGATTGTGAATAAGGAAAATGAAGGCGAGAAAAAGGAGGGGAAGGTTTTGGGAAACCTATTTTTGGAGGTTACTAGAAGACATGAGAAATGCTAGAAGTGGGTGGATAAGGAAATTGGATCCTTGAAAGATAGAATTAAGGGAATTATTGAAACTTTCACGAAATCTCCTGGGCCCAATAAAACTAAGAAGATCATGAGCATGATCCAAAAGATATCTCAGGATGTTGAAACTATGAAGGTCTTCCATGAGCACAAAATTGATAAGCTGGAAGAGTATGTGAGTGATATCAAGGAAAGCCTAAACAATCTGGTGGAAATCAGCAGGGAGGCGATGAATAGTAGTGTTGATGGTTTGGAGAAAATTAATTCCATGATGGCTGACTATAGAACCAGATCCATCGACAGTGACCCTCACTTGGGGGAAAAACATAAAAAGAATGCCTTGAAGGGTGGACAGAGTGTTGTTGGTGGGAAAAATAGCTTGGGTTCTTGCACTAGAACTAGGAGCCAGAGCCAGGACCAGGGAACCTCCAGATTCATCATGGAGGATTTGGAGAAAATTAACAAGAAGATTTTTTGGCTCTATTGGTTTTGTTTTTTGGCATTCGGTTTGTGTGGGCTTTTCCCCCTATTTTGCTTAGGTTTTTTGTCTGGTTGGTTGCTGGCCGGGGTCTGTAATACATTGGGTTTCAGGTCCTTGTAAAAACTATTTATCTTTATAAAAAACAAAGACAAGAAATTAGATAGCACAACACACAACACCAAGATTTTGACGTGGAAAAACTGGTTAAGGGAAAAACCATGGTGGGAACTTACCCATAGTCAAATGATACTTTGTAGTAGTATGTGTAATTATTACAATAGGGAATGCACCTGCATTTAGGCTCACTGCCTATAGCTCAATGCTTAAATATAATAACCCAGAAGGATAAAACCCTCAGGGAAGGTTCACTACCTTACAAGGAAGTCTCACTGACTTACAAAATATTCTGACAATAATTCAAAATCAAATGAACTGCAATAATAGCGTTTGCTAATGCCTGGTTAAGCATACATGTCTTCTCTACACCATTCCAAAGCTCTACTTAATCACAATCCTGAAAGATGTATTTGATTGTTTGCACGTTTTTCATTCTCTGATAATCCAGACACCACACACATAGATAAATTACATGAACATGACACCTATTTATACAATTCATCAACTTCGACAACAAGGTCGGCTAAACCCTCAACTCACAATTACAAAATTATATCATACGATACAAAGATCAACCACTGGATTAATAACATGATATACATGATATAACATGGACCTAAATCAAATCTCCAAATATGCAACACCACTAGAAATCATGCCAAGATTAACCGCAACATGCTACACCACTAGGAATACCGCATAACATGAAGAACAACACCGGCTCATGAAAACCACCAAAAAATTGTACAATGATCAATGCGAACCATCAAAACAAATAGGACATAATTAGGAAACACTAGCAAGCATGTTAGAATCATCAGCAACAACTGCACCAACACCACTCATCAAATCTGCATCGATCAACATCTAAACCTCAAGAACACTCAAACATCAATGACTATCATGAAGAAAGATAACTTGCAGAGCACTAAATCATGAACCATCTGAAATGAAGATACACAAGAACATCTTGAGCAATCTCCCAAAATATCAGCTCAAGATTTGATCACACTTGAATATATCAGAGGAAATACTGAACTTTGCAAAGCATTGATTAGCAAAACCAAACTGCAAACCGGATCATATGATATGATCAATTAAGCTTTCCGGATCACCAAAACCAATATAGAAAGATATAATGATACTACAAATACTCCATACACCAAACCATGATCCCAATAAACCAATATGCAATCACCATAGCAATAAATCACAGGAATATGTTGACATCAATGACAACAACATATCCTAGCAACAACAATGTCCAACACCAATCTATACCAACACCAATCTATACCAAGGCTATCAAATAATTGTTGGCTCAATTTTTTGTTACGTCAAAAGGCCGATCTATCAATGCCCAATACAAACTATAGAGATATGGATCGCATAGGAGGTGGTTAATCCCTTGTCATGAATCCCAATGGGAGCGTTGACCATTTTGCCAACAATCTCCCCCTTAGTGTTACCCGAGGGGATTTGAACCCGTGACCCAACGCTCGGATACCATTTGTTGTCCCAGTTTGTTGTTGCATCAAAAGACTGATCTATCAACGCTCTATACAAACTATAGAGATATGGATCACACGGGAGGCGGTTAGTCCCTTGTCACGAATCCCAAGGGGAGTGCTGACCATTTTGACAAGAATTATGTCTTAAACACCCCAAAAGAAAGAGGAAGGACCCATAGAGTATCCAAGTCATAAGACAATTTGATATTATGTTGGTAACTCTAGTAGTACCCTAGTATTCAAACCTAATAAATCCTATGGTAGATGTGAATATCAATGGGATTCTTATAAAAAATACCTTGGTTGATTTTGGTACAACAATAAATTTCATGACGAAGGAAACAATGACTAACTCAGAACTGGTAAACATAAGGCCAACCCAATGTAAAATTTGAAGGTGTAATAGAAGATTTGGTGATAACTTTGGATTCATGGGATTAACCTACTATTTTTTTGGTTTTTACGACCCAATGCCAATTTGGGAGGTGATCCATTGATTCGTGGGTGACATTGGTTGGCCACCACTAGTGCTTTCATTGGCTACAGGTCCGATGATATGGCTATTTCGAATGAAAATGTAATTTGAAGAAATTGATACTCTACCGTCCAACTTAGCCTCATGTTGATTTAGAAGAATATCTATGGCCTGCATTAGAAGAAGAACAACAATATTCCCTTCAGACTCTCATGACAATAGAAAGGAACCCTATGATGGAAATACAAGATGAATATGCCATTCTTCCTCATACATAACCTCTTGATGAATGAAGATCCATCTACTTCACATATGTTTATTGATGTTTTGCCTCTTAATTGCAACCTCAATATTTTTAGGCGTTGCCTTAGTTATGACAACAACTAGTCCTATGAAAGTGTCTCTAGGTAAGACACTTAATATTAGAAATGAATTGACAATGACTCCATGTGTTGACCTATTATAGATGCTCCAAGCTCATACATCAACGTTTGCATGGGACTACCGTGATATGAGAAGCATTGATACTAGCCTACACATGTATAAGATATACATTAATGAGGGTTGTAGACCAATGAGGTAGGCATAGAGAAGGATGAATCCAATACTTCAGGACACAGTGAAAGTTGAATTGCAAAAGTTTCTTGATGCAAGGTTTACATACCCTATATTAGACATTGAATGAGTATCACCACTTGTAATTGTTCCTAAGAAGGGAGGAAAATGACAAGTGTATGTAGATTATAGAGAGCTAAATGCAACCACAAGAAAAGACCATTTCCCATTGCATTTAATTGATCAAGTATTGAATTCACTAGTTGGCAAAAGGCATTTCTCCCTCTTGGACAAGTTTAACAGTTACATCTAAATCTAAATAGCTCTTGAAGATCAAGACAAGACCACCTTCACATGTCCATGAGAGACCTATGCCTATATAATGCTACCATTTGGATTATGCAATGCACCAACTACCTTTTAGAGAGTTGTTTCGATCATTTTCTTAGATTTTTCCCATGATATTAGGGAAATATATATGGATAAATTTACAACCAATAATAGCAATTATGAGGAGGCACTGACAAACTTGGAGAAATTAGTTCAAAGCTATCAAGACAACAACCTTTCCCTTAGTCATGAAAAGTGATTTATGATGATGGAAGAGGGGGTTATTTTAGAAAAAATTGTCTCAGCTAATTGAATCCAAGTTGATCCAACAAAAAATGAAATTATCTAAAAGCTTTTGTTACCACATAAACAAAAAGATGTCAGAAGCTTCCTTGGATATGCTAGATATACTTTTAGAAAGATTGTTGCACCTCTTTTCACATTGTTTAAAATAGAGGTGTAATTTGACTAGACTATAAGCTGTCAACAACCATTTCAAGCACTCAAGTTGGCTCTTACTCAAGCACCATTACTCAAAAAAACTAACTAGACTCTTCCTTTCCACATACACATAGATCCCTCTAACTTTGTATTTAGGGTAGTGCTGGGTCAAAAGGAAGGTAATATTGAATATGAAATATATTACACAAGTAAGAACTGACAAGGTTTTGAGGTTAATTATACAATTATAGAGAACGAGATGCTTACTATGATTTATGCCATAAATAAATTGTAGCACTATATCACTGGGTACTTTATTTTCATATATATTGAGCATGCAATAATATGTTATTTAATGAAAAATAACTGGTAAGTGGATGACTTCTCAAATGGCTACTCTTGTTCATGCACATGAAAGGGGACAATCAAAACGAAGAGCTCAAACAAATATTAAATATTTATTTAATTAGTAGACAAATTTATGTGTCTACACTTGTTACAAGAGTTTGACATCACAATTGTTGACAAGCCGGGTAAGGATAATGTAGTAGCAAACTTTCTTTTAAGATTGATTATGTATATAAAAGATCCAGTAGTGGATGACTCTTTTCAAGATGAACACCTCTTTTCATTGTCAATTTATTGCCCATGGTATGTTGACATTGCCAATAACTTAGTTGCAAGGAAAACACCTCCACATTTGTCACCCTAGGAGATGAAACAATTAGTTCATCATAGCTCTTCCTACTCTTGGATAGTTAGATGAAACATTTGATATCATTAAGGCATGCCATGATGAACCATGTGAAGTCCACTTTACACTAAGGGCATGATAATCAAGTTACTAAATGCATGTTATTATTCACCCACAACATAGAAAGATGTTGTCAAACATACAATAAGATGTGATTGTTGTCAGAGAATGGGTATACCTACAAGGAGTGATGAAATGCCTATAAATGGAGAATTGATTTTATTGGACCAATTGAGTCTACATCAAACAACAAAACCTACATCTTAGTTTGTATTAATTATCTAACCAAATGGGTAGAAGTTAAGGCTTTGAGGATTGCAAGAGATACTAAGGTCGGTCAATTCCTATATGATGAAATATTCATCAGGTATGGAATTCCATGAGAGATAGTAACAGATCAAGGTCTACAATTTACTTCTAACAATTGGTGAAAGAATTTTAAATTAGACAAAAAAGGTCAACATCTTATCATCCACAAACTAATGGACAAGTAGAGGTGATAAATAGAGAGCTTGAAGCCATTATGACTAAAATAGTTCAAGTGCATAGAAAATATTGGATTACCAGATTGCCTGAAGTAATTTGGTCATATAGGACAACATGGAAGACAACTACATGGTTCACACCCCATGGGCTTGTGTATGGTAAGAAGACAATCCTCTATTGAATTTGATACAACACATTATAGATAACATTAGAGTTGGAAATGAATCTTGCTCAAGTGCAAAAGGACTAGTTACATCAATTGAATGTACTAGATGAGATGTGAATGGAATCCACTCAACATACAAATATTGTCCAAAAATAGAGTAAATGCACTATATGAGATATGATCTATACATAAAGACAAAGGAGTTTTATGAAAGGAGACTGATCACTATTATATGGTTCTAGGTACAAGGATAAAAAGGGAAAATTGCAAACACAATGGTTAGGTCCTTATAAAATTTAGCAAGTATTTCCTAATGGAGTTGTTCAGCTCACTACTATTGATTCAATCTGTTTCTCATTAATGGTAAACTGGCACAGGCTTAAGTTGTATAAGAAACCACTCAATTAAGGATATATTTTTAGTCCATCTCCACCAGTAATTTACACCGTCATTACCATCCACTTCATCTGATTCTCTAATACCATCCACTCTATTAGATGATGCGATTCCCATACTACCCATATCATGTAGTAACCCACCACAAATAATGTCTGCAGATAAAGCTTCTAGTTCACTTGTAGCCCTTGCATCCAATCAAATTACCCAAACAACTCACATGCACACACTGCAATTTTTTTATTTATATTTTCTTTTTCTTTTGGTAACATTCAAGAGAATGCAGCAGTCAGGACTTGAAGCACTACATTCCAGCTGGGATTTGACTTCTTGTGCATGCAACCACTATAGTTTTTCATGCACTTTTCAATTTTTCTCGAGTTACATGAAACCAAAGACAACACCTATTTACATTAAACCATTCATCTACTCACACATTCACAATGACACTTTCTTTTTGCCTTTTCAACATAGATAAGTCTTTTTGCCATCAAAATTAAAAAGTTTTTTTCCACATGGTGTTATTTCAAAACTTCACGGCTTAAGATGCATTAGTCACTTCCATCACATGAATCAATTCAAAGTGTAATCACACTAAACTCATTTTCCATATCCTTTGCTTTGCTCATTGCCAACTCACCACATGTGTCTCAAATCATCCGTTTGATCTCATGCAGGTATAATTCACATTATCTCATTTATTATAATATTTGTTATATATCAATTTGGCAAATTTACATGTGTGTTTCTAAATTTACTTGTCATATTATCATTATCAAATCTCAAGTCCCAATCCTTCGTATTCCTTATCACCACATTTAATGTGAGGAAAAATTAAAACTTTAATTTGGGGTAGTTGTCATGATTATTTTGTTTTCCAAGTTGCCAAAATCATTTTAATGATTATACGGTGAAGTTTGGTAAGTCTGTGAGTCTGACATATTTATACTTTGGCTAGTTTATCATATAAGAAAATGAATTACATACATTATAATATAATAATAGCCTCATGATAGTAACAAAGTGACTTGAATTGGTGAGGTAAAATACAAATTTGATAGAAAAAAAGTTGTAGAGTTAGGCAAGCCAAGGAATAATTAGAAAATTGAGCCATAGAGTGAGGTACAACAAGTGTTGGCAAAGTCATTCTTTGAGATAAACTCAATTATAACCATAAGTAAAGGAAATAGTGGAGAATAGAAGCAAAACGGGTGGTGATCCTATTAGGAAAGGGACCATAAACCACACCTTGTTGCTCTCAGATATTAAATCTTTGCTAATTTTTGAGAGATCATGATGGATACACTATTGCTTAAGGTTAATAGAGTATAATGACAAAATGATAAAGTGGTTTGCAACAAAATTTCATAATAATGAATCAATTATCAAGGGGTTGAGGGTGGATGCATAAAAAACTACCATTTTTTAAGTTTCTAGTCATCGAAAAACTAGAGAATAATTTCCAACGTCTCCATATGTTGTCCTTGCAACAACAGAGTTTGCCCATCCACATGAAACCTTTGACTCAACTACTCAATGTACTAAAATGTGTCTTTGCCTCAAACATGGATAGATGTAGCATCTTAGATAATAGGGCAATTTACTTATGATGAAAGGAATTATTTGCTTTACATTGTGTATTTTAAGCTATTGATCCTTTTGCATCACGCCATAATAGGTTAGTGAATGCACCTAATTACTTTCATCACAAGTTAACAAGAACATATGTAAAATATAGAAGGAAGAGAATGATTTCCTCTTTGTCCCATTATTGTTAAGTTGTTCTTTTGGTTAAAATAAGTTTGCTTTCTCAATTCTTGAACATTAAATGGAAGGAATTCATAAAATGGGATAACATTTAGAATATAATTTAAGGAATGTTTCAGAAAGTATTGATAAAAGGGCTAAAGAATCTAGTATAGTTGAAATAAAAATAGAGAAAGCAATGAACACGAAAACCCTAGTAGGGAATGTACCACAAAGTAATAAGGATTTTTCACCTCCCACTTCACCTACTCAAAGCCCTAAGGAGATGGAAAAGGAAAAAATGTGACAAGAAGTTAATAGTGAAAATGTGACATATAGTTCACCCATATCATCAATAAAATCCCCTATAGATTCTAAGAAAATACCTGCTTCATGTTCATTACAACCCCATATCTCTAATTCAACCAAAAATGAGAAAGAGGAAATATGTTGTCTCCTCTTCAAAAAATTGTCCTGTCTAATTAAATAAATATTTTTATTTATTTAATTATTTTATCCTAAGTCTTCTATTAATTAAATAAATTG
Source organism: Cryptomeria japonica (assembly GCF_030272615.1). Classification (NCBI taxonomy): domain Eukaryota; kingdom Viridiplantae; phylum Streptophyta; class Pinopsida; order Cupressales; family Cupressaceae; genus Cryptomeria; species Cryptomeria japonica. The sequence goes on from NC_081410.1 coordinate 123,173,312, forward strand.
TTATTTATTTAATTAATTCATTAATCCTCTTGTAAGCCTTTCCTCATTTAAATAAATACATTTATTTATTTAAATTGTCCTTTTTCTAAATATTTATTTAATTGATCCAACTTCCTCTATTAGTTAAATAAATATTTATTTGTTTAATTAATTCATTAGCTTTGTCTACCCGTGACACATGTCACTCATCTCTTAATTCTTCTCTTACCTATCCCCTTTATTATTTAATTATTTCCTCTACCTACCCTTTAATCCTAGCCGACTATTTATATTTACACCTCTTAATCTTATTCCTCCATCTATTACGGTGTTCTCTATATAAGAGGATGCTTCTTTCATTATCAACCGTAATTGTCTAATCACCCAATCAATCTTATGCAATTAATCCTTCTTGTGATCAAGCTATCAACCACAATCTGTTCTTTGTTGAGCTCTTGTGCACACATAAAATTTGAGAGCAAATATATCAAACAAGATCAATGGATATAGGAGACAACGAAGATTGAAACCTTACTTGACATGTGAATGGTAATAATGCTTTATTTTGTTGATTTACATGATCTTAGGTATCTCTATTGGTATTGGTGAATGTTTCATTGTAGGACTTAGATTGTTTGTGGTTGGATCTTTATGGTTTTACAATAGTTTATCACTCACTTTTCACCATACACATTTTGTCATGCTCAGTGGGACATGAATTCTTGTTAGATCTATGATTTTTTGTAGGTTTTTTTAACCCTATATTGTTGTTTTGTAAAACAATTTGGAGAATAACCTTGTGCAGCTAGGGTTTTGGACACAAGATTGAGATTTTGGAGAGATTTGATCAAATCTCACAAATGTATTGAAATTTTTACATCAAATTTTGTTTCCAAATTGGGGACAGTATCAAGAGTGCTCAATCCAAAATTTAGATTTTTTTGAGCATATTTGAATTTTCTATGATTTTTTTATGATTTTTCATAAAAAAATAATTTTGGGAGCAAATCAGCGAATTTTTTAGATTTTCTTACATTTATGGAAATTTATCAGAATTCTATAAGGGGTCTAGTTTTGTGATTTTAATTTGGGTGCAAACTATTTCATGAAAAATCAGATATTTAAAAATAGGGTTTTGTAATGTTTTGATCAGATCTCATAAACGACTTAAAATTTGTACATACAAGTTTTTTTGCATGTTGAGGACAGTATCAAGAGAGCTCATACCCAAATTTTGAGTTTTTGGAGCATATTTGAATTTTATATGAATTTTAATTTTTGGAGCAAATTAGCGAATTTTTCAGATTTTCTTACATTTCTGGAAATTTCTCAAAATTCTATAGGGGATCTATTTTTGCGATTTTAATTTTGATGTAAAATAATTCATGAAAAATTGGATCTTTAAAAATTAGGGTTTTTCAATGTTTTGATCATATCTCACAAATAATTTTTTTGTGTAGGTTAGGAATGGTATCAAGATTTCGCAGTATAAAATTAAGATTTTTTGGATCAAGCTTGAATTTTTTATGATTTTTCATAAAAAATTAATTTTGAGAGCAAATTAGCAATTTTTTTTGGGTTTTCTTACATTTTTGGAACTGTCTTGAAATTATATAGGTGCTCTGTTCTTTATGAATTTAATTATTATGCAAAAGAACTTGTGGAAAATCAGATCTTTGAATTTGTCAAAAAATGTATTATCAAAGGCCCCTATTTCACAAAGTCATTTGGGTTTTCTAAAACCTTACCTAACTTGTGTGCTTGCAGGAGGGGTATTATTTCACAACTACTAACAAGTTTGGTGTAGGACCTTTGGCAAAGATTTGATTTTGAAATTACTTGCTTTATCTTCTTTAGTCTAGTAAAACACTTCAATTGGCACTCTAAAATGAACAAGTGTCTTTTGTGCCTTGATCAATAGGCTCCTTTTGTTTACCTTTACAGGGCCTTCCTCTTGAGTAGCTCATAAGGCCAAGTGAGAGGGAACGACCCAAATTTATAACGGGCTAAATCCAAGCTCTTTCGAATCACTATAAATAAATGTGTGTGTGATAAAATTTGCAAGTAATGGGTGTTGGAATGGCATAGTGACGTTAACTCACCGGATCTATGCCCACTTGAATGGATGACCTTACTAGACACCTTTTGTATTAGAAGCCAAAAAACTTCTAGTTTTTGGTGTAGGAGGTCAGACCTCTAAAGTGGCTCACATTCTTATGGTTCTTAGTAGAGATAAAAAGTTCACCACGAGGGGGTTTTTCATGGGGACTGGTGCTTGGCTTCCCTGGAGAAGTGAGTGCAGAGGGTAGAGCCAGTGGGGTCAAGTGTTTAAGTATCTGCTCTTAATTACGTAGCTCAGGGTAACTCCCCAAGTGAGATTCAATAACTATTGTCCTGAATAGCCCTGGGATTTGTGCTTGCAGGATCAAAATACTCAAACATTTTCAAGAAAACACAAAGAAACATTGTGTCTATCGTGTCTTCCAAGTGTATACAAAACGAACAAGGACATTTTACAATCACACTTGAAATTGAAACAATTTATCATTTTTGGACAAAAACACCTTCACACATTGGGTCTTCACTATTTTGTTGTGTTTTCTTGCCACTAAAAGTCAAAACATTGAGATTTGGTCACATTCAACAACTTCACAATTGGACAAAATTGCAAAACATTTTTAAAATCACATCTGAGTTTACTTAAACTGCGTCTATGTTCAGAACTAAGAAATTGCAAAAGATTTGTCAAAAGAAAAAGGACTTAAGTTTTTAGATTCAAAGAGCTTCTAAGGCTGCTTCCTATATGACTTCATTTTTTAGTCAACCTGTCTTGGTCACACATAGTCAATCATTTTCCTTCACTTGCATTTCCCTCATACATATTTTCCAAATTTGAGTCAAAAGATTACCTTGCTTGTCCTCATCACATTTTACAAACATACTACAACACAACACTAGGTGATTCTTGCATCAAGATCTATCATCTGAGGGTCTCATTTGGTCTTCTTGAGTCAAGTTCAACTTACCTCATCAAGAGATCCATCATCTCTTATGAAGCCACACTTTACTCTCAAACATACATACTTTGGTATTATACTTTTGGACATTGCAAGTTTATCCTAGATTTATCTACATTTCATACACCTCTTGGTCTTCCATAGTCTTTGCATTTTCATCCTTTCTTTCATCTTGGTCAAGAATTTAGTCAATGGTTGAAACCCATTCACAAAGGTCTATAAGGGAAGCCGAAGAATCTTTAAGGTCTTTAAACATGAGTACTTATGAGTTTGATGGTGATGAATTCTACAATCCATTTAAAAACTGTAGTAATATACCAAACAATGCCATTAATGACAATAATAATGGAAATGATAATGACAATGACAATGCATCTGTAGATTCTGCAGAAGTTGAGGAAACTATCATGGCCCCATTTTAATATATTGGTTCAAGAAATCATGAAAAGGGATAGACAATATTTCCTACAAGTCATGGTACAAAATGGGACAAGACTACCTCATGATTTTGATATGTCACAAATTTTGGAGGATGATACAAACCAAATGAATCAAGTTAATTCAAGAAAAAGGAGGCCCAATAATGGTGGTAATAGGAGAGAGCATCTCATGCTTGAGTCACCTTCCTCCCTATTTCAAAAACTTGAAATTCCAAACACATACACTCATTCTCATGCAAGTTATGATAGAACCTCTCATGAACAACCCCATAGTCATCCTTTCCCATGGAGAAGAACTACCACCACACATTGTCGTGATGATACCCAAGATTATACCAATGCATACAATTACACTCAATCGAACATTCAAAATCATGACACGAGGAGACCCCGAGTCATATGTGGGGGAAATACTCAAGATCACTCTTATGATACCTCCCATATTCATGGTCATGACATGTATCGACCTAGACCTAGTGCTCCTCATTAAAATACCATACCAAGTGGTCTATATACAAGCTATAACTATGTTCCTCCTCCATATGAGCACATCTATGATCAATACCATCCATACCTACATTATATCCCTCCTCCTCTGGTTGATGGCTCATGCATGGAACTAGCTCAAAGAGAAAAGATACCACCCAAGAATGACTTGCAACAACAAATCAAGGATTTACAAAAGCAAATGGTGGACATAAGTACACCAAAGTAGAAATATACAATGAAGGAGATATGTCCTTACCCATTTGATAGAAACATTCCAATGCTTCCATTCCCTCCACATTTTGTGACACCAAAGTCTAACAAGTACAAAGGCAAAGGGGATCCTAAGGCACACATAAGATAATTTTTCACAACTTGCATTGAGGTAGCAGCAAAAGAAACATACTTTAGGAGATTGTTTCTACAAAGCTTAGATGAACAATCAATGGAATGGTTCTCCCAACTTCCACCTGGAATTAAGTCATGGAGTGATCTAGCAAAGGCTTTTATACAACACTTCTCATATAACATTGAAATAGATGTGTTAGTAGCCACCTTATGAAATACTAAGTAGAAACATGGGGAATATTTTGCTTCATTTTTATAGCAATGGAGAGGTCTTTCTAGTCGATGGTCTTGTGATATACCACAAAAACAAATGGTAGAAATTTTCACACATAATGTCAACAAGGATATCAGATATGAGCTAAGAAAAGCATGTTTGTCTACCTTCAAAGAGGTCATTGAGAAAGGAATGACAACATAAAACATCCTTATTGAACATGGTGTCATACAAATATTCAAAGAGAACAAAGAGGAATCAAATGGGAAAGACAAACCCTACTTTTGGAACAAAAATAAGAACACAGTCAATGATGGGGTTGTAGATGCAAATGTTGTGAAACCTAAGATAACTTTCCCCGATGCAAGTTCTTCTAATACGACCAATCAAGTGAACAATCAAAACCAATCTAAACCTTGAAGGAAATACACCCTGTGGGGAGAGCCAATTGAAACTGCATTCAAGAAGTTAGTGGCAAACAAGCTCATAATACTACTAGATAATCCACCATATGAGACAAAGGTCAAACCAAATTGGTGGAATGATGATGAATATTGTGAGTATCACAAGAGTAAAGAGCATTTAAATAGCAATTGTCACAGATTGAAGAATATCATACAAGATCTCATTGATAGAGGCGACATTGAAGTTGATGGTCACACCTCAAATAAAGAACATGCGATGTTTAAGGAACCATTTCCTAAACATGACAAGGGAAAAAAAATAAAGATAATCAAGATAATTATACCAAGATGCCCTATGACTATGATTCTACTATTAATCACATTTCAATGGATAATCATGTTTCTACTATCATCATAAAGGACAAAGCTCCTAAGAGTTCTACCCAAAGGGGTAAAGTCATTTTGAAAGGCATTGGACCATCTTCTTCATCTTCCAAAAATGAAACCTCCGAATGTAAGGTCACAACCCATCGAGGTAAAGTCACCTTGCAAGGTGTTCCACCTAGGACCACAACCTCTTCATGCACAAAGAATGAGTATGACCTTGTAGATCAGCTAAGAAAGACACCCACCCTCATTTCCATCCTTGAGCTTTTACGCATATCTCCCGCACATAAGGCCATCCTTGACAAAATCTTGAGAGAGACTGTCATACGTACTGATCTGAACGTGGGCCAGTTTCAAGCCATGGTGGGATACCTTTCCATTCCGCATACCCTTAAATTAACAGAAGCCAATGATGCATCTGTAACCCAACCTCATAATGAACCTCTACATATTGAAGCCTTTCTCCATAAAAATTGAATAAAACTAGTCTTGATAGATGAAGGAGTAAGTCTGAACATTTGTACATTGAACACTATTAAACAATTGGGATATTTTGAAAAAGGCTGTCAATTCTACACATGCTATCACCATTAAAGAATATGATGACGAAGAGCCCTCATCAAAGGGCACAGTCACCTTACCTCTTAGAGTTGGGCCAGTTATGAAGGATGTGGTATGTCAAGTCCTTGATTTAGAGCTCACATATAATTTATACTCTTGGGACGCCCATGGATCTATGAAATGAGAGGTGTTCCTTCAACATATCACCAATGTATCAAGTTCCCACACAATGGAGTTGAAGTGACTGTCAAAGGCGATCTGAATTCGTTCATATATTGCAAAAACCTATGGTAGAATTGGAAATAATAATACCAACCAATAGAGAAGCAGCTCCATCATCCACATATGTTGATCCAAAATCCTTAAAAGCTTCTACATCAAAGCAAGCCAAGCTCAAAGAAAAATTCAAGGTTAAAGACATGAGATGTGGTGAGTATATCTTTCACGTTGATCAAATCCCACTATCTCCTAAGACATTTAGTCGACAAGAACAACCCAGAAACAATTTGCAATATCAAGGAATTGGGTGTGAACCACCTAGTGTTGCGACTACTAAGTTTTAATGCAAATCTCCTTTAGTGGTGCAAGCAACTTTTGATATCAATAGTCCTAAGAGTGGTTCCAACAAAGAATTTTTTGAATATATCACCAAACCTCTTGAGAACTTCTATATCCTTACCATTTCATCCACTCATTCTATTTCCACTCTTCTCCTATACGTGGATAAACAAGAATTAAAAAAACCCTTACTAATTGGGGATCAAAAATCAAGCCTTGATAAGAAAAATCTAAAATTCAAAAATAAAGAAAAGGCCTTTAGTCCAAATCAAAATCAAAAGCCATTGGACTCTGCAAAAATCAAAGTCAAGGATAAAAATCCTATAAAGGAAAAATAAAAAGAGTTGATCTCCCCTAATATCAAAATAATTGGAGGCAAAAGTTCTAAAATTTCAAGTAAAAAAGAATACTTGTCGATCCAAAGTCTCCAACATGCTATGCTACTTTCACTTCTTTTCACAATCATAAGCCTTCATTCCTCATCCACTTGTTTCACACATCCATTCCCTTTTGGTGATATATCACATTAATTGACCTTTAATGGAACTTCCTCGAAGGACTTTATTGTCAGTGATGCCCAAACTTCTTTATGTGACACACATATGGGCCTACATAGTTCACACATTAGTAATTCTACCTTAGTTCCTTCATCAAGGAAGACGATGAAGGGAGCAACATATCATTCAGTCAAGGAACAACACAACTAAAATCACAAGGTAAATCCTCACACATTCGAGGTGGGTGACTTAGTTCTCAGAGAAAATCCTAAGAATCAACAAGACAGAGAGAAGAAGGGAAAGTTCAAACCAAATTGGCTTGGTCCTTACATCATCACAACAGTCTATGGATTGGGTGCATATCAACTCTCATCACTAGATGGAGAACCTTTGGAAGATCCTATAAATAGAATTCACCTTCGCGGGTTTTACACATATCTCTTCAGAATATCCTAATATCAAAAATTAAAAAAACCAAAAAATTATCAAAAATCATAAAAATACAAAAAAAATCATAAAAATAAAAAAATCGTTACTTGGTGGAAACCTGGCAAACAAAAAGTAAAGATAAATAAATTCGTCCAATGGTGAAAACCACTTCAGTGATGCCTTGGACAAGTACCATGGTGAAAATTGGGTTATCAATGCCATGTGTAGAGACATTGCTCCTCCCTCCTTCAGGATTCAATCTTATCCTTTCACTTTGCACACACTCACAACTTATACTTTCATAATAAACTTTACCCATTCCCATCGTGACTTGTTATTGATCTACATAAGATTGGTTATGCATTCATAATAAATTCTTCCTTTTCACCCCTTTCCTTTCATAATAAATTAGGTCCAATCTTTAACTGGGGAAAAATCCTAAATGTAGTGATGGAAGTGGTACCCTGACCATCACATGTTTTGAGGAGCATCGTCTTTTTCTTCCTCCTTCTTTTTGCACACAATCGGCAATAAAAATTCCTTTGCATCGCCAAACCGCAATAAAGTTTTGATCTTCTTCGCAATAAAGTATTAGTTTCATGGATTCAGTGAGTTTTAGATGAGACACAATCAACAATGGGCTTTCAACAAATCAAATCTTTTAGCAGAATTTGGCAACAACATGGTTTTCAGTATGTTTTGTCCTTTATTAGGATGAGAACATTGTGACAAAATCAAACATATTAGCATATGTGTCAAGAAACACAAATGACTTGAAGATTTCATTGTGTGTTAGTGTCAAGTCTTGGTTTTCTTTTGATTTTATCTTTTTTTGGTGACATGTGTTTTAGCTTTTTCGGGATGTCTATGACTAGAGATTATATCTCCAGGATGTCTTTGACTAGAAAGGCAAGGATGGGATATGTTCACATATTTTTTTGCTATCTATGGATCGTCTCTTAGTAATGCTATGACTTTCCCAAGGATATGAAGACACTGTGAGTCTAGTGTGAATTGGGGCATTCCTTGTTTGCAACTGTCTGATCTCCATGCAAATAGGTACAATGACTTTATGGGTCAAACCTATACCTTGATTGTCATAACCTATTTTCCATAATAAAGCTCAATGATGATAAAGCACAAGAAGCTCTTTCACTTCCATATCTTATACCTTCCATCCCCCCTTATTGATTGACCTCCATTGTCCTTCCTAAATCTGTGTAGCCTGCTATCACATGACTGAGTATAATGACAAGCCAAAAATATCTGCATTTTATGCAGTTTGCACCTATATTACCACATATTAGCATTATATACATACATATAGATATCGCAATCGCATCACATCTTGCATATATCATTGGTTAGTATTTGCATTCTCATATTAAACATAAAATGCCTAAATAATAACACATCATGCATCTCATCTTGTATATAGTCATATCATATTATTATCATATACTCATATAGATTTAGTACATATTGTACTATCATAAAATTGTGCCTCCTACAATTTTAACCACATTTTGGTTCCTCACCTCGGCGATGACATATTCTTCCCTAATTGAAACCTATTTCTACATTCTCACCCCTTCACCCTTCCTCCTTCATGTCATGTGTCTGATCTAGACCTTTTCTAGGCCCCAAAATAGGGAAGGACAGGGGCATGGTGTCCCTGTCCCCCCTAGGACAGGGGTGTGGCACCCTTGTTCCCCTAGGACAGGGGTGTGGCACCCTTGTTCCCCTAGGACAGGGGCATGACACCCTTGTCCTCACCCCTTAGGGTGGCCCTATGTCACGTCTGCCTGATCTCCTATGCACAATTTATCTTCAAGGTTTGTAATTCCTCTTTGTCGGCCTTTAGTGGTTGAAAATTAATTCTTGAAGCATGCATAAAAAGGAATTAAATCCCCTCATTCAGGGATGGATGAAAACAAAGGATAAAGAATAAGGAGTATATAGAGAAGATATAAGATTTCAAGGTCATCATCAAGCATTCAAGAATTCAAGTCTTCTTCAATCATCCATTGGAGCAACATTACAACATTCATTTGCAAGCATGTGTATGTTAGGGTTTTGTCATGTTACATGCCATTTCATACAACATCTGTGATTGCATTCAAGAAGAAAAGCAATCATCATCAACAAATTACAGATCTACAAGGTATATATTTCCATTGTTTACATTCAAGCATTTGCAATTACATTCTTTCATGGTTGATTCATCAATCGGGATTCGACTAAGGAAAACCCCTATCCACAACCATTCTCCCTCTCTTTTCTATGTGTAGGTTGCAGGTGCGTAGTTGTAATTGCGGGTTTGGGCTTCATTTGCAGAGATGGAAGAACCCTTTTCATTTCGCAGATTTTGTGGAGGACCATGTACATTCCCGCCATGGTCCCAACGAATTTTCTCTAATTTTGTAGGGTAGATCTGCATCAATCTAATTAGCTCAGATCTGAAGTTACAACATGATCCTGAACTAGTAGCCCCACATTTCACTCATTTCTTCTCTCTTTTCCACATAGTCAACAAGTCAACTTTCTCATTTATAAAAGAGGGTAAATCACACTTCAACTGCTAGGAATCCACTCAGAATTCGCATCCTTGTTTCCCTCGGATTTGGGTCTAGCGGATTCAAGACCCTCTTTTGAATGTAAAGTCCCTCCCAAGTGAAAATCATCCCAGTGGCTTCTTTTCTCTCTCCTAGGTGGGGAGTCACTAGGATCCAATTTTCCACTTTACACATAAACCCAAATAAAGCATACAAAAACATATTGCATATCATCATATACATATTTGCATTCATAACATAAGATCATCATCGTAAGTATCATAACATTATCATAAGCATCATAGAATTATTATAGGAATATGCATACATAAACTACATCATCATTAATATGTAGAAGGAACACATAGGTACACATGCATATAGCTGCCACAATGAATGGATCATCTCATCTTATATATATCAAAAAAATTATAAAGTGTTATTATACAATGATGTCAAAATCTCATATGGCTACAAAATCACCCAAAGGTGCCTACATCATCATACAAAAATTGATACAAAATGGGATCCAAAAGAACTATGATGAAGACCCTCCCTTGGAGCCAACTAGCCTCAAAAGAATCTGAGCTCCCAAAGGACCAACCCCTGGATCATCTCATTTGTCCCCTCCTACAAACTTTCCAGGACCATCTTTTCACCAAAGCAGTTAATAGTCTTGTGTTTGCCCAAATCTCAGGCATATATATAATGTGTCTCAATCCCATCGCCTTAATTGTAGTGTGGTACTCAACAGTCAAATCTATTCATAACTGCTATCTCACAGGGAATCGCTCTCTAGACTCAATATGGGGTAAGTACTCCCGCATCCAATCAAATCAATCATGTCAATCCTAGTGGTACTCATGTCCATCACATAGTGTTGCTTATCTTATCTTAGCCTAGCCTAGCGGTACTCATGTCTATCACATTGTGCTACTTCTATCCTAGTGCTTATGTCTATTACATGTGTTGCATCCTAGTGTATATGTTTATCACATTGCACTATATCCTATCTTGCTAGGGCACTTGCCAAATTTTATCAATTCTACGACTTATCCTAAACTTAGTTTAGAAAACCTACTTGTTAGAGAATCTGTTGAGTGAATCCTCTCAGTAGCTTATCGAATTGGCAATGCATGTTTATCATAAAATGGCCAATTCTAGCCTTCTTTCTAGTTTGTCTTTTCTATGGCACCTGTTGAGTGAATCCTCTCAACATCTTATCCAATTAGCAATGTATGTTTATCATAGAATTATCAATTCTAGCCTTGTTTTTAGTTGTCTTCCCTAGGGAACTTGTTTGAGTGAATCCTCTCATCAACTTATCCAATTGATAGCGTATGTTCATCACAAAACTCACTTTTTGCCTTTTAAGACAAACACGATTTTGTTGATTCCTCTTGAGTCAGTCTTTCCCACATGACCTTGTCACCCTATCTTGACAGTTCTTTCTAGCCTTTCTTTCTTATCGAGAGATTGCCTGTGATATTTTCAAACATTTTCATCCAATCTCTCGAGGGGGCATATTATTCCCATCATCTGGCAACCTTGTATCAGTTTATGCTATCTTCTTTGAGCCAACATGACAAGTTGCATTGTCTCAAAGAGGGGCAAAATGTAGACACTTTAATTTGTACTAACTAATTAAATAAATATTTTTATTTAATTATTTTATCCTAAGTCTTCTATTAATTAAATAGATTCTTATTTATTTATTTAATTCATTAATCCTCTTGCAAGCCTTTCCTCATTTAAATAAATACATTTATTTATTTAAATTGTCCTTTTCCTAAATTAAATAAATATTTTATTTATTTAATTGATCCCATTTCCTCTATTAATTAAATAATTAATTACTTAATTAATTAATTCATTAGCCTTTTCTACCCATAACATAGTCACTCACCTCTTAATTCTTCTCTTCTCTACCCCCTTTATCATTTAATTAGTTCCTCTACCTACCCTTTAATCCTAGCCGACCATTTATCTTTACACCTCTTAATCTTATTCCTCCATTTCTTACAATGTTCTCAATATAAGAGGATGACTCCTTCATTATCAACCGTAATCGTGTAATCACCCAATCAGTCTTATGCAATCAATCCTTCTTGAGATCAAGCTATCAACCACAATCCATTCTTTGTTGATCTCTTGTGGACACACAAAATTTGAGAGCAAATATTTCAAACAAGATCAAAGTAGATAGGATACAATGGAGATTAAAACCCTTCTTGACATTTGAATGGTAATATTGCTTTATTTTTTTTATTTACATAATCTTAGGTATCTCTATTGGTATTGGTAAATGTTTCATTTTAGGACTTAGATTGTTTGTGGTTGGATCTTTATAATTTTACAATATTTTATCACTCACTTTTCACCATATACACTATGCTTCCCCAAAATTCTTCCTAACAAGAGGAATACCTGACCCCACGAGGATGCCTAGCAACTTGAAACTGGTAGGGTGATGGAATTTGGTGCAACATGATGTATCTAACATACTATTCCACACACATAGGAAAATATATGAAACTATCATCATGATATAGTTAAGAGTAAAATAAACACAATCATTCACAAGATTTCAATAAGCTTTGGCCAAAGAATCATTTTAGGCCAACTATCGATAGATAGATCTAAGTCAAGATCTACCCTTTTTGTTTACCCATATTCAAAACCCATCCATACTCGCAAATAATACATATTGAAAATGCAAACAATGTGTATAAAAGCTTGCAACAACATAAATGAGCATGCATAGTCATATGAGAGTATACAAGAATAATCAAGAACATTCAAGAACACAAAATTGTAATTAGAAGCTCACAAGGTAATAATATTGCATTTGTATCATAGTTCAATCATACAAGTTCCAAGGATCTTTTTTCATAACCCCTTTTAAATACAAGGATAATGTATTTTTCAACTTGTTTTTCTATGGATAATCTACACCTTGTCCTACTCTTCAAGAAGTCAACTATACTAAACATCATCGATTTAAAAAAATGTCAATGACCAAATCACCTATCATCATTATGTTTAAATATTATTAACATTGGTCAAATAATTATATTCTTAATTAAGGGTTAGAAAACACAATTAGGCATACGTATCAATCTAAACTAGATCCATAGTACACAAGAACCTAACCATTCCCTTAGTAAACCATGTAACCATTTTACTCTTATAGATTCTTATGCTATGTCATCCTAGTCAAGAGAATATTCTTTCACCAAGGTTTATGGAAACATATATTAAGTAAAACAAATATCTCAATACAGTGATAAGGTTTCTAAACTCAACAAATGGTTTATAAGGACAAATTAAGGGTACATCAACAATTCTATATGTATAGGAACTTCCATCCAATGATAAACCAATCCATCCCTTCTAAGATATTCTTATTTGTACATCCCTCAACATTAAGATATAAAGATCAATCAACTTTAAGTTGTAAATAATCATCCTATTTAGTTTTTTTATTATCTACCCAACATATTTTGAGTCTTCAAACTTCTCCCCCAATTACCATACTTGAAACTAGATAACAAACTTATGTATATTTAATCTTATACCATCTCCAATAAAATGAACACACAACTATTGATAAAATTCTAAATATTCTATTGATCTATCATCCAAAAACTAACTCAATCATGATATATACATTCTATATAGCCTCAAACAAGCCTTAACTGTTAGAAGTTACCCCATCTTTTGGTTCATCAATTTTGTTCATCTTCTAACTAATTAATATTGTTAATAAAAGTGTTTTATAATGAAATAATTTTAAAAAACTCCTTGAGTTTCATATGCATGTATAAAGTAAAGTTTAATTTAACTTTTCATCAGAAATAGAAGAATAATAAAATCTAAACATCATTCTTAGAACAAACTATACTCAAATAAATATTTATAAATCTCACAATATAGTCTTCATATTAAGAATACTAATATATTTACCAATTTTATTACATATGAAAATAGATACAATTAAGATTTCCTTAATAAATATGATGGCCATTACCATGTTTTATAAAATTCAATCAATAGTAGTTAAAAGGTATGTACTAACAAATAAAACTAATACAACTACAATTTACTTATTAAATATGCTGACAATTACCATGTTTTATAAAATTTAACTTAACTCTAGCCACACTCACTATTATTTTTCAACATATAATGTACTCATTTGTTTGTAACTCCTTGTAGGTAAAAAATATATAACCAAGATCATGAATCATGGTATTATAGTTTTCCCTTGAAATGATACATTAATCTATGTCCCCTATCTTAAAGTCTAAATGTGTTTTTCATCATTAACTATCATGAGGTACTTTTGAATCAAACACTACAAGAGTACTCCTATATTTATCTATCCACAGTACAAGTAGTGCATGCCAAACGAAGATATTATAGAGTTTCCTATATCAACTATTTCATGTCAATAATTGTGTAGATGACATTGAAGCTAATTTATTAGATTGACGTTAATCCTCATTCCTTAAATTTTTAGATAGATTAAAGAATCTATAATGACTTATTGAATTGCATTCAAATTGAAACTATATTCTTGAGGTACATAAATTACGCATCATTTACTAACCTTCCTTAACCATTTTCCCTTGATTTTAAGTTTATCTTATCATGACCATAATGATTGAAGACAAACTCAAATCGAGCCAAATAAAAAATGTTATAATATAAATCTATCATTCTACATTAAACTATGATGTCAAAACACTCAAATTCTGGTTTTTGAACAAAACTCACTTTTGGACAAAAACCCAATCCAAGAGGTCATCCTCCATTGATGGAGCTCAAAAAGCTTAAAAGCCCAAAATGCTCAAAACAAAATTTGAGAAAACCCATTGGTCTCCATGCAACCGACAAAAAAAAATTCATTCAAAATTCCCTTCCCATAATCCAATAAAATTTTAGTAGCATTTCCCTATATAAACCCATATTTTTCTCAATTTGAAACATAAAAATAATATACTCATTCAAAAGAAAATCTTAAAAGACGGGGAATTCTTAAAATCACACAAAAATATATTTGCAATTAATTTTAAATCAAAATATGAAGAAATGAAGAAGATATGCGAAGTCTTACCTCATTTTTTTCCAAAATGAAAATACAAAAAGCTCCTAACATACCAAACAAATTTGTGCAATTCTTGGACAACTTGAAGGCCTCCCAATTCCAACTCCAATTCAACAAACCCCATTTAAATCCACTCAAAACTAATTCATTCTTCAAAATCCAAAAATCAAGCAAGAAGAGGACTTTTCTCTCCAAAACTTAGCTGAGTTCATTTGTTGGTAAAAGAAAAAATTAAAGTTCCAAAAATAATGAAATGCTCCCTCCCCCTTCTCCCAATTTTGGAAAACTCCCCCTTTTTGGATAAAAATCTTAACTTCATGCATTTCATGATTATTCATTTCATGAATTTTATGATTATCCCCTTCATGCATTTTATGCATGATTATCCTTTCATGCATTTATGATTATTCCCTTCATGCATTTTAGGCATGATGATGAGGGCACAACCCAAGAGACAGAAAAACACAACGATTTGCAATAAAAGACACAGAAGATAATATTTTATTATTGGCAAATATGCTATTACAAACATGCAACACATGCAATTACAATCTAGAGGAGTAAATCCTCACAGGCTGCAACACACAACTTATAGAGTTTCTGGAAAACCCTTCAATACCAATTATCCAACCTAGAACTAAACTCACCAAAACCTCATATACAACAACTCCAACAACTAACTTCCCAGTTTCAACATGTGAGTTTTAAATAGACTTTCTTCTGTTTTGGAGCTGAAATTACAATATAGAAATTACCAAATGGTGAAAAAATGCCAAAACATGAAATTGGAAATTTGAAAATACAACCAGATTCGAAAATTGGAACTGTCCAAAAATTCTCCAACTTTCGACAGCCATAACTTTTGACCTGGGAATCAGATTTATTAACCATTTGAAGCGTCAAAAATCTCTCAGAGTGTAGAAAATTGTAAGAATTAGCTCTATGGATTCCCACCATTTTTGGACCCATTAGACACCGTTTAACACCTCAACTCTGACTTAGAAGAACTTTTTTTGGTTTTTCAAGAAATTGAAACTTTTTTTTAACTTTCAAAGCGTTAATTATTTTGACCTGATTCTTTCGCCAATGAGCTTATTTTTCCTTTCTTAATATTCCTATAAATTTTGGGCTCCATCCATCTTCAAAGAAAAACCTGCTATTTTGGACAATCGGTAAGAAAGAGTAGCTTGACAATTCTGAGAGTTGGAATCTCTTATTCGTCCATATGGGTATCCAGAACTACAAAAAAATTAAAAGAAAACTAAACAAAAATAAATATTTTTGGGTGATGCAGGATTGCCCTTAAACCACCAGATGCTCTTGCATCAGACACCTGGGGTAGATTGAGAAGTGACCTTGTCACATCTCAGCTAGTTGAGGAAAACCCAAATGGTCAACCTCTACCTTGAACAACCACGAAGAATCTTCAACATGTCTTCCCCTCCATTTCACCAGACATTCCTCATACTGCCTGTTCCTGGTACTTTTCACGCGGCTATCTTGAATTGCTTCAATCTCTGCCTTCTCTGAAGTAGGTGAAGGAATTTTGTACTGTTTAATTGTTGTCTCCTCCTTTGTGCCACCTTCATGATATTTTATTAATTCTGAAATGTTGAACATAGGGGAAATGTTAATTCCTTCTAGCAAATCTACCTCATATGCATTTCTAGATTCATGCTTCTTCAAAATTTTGTAGGGACCAAACTTCTTTATCTTTAGCTTATTATATGTCTCCACTAGAAACCTTTCCTTCCTCAAATGGACCATCACCTCCTCACCAACTTGGAACTCCTTATACCTCCTTTACTGATCTGCCTTCACCTTATACTTCAAATTCATCTTATTGATGTGCTTCCTCACCTCTTCATGTATATTTATGATGTGTTCTGTAAATTCTTAGGCTTTGACACTTGTATGCTTTCCCTAGTCCATCTTCCTCAATTCTAGAGCGGTCCTTGGACTGCTTCCATATATAATATGGAATGGTGATCTACCAGTGCTCCTATTCATATAATTGTTGTAGGAAAATTGTGCATGTGGTAAGATCAAATCCCATCTCTTGGGTTTGTCTCCTACCAATCATCTTAGTAGGTTACCTAGACTCCTATTGACCACTTTTGTCTGCTTATCAGTTTGCGAATGGTGTGCATAATTGAACTTCAACTCCGTCTTCAACTTCTTCCACAAGGTCCTCCAAAAGTATCGAATAAACTTGGTATCACGATATGAAATGATAGTTTTTGGAAAATCATGTAGTCTTAACACCTCCTTAAAGAACAAATCAGCTATGTGGAAAACATAATGGGTCTTCTAGCATGAAATGAAATGTGCTATCTTTGAAAACCTGTCAACCATGACAAAAATTGATCATTCCCTCTTTGTGTCCTTAGTAAACCAAGAAAAAAATCCATACTTATATCTTCCCATGGCCTCTTAGATACATTTAATATTTGATACAACTATGTATTTTGACTTACTCCTTTTGCCCTCTGGCACACTCTGCAACTCTACACAAATTTCTTCACATCCTGTGATAATTGAGGCCAATAATAATGCTCATTTATGATGCCAATGGTCTTATCTCGACCAAAGTGTCCAACCATTCCTCCATTATGCTTCTCTTTGATCAAATTATCCCTCATGGAGCTCCTTAGAATGCACAACTGGATTCCCTTGAACAACATATTATCCTGGATTATGAAATCCAACCACTTCATCCTGTCTAAAGTAACAGGCTCTTTGCAAGATTTTTAAGCCTCTACAAAATTAGGATCCTCAGGATACATTGCTTTGAGTTCATTGAATCCAACCACTTTGAATTGCATTTATGTCAACAAAAGTTGCCTCCTACTTAAGGCATCCACAACCTACTTAGACCTCCCACTCTTGTGCTTCAAGACAAAAGTATAACTTTGCAAAAAGTCCACCCATTTCAAATGTATCTGATTTAATTTTCCTCGACTATTTAGGTACTGCATTGCTTGATGAGCAGTTTACAAAACAAATTCCTTTGGCAACAAATAATGTCTCCATTTATTTAATGCCTGAACTATTGCATAAAATTCTTGATCATTAAAATTTTTTTTCTTCTTTTCATCATTTATCTTTTCACTGAAATATGCAATGGGCCTAGTTTCCTGGTTCAATACAACTCCAATGGCATTACCACTAGCATCACAATCCACCTGAAACACCTTATTGAAATATGGAAGGGCTAAAACAGGTTGCTCTGTCACCTTCTTTTTCAACAAATCAAAACTCTTTGCTTCTCCCATACTCCATTTAAACTCTTTCCTATCCCCTCTCATCGTTTCAGTTAGGGGTACACAAATGCTACTGAAGTTTCTAATGAACTTCCTGTAAAACTAGCCAAACCATAGAAAGATCTCACCTTAGTAGCAGTCCTTGGGGCAGGCCATTCTAGAATAACCTTTACCTTCTCTGGGTCCATCTTAAGACCTTTTGCTGAGACAACAAACCCGAAGGACACTAACTCCTTCACAAAAGTACACTTCTTCAAATTAATCAACAATTTATCCTCTCTCAATTTCTCAAAAACTATACTACTATGCATCAAATGCTCCTCCAATGTCTTACTAGAAATCAAAATATCATCGAGGTACACAATAGCAAACTTACCCATAAATTATTTCAATACCTCGTTCATGAGCCGTATGAATGTGCTTGGTGCATTGGTTAGCCCAAAAGGCATGTCTGACCACTCATGCAAGACTTCTTTGGTTTTGAAGGCGGTCTTCCACTTGTTCCCTTCTCAAATCTGGATCTGGTGATATCCACTCAAGATCAATCTTTTTGAGGTGCTTTGCTCCACTCAAGCAGTCCATAAGATCATCTATCCTTGGCAAGGGAAATCTATACTTAATCATTATCTTGTTTATGGCCCTGGAGTCTGTACACATCATCCTCCATTCTCCATTCTTCTTTGTCACAAATACCGTAGGTAGTACACATGGACTCAGGCTCTCTCGAATCAATCCCTTTCTCAACAACTCTTGAACCTATCAGTTCGATTCTTCATTTTCTGGTAGATTCATTCTATGGGCTGCCTTATTTGGCATATTGGCTCCAAGGATCAAGTGAATCTGATGACTGATCTTCCTCACAAGTGGTAAACCCTCAGGTACATTATTAGACACAATATCTTGAAACTCATCCAACAACCTAGAAACTTCTATAGGCACCTCCTCACTATCTTCTTTATCCACCCTCAAAATTAAAGAAAAACACATAGGTTTGTGTTTCATGCCTTCCAAAAATTTCCTTTCGTCAACAAAATATATTTTGGCATTACTACATATTTTTTCTTCCACATCCTTTAGGGGCTTCAGCTTATGATGAACCCTATCCTTTGTTAGGGTGTAGCTATTAGCACAACCATCATGTGCATCACTCCTATCAAACTACCACGGTCTCCCTAGCAACATGTGACATGCATCCATGGGTATGATATCGCAGAGTACCTCATCATGGTAAGTGACAATCTTGAATTTCACCAAACATCATTCATTGACCAAAACCTTGTGGTCATTTCACAACTAGGCTATTTGATATGGATATGAATGTCTTTCTCTTTTCAACTTCAACTTTCTAACCATTTCTTTAAATACCAGATTATCAGTGCTTCTACAGTCAATAATCACATTACAACACTTATCTTTACATTTGCATCTGGTGCGAAATAAACTCTGCCTCTGATCTAGGTATTTCTCCTCATTCATTAGGGTTCTCCTGATAACTAGGGCTTGTGCCCTTTCAACATCATCAGAATGTTCAGACCGATCTTCTTGGTCTGCATGTGCAACTCGTGCATGGCAATCATTTCTTCTATCTATCCTTCCTTGGTGTTGAGGACATTCAAAGATTCTATGCCCTTCTTCTCCACACTGGAAACATGTTCCTTTGAAACCACTTGTCTCGGATCCTTGTCAAAGTAGGTTCCTCTTCCTCTTCCACATCATTCTCCATTATTTTGATCGTGGGGGAAATAAAAATTATCACACTTTGGATTTCAGCTGGTACCCACTTCATCATTTTTCTTTTGATCTTCATTTCAGCTTCCAAAATGTTTTCCACCGCCTCTGCCACCTTGGGCTTTCCCTTTTTGCTTGCCTCCAAACCACTTTTTCATCTTCTCTTCAACCTTTAAAGAAAATTGATATGCTTCTTCAATACTGGCCATTCTGACCAAACTCGGCTCCTCTTGAATACTTGGACGTAACTCATTCAGATAACGGGCGACTTTTTCCTTATTGGCCTCTGCATGTCCTATTCTGATAATTATTTTATAAAATTCTTTTGTGTACTCCTTCAAAAATTTGTTACCTTGCTTCAACCCTTGTAATTTTTTTAGCAGATCTAGCTCATAGTCCATAGGAATGAACTATTTCTTTAGTTTATCAACCATGTGGTCCCATCTAGTGATCTTTCCCTTTCGTCTCCGATTTCTATCCAGTTGGACCTCTTTCCACCAGATATTTGCATGACCTTTTAGCTTTGTCTTTGAAAATTTAACCTGATCTGGGTCCTTTATCTCCTCATATTCAAAATATTCCTCCACCTTGTTAATCCAATCAATTAACTCTTATGGGTTCAGATTCTGAGAATAATTTGAAACCTCAATTTTAGGTCTCTTCCCAATCTGAGAAATTACCCTCAACAATTGAGCCTGATCTTGATCTATCACTTCTTCTAATCCATTTGAGGATGAATCTTAAACCTCTCCTTCATCATCAATTTCTCCTCTCCTCAGATTAAACCCTCTTCTCATCTCTTCTTACAGTGCATCAATCTGTCTTTGTAGGGCTCTCAAACCCTCATTTGCCAAAGCATTTCATTCGCTAGCATTTTTGGCACCAATATTTCTGCCACCATGCATCACTCTTGGAGGCATCTTGAACACAAGCCCAAAATCATAGATCCTGGTATGAACTACCTCATATTCGACGATCTGTTCACACACTCAGGAATAACCCGCTCTGATACCACTTGATGAGGGCACAACCCAAGAGATCGAAAAACACAACGATTTGCAATAAAAGACAGAAGATAATATTTTATTATCGACAAATATGCTATTACAAACATGAAACACATGCAATTACAATCTAGAGGAGTAAATCCTCACAGGCTACAACATACAACTTATAGAGTTTCTGGAAAACCCTTCAATACAAATTATCCAACCCATAACTAAACTCACCAAAAACTCACATACAACAACTCCAACAACTAACTTCCCAGTTTCTACATATGAGTCTTAAATATACTTTCTTCTGTTTTGGAGCTGAAATTACAATATAGAAATTACCAAATGGTGGATAAATGCCAAAACATGAAATTGGAAATTTGAAAATATAGCTAAAATAAAAAATTGGAACTTTATGAAAATTGTCCAACTTCCGATTGCCATAACTTTTAATTCGGGAATCGGATTTATGAACCATTTGAAGCATCAAAAAGCTCTCTGAGTTTAGAATATGCTAAAAATAAGGTTTTTTTTATTCCCTCCATTTTCAATCCCATTTGATACTATTTAATGCCTCAAATCTGACTTGGAAGAATTTTTTTCAATTTTTCGAGAAATTGAAACTTTAAGAACTTTAAAACTGTTAATTATTTTGACTTGATTCTTTTGCCAATGAGATTATTTTTCCAGTAAATTTTGGGCTCCATTTGCCTTCAAATAAAAACTTTCTATTTTGGGCAGTTGGCAAGTAAAAGTAGCTTGACAATTCTGAGAGTTGGAATCTCTTATTCATCCAAATGGGCATCCAAAACTACAAAAACATTAAAAGAAAACTAAACAAAAAGAAATATTTTTGGATGATGTAGGATTGCCCTTACACCACTGGATGCTCCTGCATCACATGATTATTCCCTTCATGCATTTAATGCATGATTATCCCCTTTATTACCACTTTATAATAAAATATATCATTTTAAGAAAACATATAGTTTATAAATAAAAAGATATGAATATATATAAAAATCTTTGTTTTCTTTTCATAAAAGCATCTATCTATCTATCTATCTATCTATCTATATGTGTGTGTGTGTGTGTGTGTGTGTGTGTGTGTGTGTGTGTGTGTGTATACATATACATACATACATATATATACATATACATACATACATATACACATACACATATATACATATGCATATACATATACATATACATATACATATACATATACACATACATATATATACATACACACACACACATATATATACATATATATACATATACATATACATATATATATATATATGTATATGTGTATATGTATATATATGTATATATGTATATCTATATATATGTATGTATGTATATATATGTATGTATGTATATATGTATGTATGTATGTATATGTATGTATATATGTATATATGTAGATATGTATATGTATATGTATGTATATATGTATATGTACATGTACATGTATATATATATATATATATATATATATATACTGTTCTTTTTATTATTTTTTATACATTTTTAACATATAGTTTTAAATATAATATTGTATAAAGAAAACAATTTACTTCAGTATTTGTAAAGAAATTCATTCCCAATCATTCTAATTCAATTTAAAAGAAATGTTTAAAATAGTGAGTGAAATTTAGGGTTATGATAGATTACGGATTTAGAAAAATAATCGGCATAATATATAGACAAAGAGATTGGATTAGAGGGGAGAGTGAAGGAGTTGGAGATACAACTAACAATTTCACAATAAGAATGGGGCAAGTTTAGATAAGTTGGCCAATTTAGCCATTACAAAACTGCAGAAGAAGGAACCCCCACTTGTTAGAGAGAAGAATACTCTAACGCCTCTCACCACACTCACCTTTGGAGTTGCCTTATGGAGAGCACATTTGAAATTTGAATGGTACATGAAATAATGGGAAAAAGAAAAGGAATCACCCAGGGCCAACTCTGAAGCAGAGTTGGAAGAGAATGAGACATAAGTCAAGAAATTGAGAGTTAATCTTGAGAAGATGGCTAACTTGGCCAATCAACTTAGAAGTTGGCTATCCCTTTCTAGAGTGTGTGAATTATATCTACAAGATATTTTCCTATGTTTGTAGATTATCTAGATACTTAGCAATGCACCAATCTCAATTATTACACCAAGGTTGTTTTTCACTACTTGGCGGTACGCTATAATATAGATGAATCCTTTAGTTTATGTAGGGGATGTTTAGCTGAAAGCACTTACATCCTACCTAAGGAAAGATTAGGAAAGAGGGGAACTACACCAAGTTTGTCAGGATAGAGAAAAGTCACATCCCTTTCTGATTAGAGGTAAGTTAGTTGAACCTAATAAAATTATGGTTGAATGGGTTTAGCTGACCAATAACCCAGAGCTGGCTACAATTTTATGAGTGCAAGGAGCATGATTATCACAAGTTTAAAAATTTTATGGCTGAAATAGGTAAGGAGAAGACCATGGCGCATTTCAAAAATAGATGGGCAAAATCATCCCCATAGCTTAAGAGGAGGGGGCCACAGTCTCTTTATAACTACATTGCCTTGAATTTGTGAGAAAACATACATATGAAGACCTCAGAGGAAATTGAAGCATCTTGACTTCCACTTATGTTTCATCTACCTCTTCCCCTTTATCCAGTTCCACACTAAACACGAAGTAAGGTGATAGATGTAGCTAAGAAACTATAGCAATGGGAGCGGATTATAAAAGACAAAAGACTTTACTTGCACCTGCTCTTAGGAGTCACTAAGTTTATAAATTATAGGCTAGAACATGTTGTAGGGTATAATCTTAGGCCCTAGTCTACTTGAGGTCAAGCAAAAGAAAAATTTTGTGGTGGTGAGGAGTCTTAGAAATACCATGATTTCACTTGTTTACTAGTTTATCCATCTTTTCTTAACATAAGAAAATGGATTAGACTTGCATTGAAAGAGTAATGGGTTAACCCACATCATAATGCAAACTATGATATGCAAACTACTTGATTATTAACCCATTATGAGATGCACTCTACCCCATCATCTAACTACTTTATCCATGCTACACATGCATCCACATTCCTAACATGATCACTTCTTTTAACATAAGCTTCAAATGCATAATGCAATAATCCTAATGCCTTTCTTTAATTTACTCATATTATATGTTATGCATACTTACCTAACTCCAATGCAACCACATGAATGACATCATTAATGAAACATGATACTATTAATTAATTATAATTACTACAATATATTCTTTCCATTTCCTTAAGGTATGTTCACATATTGATCTACATCCTAGATGATAACCATAGAATCTAATCTAATACAAATAGCCTATCACATGAATCCTTACCATTTCAAGTATAATTCCATTATGACCTCTAAGTACATGAAACCATTCACTTTCATTGTACAAGATCATCACTATACATCTCACAGTCTCAATTATTACAAGTCATGTCATAATCCTAAGATACCATCTACAATGCAACACAATCACAATCATATGAATAATACATCATGAGCATTTCTCCTTCCTAATACATGATTCACTTACATATTTTACATAACAATATTTTACATGAATCCAAGATGTCCAATACATAAATCTACTACAAGAAACATCCATAAGCTGCTATAGTGAGAAGAATCCATATCCATGCACGAAGAATCCAAGAATATCCCAATGGTTGAAAATCACCAACCACCCAACCATGTAGAACCAAAGGAACCACCCCTCGTGCTAGGATATGACACAAGGTCTCAACTCACACTCTAGAACTAAGATAACACCAAACAACCAAGGAGACTAAACAATACAAGGACTTTGAAACAATGAACAACCACAAGGTATCACATGAAGAAAATCCTAGAGGCTTACAAAACATCAAGTCATAAGTGAATATCAACAAGGGGACACATGTAAGAGTGGAGTGTCATCACATTCCATCTTCTAACATAACTATACTATAACACAAGGCACTAGAGCCATCTCAACCTATAAGAGATCAAGGGAGATTGAATTTCCATAGCAAAGGCCTTCCCATGCATATCTTAAAACATCCTCCCTAGGATCAAGTCATGGGGATCAACTATTCATTATCTTGATTAGTGAATCATTTACCCATCTTATTAATTTATCAATATGTTATCACTTGTTTACTTCATGGTAAACTTCCATTGTTCCCTGGTAGTCTATACTTCATGCATCCTTACAAGGACCCTCATGCAAGCCTATCTCTCGTGACCCTGATCATCACAAGGAAGCCCACTCCCCCTAACATGTTCCCAAACAAAATCTCAATAAGAGGCTCATAATCAACATGTAAATTTGGAAACCATAAGTGCCATCATGCAACCAAAACTCATGCATGATCATCCAATCGCCAAAATGCCAAGTAAATCAATAAAGAGCCTCATAGAAAATTAATACATCAAGAACCACAAAAGGCCATAAAAATCTACCACAAATACGAAATGAAATCTATAGTAACACACTTTCATTTGTTGGTTCAACAACAAAAGAACAATGCTCACAATCATGGGTCATCAACATGAAGAGAGCACAAAACCTCAACAAGGAAGCAAAACAACAGATAGAAGCAAAAACAACAAAAAGATCATCAAATCTAATCAAACTATAAGCTGATAAATATCAAGAAAACTCCATAAATGACTCTGGTACAACATCATTTCTAGAAAACCAAATTAAACTGAGCAACTGATCAAAATACTAAATACAGGGAGTTTAGCGCTTATGTTACACAAAGCAACACATATGCTTAACTCTGTAGCACCTTTACTGCACCTAACAACACATTTACAAACTCATACAACACATACGGAAAATGAAACAATGCATACACTAAGGAATGATGAATTTGCAAAAACAAACAACATATATATGACACAGTGCGTTGCATATGCCCTAAACAAAATTGCATTCGTCAAATCCTATAGCACATTTACAATTTTAGCGCTTTTGCTTTAGACTCAGGCACACAAAGATGAAATTTGTAACAAGGATATAAAATCAAAGACATCATGAAATCTTACAAATAAGGGCTTAAAAGAAATGCCCAGCCAATACAAAATAATTGATATAAACATAATACAAAATCATTGACTAACATGGAGGATACACTGAAATACAACCTCACAACTGGACACTCGAAAAGCACTCTGGAAACTCCCAGAGAGTTTAATAAACCAAAATGATATTCACAGAACAAACACAGACCAAGAAGAAATCAAAATATATTCTCAAACAGGGCAAAAGAGCTCACACAGGGAAGAATGACATAAATAAATATATGCAGAGCTGTACGTGCGACAAAATGAATTAAAAAATATATTTTCCCCTTTCTCTAAGTTTAAACTATATAATAGAATTTATGCAGGGAAATATTTCTCTTCCAACTATATTAAAACTATACAATAAATTTCATTCTCCCCAAGCACCCACATACATTCTGCAGACATGGAGAAAACACATAATAAACTAAAACTAAAAATGCAAGGGACAAAGAGCTCCAACTTGCACCTTGTGTGATGGAAGAAGGTTGAGGAAGTGCCCACACAAAATCCAGCAACCTCCAAAAGCCAAACTTCAAGCCCAAAGTAAAATTTGTAAAAGAAATTCAAAAGATTGTAACCCGACAACAAGCTCAGGCAACCAGATAGAAAAAAACCCAAGCCTAAACCCTAGCCTCCGACCCAAAACCCTAGCCTCAAAATCAACCAATAAGAATAAAGGGTAGGTAGGGGAAATATTAAAACATATTTACAAATATATAAGTGGGATGTAAAAAGATATATTATAAGATACTTTATTACCCCCACATGATTAATAATAAAACTTTACAAACAACTATAGGCTAAGATTAAATAAATAAATCAAATGGGGATTAATGGATAATTCAAAAGATAATAAAGTAAATAAATAACCACAACAAATATTAAACACTAAATAAATAAATAAACCATAAACAATAAATAAATAAACCACAAATATAAATTAGACAATAAATATTGAATAAAACGTAAATCAACATTAAATAAATAAACATTAAATACCAAAATACTAAATAATCAAAGGTCAATAATCAATAAATTACATTAAACATTAATAACCATATAGTCTCACACCAATTAATTAAATAAATCAATAAACACTTGCATACTCACAAAGCCACAACTCACTAAAACACATGGCGAATTACGCCAAGATGCTGTCGACTCAAAGTGAACAACTTAGACCTATAGTATGTGAAGAGAACTCATGCCATCTCCAGACCACATACCATTGAGATTTAAAGACACACTTAGACCTGTGGAGCCAGGTGGAGTCGGTGTTTGGTACTTGCAAATCCTACAACCATAAAGTAATGATACAACATATATATCATAACAAGCAAGTGATAGGGAATCACGATGACACATCCTGCTCACAATGAATGATGTGACATCGTCCCTCTCACGACGATAGTCATACAATAGTCAGACACATCGCACAATCAACTCATCATAGACTAGGGTTAGTGTAACCATAATAACATCAAATCCATGATCAATATAAACTATCAATAATTCATCACATAGTAATGCATATAAAATCCATCAAGCATATATGATCTATCAAACACATATATTCATCGAATCACCTAATCAATAATGATAATGTCATCATCCATACAAATCATCAAAATAGCATGTCCACTAATGTCTAGCATCATGATGAGTAACTAAAACACATGTATAATCATAATCCGAAACATCGTAAAGAGTCTAGATAAGTCTATCATGCATGAAATAAAAGTCAAGTCATGTCAAGGAGGGACACTAGAAATGATATGGCCTAAATAATGCACCTTGTCCTGATAGAAGGTACACTTGGATATCTTACCAAAGAGTTTACGCTCCCTCAAGCACTATAAAACTATTCTCAAATGCTTATCTTTCTCCTCCTTCAATTTTGAGTAAGTCAAGATATCATCTAGAAATATTAGCACAAAATCATCTAGGCAATCTTTTAAAACACTCTTCATTAGATTCATGAAAGTTGTTAAAGAATTAATCAACCTGTAAGGTACCATTATGAATTTGTAGTAGCCATAGTGAGTTCTAAAAGTTGTCTTTGAAATTTCCTCTTCCTTAATCCTCAACTGGTGGTAGCTAGTGTAGACACCTAAAAATGTCTTGTCAATCATGTACTAATTATTCATCTTATTAGTTAAATAATTCTTTAATATTTAATTAAGCTAATTAGTTCTTCTAAACTAACTCAATCATCATCTTTCCACATTATTAATTATTCAATTTCCACTTCTTAATCAATTAATCATTTAACCCTCTTCAAATATTAATTAAATATTTTTTTTGATTGATAATGGGTAGTGGCCATAATAAAATTTTATTATTAAAAAAAAAACTAATTACATAGTTTTTACAAGTCTAGTTCGGTGTGGGCACCGGTAGGAAAGAACCGAACAAAGAAAACCTATGGTCTTGCCCAAGGATATAATCCTGGAAAATAACATCCTATCCCATGAGGGCTAAGTGCGAATCAATGTCTGGCATTAGCTGACTACAATGTGTGATTACATCAGTACATAACAATATAACCTCCCATGCTCACTCAAGATACTGCATGGAAAATATAATTGCATACAAGGATACCTTTCCATTTGATGACGAGTTCCAGTTCTCCAATCCCCTGTAATACAAATTCCTTGTCTAAAGAGATCAGAAAGTTTAAGCTTCCTCGATTGTCTAGAGATCCTGCAAAACCACTGAGAATTTTCTCGCTTGCAATTGTTAATTCAGGTTAATCTAGAAAGGTAAATAACCAAAAACTGTCATACAAATGAGTATTTTTGATCAATGGAAATTGAGAGACAGTTGCTTGACAAACATAAGAAGTGAATACATAAAAAAATAATGCTTCAAGAGTACCCAGTCCTGATCAATGTTACAGGGTAATTTGATAAATACATAAACTAGCTGTTGGAGGTAAATTACCTGCAACAACAACCTGTTAAAGCAAACTATGGAAGGACCGGAAAATTTCATAACCATCCAAGCCAGGGCCATGATAGCCATGGTTCCCCTCAAACTAAAATACAAGAAAGCATAATCCATACAAATCGAAAGGAAAACCAACTTTGTAAAAGTGAAAAACTGGAAAGAAAAGTCTCTGAATTTTATAGCCATAGAGAAGCAAAGGGAGGAAAAGGAACAACAAATATAAACAATATATATATATATATATATATATATATATATATAAGAATGTGTATATATAAGAATGCATAAAAAGAAGCACAAAGAGATGAAGAGGAAAAATAGATAAAAACAAGAATAAAAGAAATAGGTAACTATATATATACCACCCTTTCTTCTTTTGCATGTTTCCCTTTTGTTCTTTATATATATATATAGTGGAAAAAATGGAGCATAGAGAAGAGCAGGTTCGCGAGGAAGGGCAGGTGCGCGAGGCCAGGCGGGAGACCAGATTCAATCCGGAAAATAAATATAAGAGAAATTTGCATGGCGACCCAGACAAACAGAAAAATGAAAAATGGAAAGTGTTTGGTGTGGATTGGGAGGAGAATGTTATTTCTGAATATGAAGAGATTTGGGAAGACATTTTCCCTCGGGACCGCTACTTAGAAATGAAATCCAAAGATAATCTCATAAACCCTAAACAAAGAGTAGTGGATTTATCGGAGGAAGTAGCAGATGACAGATCTATCTTCAAAAATCATGCAATCATTGGGAGAATTGTTGGCCCTAAATTTCCTAGAACTTCAATCAGGTCTTGGGTAGATGAGCATTGGGGTAAGCATGTTATCATTAAATTCTTACCGAAAGGTTTCTTTGTTGTAGTTTTTGCAGAGGCAGAGGGGAAAGATAGGATACTCCGCTCTCAAAACTGGTTCTTGGATAGCCAGCCAATATATTTATAGGCCTGGTCTCCTAATTTCGATCCTACTCATTTGGTGATATATGATAAACCCTTATGGATCCATTTATTTAATCTCCCTTTAGAATATTGGAGCAACCCTTGTTTAGAGCGAATAGGACGGACTCTGGGCACACTTCTGGAAATTGATGAAGCAATCATTGACGCAGGTCTATACACTTATGCCAGATTAAAAATTGCAGCGGTAAAAGAAATCCTTGCTTCTATTTCCATTATAACAAAAGAGGGGAGATGGGTTCAACAGGTGGAGATCAAAAAAGACATCACACCATGTACCAGATGTGGTAGTAGGCGACACCCCGTCGAGAGGTATGGGATGTTTGTCAGGAAAGCGTTCAAAAATCCCTCCAATAAATACATCAAAGTATGGAACCAAAAGCCTCCAGGGAATACAAAAAAACTTCTACTGATTGGCCTGAATTCTGCCAACATTAGTTTGCTCCCAAATGACTTATCCCAAGAAAACACTACTTCCTCAGAAATTCCCATCTACAACAATATTCCTTCCCATGATCCATCATGATAGTTATCCCCTCCCCTCGCGCCCAATCAGGACGTTACCAAGGAGGATAGGCTTTCTGTGGAAGGGTCTGAATCCTCATGGCCAGAGGATGAAATAGAAAATTTGGATGATTTAGATATTCTGGATACCAGATGCATCAGTCAATCTACAAATGTACTCTTGGGCAGAACCAAAGGATCTAAGGGATGCAGAAGCCACAAAGCTATCAGAGAACAAAGAGCCCACGAAAAGGGAATTGTCAGTGTTCTAGATTATCTTAAAGTATCCAAGGGAGGAAAGCCCTCCCTTGGAGAAAGATGAGAATTTCCTCTTGGAATGTCAGGGGTTTAGCCGCCCCTAACAAAAGACGCTTGGTCAAAAGGACCATGACCAAGCTTGTGTCAGATATTATTATGCTGCAAGAAACTAAGTTAAATCTAGAGAAGGCTCTGGAATTTAAAAATTTTTGCTATTACTAGGATGGTATGTTTTAGGAGGCACGAGGCACGGCAGGAGGGCTTGGGATCCTATGGAACCCGTCATACATCAAGGTAAGTTTTATCGCTTCCCATGAGTTTTGGATGGCATGTTATGTTAAATGTAAAAAGTCAAACCTGTGTTTCTTGTTGTTCAACATCTATGGACCAACTAAAATAGAAGACAAGCGTAAGGTATGGTATGAGGTGACTGAGTTGGCTCTTAGGTTGGATTTGGGGAAAGTTGTCATGGTAGGGGACTTCAATGCTATTGTTAGTGTACAAGACAAAGAGGTGGTTTAAGGAAGGCTTCTAAGGTGGCCGAAGATTTTAGGGATTTTGTAACCAATTGTAAAGTGGTTGATATCATCCCCAAGAATGGGTCTTTTACTTGGAATAACAGAAGGCGATATTTTGCGAATATCGCTGAAAGGTTGGACAGGTTCTTAGTAGGGGAGTGGTGGATGTTAAGCCATCATTCCATCTATTCTGCTATCGAACCCCAAAGTGGGTCAGATCACTATCCTATATCACTAAACATAGGGCAAGACACTGAGCAACATAAGAATTATTTCAAATTCCTAAGTATGTGGTGGCAGGACCTGACACTTCTTAGTCATATTAAAAGCTGGTAGATTGAAAGTAATGTCTTCTCTGGTTCCCCTAGCTTCAAATTCACCAAAAGGTTACAATATGTCAAAAGGAGATTAAAGGACTGGAACTGAACCTCCTTCAAAAATGTCTTCACAGAAAAAGATAGGATTGAAGAAGAATTAGAAGCAGTTAACTCATTAGTGATGGCTCGTGGAATAACAAATGTGGAATTTGAAGCTGAAAAATCCCTCAAGAATCAGTATTCTGAGATTCTGCAGAGAGAAGAATTGTACTGGGGGGACAAGACGAGGGAGCATTGGATTGCTGAGGGAGATATGAACACCAAATTTTTCCATGCTTCTGTAAAAGCAAGAAAATGCGCCAACAGAATCTGTTCGATCCAAGATATGAATAACTCTTGGGTCCATACTCCTAAGGAAATAGAACAAGTAGCTCTAGATTACTTCAAGAGGCTATTGGGAGATGGTAGGGCGGATGAGTCCACCTCCTTCCCAGTTCTAGATGACATTATTCACTTGATTCTATCTGATGAGGATGGAAAGTTGTTGATGGCCCCTTTTACCTTAGATGAGGTTAAATCGGCCACCTTTGCGCTGCACTCGAACAAGACGCCTGGTCTGGATGGGTTAAATGCTGATTTCTTTCAAAAATGCTGGCACTTTTTGGGGGTGGATATTTGGAGGGTGGTCAAAGATTTTAGGAAGGGTGGAAAATTTGTCAAAGAGATAAATCATACCTTGATTTGCCTTATTCCCAAAAAAGTGGAGTGCAGCTCTATGAAGGATTTTCGACCGACATCTCTATGCAACATACTGTACAAGATCATCTCCAAAGCTCTAGCAGAGAGACTTAAAGCTTTGCTTCCCAAGCTGATTTCAGAACACCAAAATAGTTTTACCATGGGAAGGGAGATAGCCAACAGTATTATCCTAGTTTCAAAAGGCATACACACCATGCATAAAGAGAAGATTGGAGGAATGGTAGTTAAGTTGGATTTGGAAAAAGCTTATGACCGGGTGGTATGGAAGTTCCTTCTCTGTGTCCTTGAAAAAATTAGTTTTCCTCCCTAATGGATCGCTTGCATTAAGTTTTGTATCTCTATGCTCAATTTCTCTCTGTTGGTTAATGAGAGTGTTTGTCATTTTTTTTCTGCCACTAACGGCCTGAGACAAGGCGACCCCCTCTCCCCTTAATTTTCATCATTATGGCAAAAGTTCTGGGAAGATTAATTCAAAAAAAGAACTTGCAAGGGAAATGGAAAGGCATCTGTATTCATGATCAACTAAGTGCCATCACACACTCTCAATTTGTAGACAACACGGTGGTTTTTGGGGAGGCCTCTATGGTAGAAGCTAGATGCATATTAGAAACCTTGGAACAATATTCAAAACTCTTAGGCTGGGTAATGAACAGGGATAAGTCACAACTTTTTATTTTTAACACCTATAGACAAACGTAGACAAGAATCTTGGGTCTCCTGGGGATCAAAATAGAGGAACTTCCTATGAAGTACTTGGGCAATGAAATCGACACGGGGATGTCATCAAACTCATACTTGGGATGATATGAAACAATCCTTCGTGGCCAAATTATCACAATGGAAGAATAGATGGTTATCTCAAGATAGGTGTTTCACAATGATCTGATCAGTTCTATTCGCTATTCCAATCTATAGCATGTCATGCTTTAGAATGCCACAAGTGATCGGGAAGAACTTAGATAACATGTTGAGAAAATTTGTGTGGGAAGGGGATAAAGATGCTAGCAAAATTCTCCTCATCAACTGGGAAACGATGTGTTATAACAAAGAATCGGGGTGGGGGGGGGGCAGGTTTAAGGAAAATGGATCTCCAAAACATTGCCCTTGGTGCAAAACTCTCTTGGAAGATGTATCGGGAACCTCAAAAACTCTGGTGCAAAATATTTCAGAAGAAGTATCTTGATACGGATCAACCAGATAGAATCTTTACAGTGGCAAATGCAAACATAGGTTCTGCTTCTTAGAATTTTCAATGGGATTGTAGATCCGTGATAACAGACCACATCTCTTGGCATATCGGGTGAGGGAACATAGCAAAATTATGTGAGGATTCATGGGAGGGTGAACCAATATTAAACAAATTATTTGTGGATCAAGATTGGATTAATATAATAAAAGACCGGTACGGTTCTTATGTTGGGGACTACTTTGACACAGATTCCTCTAATGGTAGTATCAGAAATTGGAAATAGGTGGATATTGGATGTCAAGTACTTTGCGATCAGCTAAGATCCATACTTAGCAGAAAAAATATTCCAGTGTCCAACGAAGAAGATAGTATCTTCTGGTGCGGCTCGAAGTCAGGTGCGTATAGTGTGAAATTGGGATATAAGGTCCAAAGGGAAAAAGGCCCGTACACTGACTGGCCATCTAAGTTGTGCTGGCACAATAGACTTCTCCCCAAAGTTGGTGCCTTTCTATGGATCGGTCTATATAACAGAGTCCTCATAGGGGATAGGCTCAAACTGATAGGCATCTCTAGCCCAAGCATATGTGTTTTATGTAAGAACTTGGAAGAATCTGTTGACCATCTACTATATACTTGCCCAATGGCAGAGGCCTGTTGGAACTGGTTTTTAGATCAAATAAACTACACTACCATTAGGAATTTGAAATTGAAGGATTTCCTTGCCTCATGGCCTTAGAATAGATCTTCAATGTGGAGTGACATTTGGACTACAGGCCCGTCAACGATCGCTTGGCATATATGGAAGGAAAGGAATAGAAGAATTTTTAAAGAAAAGTGTCTTCCAGTGGACAAACTCATTGAGTGTATCAAAGTGTCAATAGAAGAAATGACCAATGGGAAGCAGAGAAAGTAGATCCAACACTATAATGAATGGGATAGAAGTATGGAGAAAAATTGGTTCCTAGTCACCCCTTCTTAGTTGCCTAAGCTATCTGTCAAGAAAGGCAATAAAAAACATATCAAATGGAAGGCACCCCTCATGGGATGGATGAAGCTAAATTTTGATGGTGCATGTTGAGGCAACCCTGGGGTTTTTGGTTTTGGGGCTGTAATATATAACAGTGAAGGTAAATTATTATTGGGCATTTATGGGGCCATGAGGGTGGCCACCAATAATGAAGCAGAAATTCGAGCCCTAATGGAAGGCCTTAAACTATGCATCACCAATAAAATGACCAAGATAGTCATTGAAGGGGACTCCTTAGTTATTATTCAAGGGATTATTAAAAGGAATTTCCAGAGTAGAAACCTAAACAAATGGGTCCCATGCATATCCCGACTTCTCACTGATATCGACCATTATGAAATTGCTCACACATATAGAGAGGGCAATCGGGTGGCAGACTGTGTTGCCAATATGGGCGCTGACATCCCCCATGGTACTGTTACTTTTGATATACACTCAACCTTAGAATCAATCTGGGATCTAATCAAAGCCGATCATGCTCAGTAAGGTTTCCCCGACGGCTTCAATTTTGGCAGCCTGATAGGACACTATTGGGATTCGGGGTCTGTTTTTTATCGTTGCACCCTTAAGGGTAGTGGGAGATATAGCCATGTGGCTCGAAAACATAGTAGACCTAAAGACAATTCTAACACTTTATGATTTCTTGGTTACATGATAGATTCTACAATCCTCATTGAGGAGAGTGCGGTCTTGATGAAGCTTCTAGATTGGGATGTATGTTGCTATTTATGTGGTCGCTCTCTGTATGCTTCCATATCCGAATTGTCTTCTTCTGAGTGGGAATTGTGGAAAATATGGCCTACTTTGGAAGCATCTCATGTGTTATCTGTGAGGAGGATCTGAGGGGACAACTGCAGAATTTGTTCTTCAAAGTGGATGTGGCCTATGACGCCATGGAGGGACTGATAAGTGTGGCCCTCAATCATCAAAGGCATTGGTGCGACTCAAAGATTCTTGAAGCCATGCTAGTCCCGGTGGTGGATGTCCTGGAGTCAAGTGAAATGTTGGTTGGGCTTCTCGATGGGTTTGTTAAACCCTTGGTGGTGGACGAAGTGGCTAATTGTATTCTAAGTTTACCATCTGATTGTAGGCTTAGTATCCTAAAAGTTTATTTCTAGATGGAACTCTACCTGCCATCGGACAGTTCGAATGACGGGTCGTCTGAGGAGGATGGGGAGGAGTTAGACAACGACAGGCACAACCGTGCTATGGAAAAATATCTAGCGAAGATGGCTGAGCGGGAAAAACTAAGAATCTTCAGTGAGAATGCATGGGAGGTGTTTCGTTGCGTAGTTAAGAACAGAAACATGGAGCCCTTCAGGAGAGTTACCTGATCAGAAGAGTGGTGGTTGTCTGTCTAATCGACCGATAATATTATCCAAGTTGGAGAATGTACTTCTGCTATTCTACAAGCCCTGCGTGGCAATTAGCAGTAGATAGGCATACGAGGGCTGGTTTATGCCATTTTGTTTCGGCATTTTATGTAATCTTTTTAATATTAATATAGGGCATTATCCCCACACTTGATAGCACTTATCCAATATATATATATATATATATATATATATATATATATATATATATATAAGAAAAGGAAAACAAAAAAGAAACCAATAAAAACCTAGAAGGGAGAAAGGGAAAAACAAATACTGAGATTATAAATGAAGGAGGAAATATGTCTGCCGATAAATCTCTGAGAAAATTCTAAAAGACATGGAATTAACCAATTAAAGTAGGGAACCCATGAGATATGTAAGATCAAACTACTTATAAGTTATTATACAACTGCAAGGAGCACCAAATAGAGATACTAAGCTAAAAAAATGAGAGTCATCAGGATACTACTACTAATTGCCAAAGTGTCTCAAAATTTTACTTGAAAGTTCTTAAGTCTGGAGAGTTAACAGAGAAGACTATAGATGTCTATAATACTGAGCAAGTTCTATTTTTAAACCACTACCCATAAACTTAGCTAAGTGAAATTGCTCCCTTTCCCTTATTCCTTGCATGAACTGAAGACGAAGCTTTCAGAGAAGCTGAGTTTTCCAGATTTGGCACCTCCAGAGCAATTCCTTTTTCCATGTCCAAGCTCAATCCTTCATCCCTCAGGTAAACAGTTAGCCAATGCTTATAGGGAGGTAATTTCACATGAAACCACCACATAAGGCAATTTACATTCCTTTGTATGATAGGGCGTTTGTTTGGGAACTTAACTGAGTCTTCCATTGACAGAATTGGCAAATGGGGGACCTAGCGATTATTCCACATTAGGATATCATAATTCTCGGGTCTAGGGGCTAGGAGGTCACTGGTTACATTAACCATGACTCGATCTAATTCCCCTAGAATACTATGTTTAAACACCTTGTAACAAAGCTTCCTAATATTGTCCTTGTCGGGCGCAAAATTAACTTAGCATAATTAATATATATATATGTAATT
Source organism: Cryptomeria japonica (assembly GCF_030272615.1). NCBI lineage: Eukaryota > Viridiplantae > Streptophyta > Pinopsida > Cupressales > Cupressaceae > Cryptomeria > Cryptomeria japonica. Next base: position 123,210,301 of record NC_081410.1, read on the forward strand.
ATATGTGTATATGTGTGTGTGTGTGTGTGTGTGTGTGTGTGTGTGTGTGTGTGTGTGTGTGTGTGTGTGTGTGTATAGTATGTATACATGTATATGTATATATATATATATATATATACATATACATGTATACATGTATGTACATGCATATATATAAATGTATACATGTATGTACATGTGTATATATATATACATACTTGTGTATGTACATGTATATATACATGTACATACACATGTATGTATATATATATTGAAATTTTTATATATTGGTAAGAATAAAGGTAGAGAACAAAGGAAATAAAAAGAGACAAAAGGCAAGAAGAGAGAGAGAGAGAAGATAAAAGGAAACACAGCTAGACAAACAACAACCAGACAGAAACAAAGAAAGCAATAAAGGAAAAAAGAAGAAGAAGAGACGAGAAAGGTGAAGGTTAACAAAGAGAAGGGGAGACCGAAAAAGAGAGAAGCAGACAGAAGAGGAAAGAGAAGGCAATAAAAGAGAGCATAAAGAAGAGAAAAATAAATAAAAGAAAAAACAAAAAAGGCATAGGAAGGAGCACAAAGAGAGAACAGACAACAAAGAGGGTAGCAGAAACAGAGGGGGAGAGTATAGTAGAACATCAAAGGAAGATAAATAAATAAATAAATAAATATATATACACATTTAGATATATCTATATGTATACGTATATTCGCAGATATACATTTTATTTGAAATATACGTATATCTATATCTATATGTATATATATATGCACATACATACATACATACATACATACATACATACATACATACATACATACATACATACATACATACATACATACATATATATATATATATATATATATATATATATATATATATATGCACATATATTTATTTATATATATGTATATCTATATATCTATATGTAATTATATAAATATATAAGTATAAAATGATAATGAACCTTCAAAGAAAAGTGAGGAACTATAAGATTTATATTTAAGGGCATAGATGCTTATATTGGATTCAAATATTCTAATTTCTACTGATATTATATGACAAATCAGGCTATCTCCCTACCCTATGCCTCGACTCTCTAACTCTCTACCATCAATACCTACATTGGCTAACTCATCTGCGCTTTTGTTACCTTCCCTATAAACATGGTTGATGAGAACAAAGCTAAAATAGGATAGAAGATCCTTGGACCTTCTAATTAAATTGTTTATTTTCCAATTGAAGGACTTTCCTGATCTCAGGGAGTTTATAATAATCACATAACCCCCTTTGATTTCAAGATTCTGGATGCCTAGCTTGTGGAAAAGCAAGATGCCTTCTACTACTGCATTGGCTTCTGCTACATTGTTGGTGGCTACCCCTAGAGGTTTTGCAAGTGCAGTCACCTGTAATGCCCCGCTAGGAACCCTAAAGGAATGCAACACTACAAGGCAACTAAAGGGTGAAATTATTATTATTATTTTTTTAAAAGATTGAGTGCATTAATTATAACATTTCACGTAATATAACACAAGTGGAAGTCTAACAATGACATCCTAAAGGGTTACCAACGAAGATTACTTCGTAACTAAAACAACATCATAATGTTAATCCAATTATCACCTAATTAGGGAACTCAATTACAATTAATTAAATCATATTCATAATTGAATTTCACATTGAAAGATATAAAGTGATACAATATATTGATTTTCAATGAAGCATTTACACATAGGAATAAAGATAACTGAAATAACATACATTCAACTAAATTAAGATCAAAGTATTCAATAATTACATGGCTTCCAATAGCATAAATGAAATACATAATTATAATGCCAAGGTTACATAGTTTACTGATACAATGACCACATGGGTCTCAAAGGTACAATAATCATGAACATGAGCCGATACACGAATCTTGAAGCAAAGGTACACCAACAAAGCCAATCCTTGCATGAAGGTATGAAACAGAATATCCGATGGGAAGTGGCACTACCACTTGACCATGTGATCCCAAAATGGAACCACCCCACCGTGATAAGGAATGGCAGAAGACCCTCAAGCAAGCAAAATAAGACAAGTACAATAGTACAACATGACTCCACTATACTCATGTGGCTCGACACACAAAATACTAGTGACCCTAAAGAGAGAGTGTCATCACATGGCTTAAGATGGTTACCATAGGTAGGCCTCCATAGGTCTCGACCCCCATCCTGGGTTATCCTGGTAACCTTTCCCAAACCCCCAGCTCCATCTAAGCATCATGCGGACCCTACCAACCTTTCATGAAGACAAGGTGGTAAGTTTTCCATTCCATGCCTTCCCACTACACCTTGAGCCTATACAGGCACTCAACCATGTGCAGGGTGCAATATCTTAATTAAAATTATAACTACCCACCCCCTAATCAATTTTTAGATTATCACTTATTAACTGACTTTCGAGGGGTTATCCTGCCAACCACTTCAAGTGTGGCCCTCGCTCGAAAGCCACTCTCTCATATGACACTATCAGGTACGATCTCTCTAGGAGAACCCTATGGCGAAACTGACAGCCATATCTAATCCTGACAAAAAATACAGGTGAAGGATGCACAAATCAATAACCCAGGATTGACCATTGGAACATAACACACAAAATATCACATCAACAAGATTACACAACAACACCTGACCAAGGGGTATAACAACCATTACGACATAACGACAACTCAAACCATAATTGCGACATAAATAATCTTTGACCACAAATAGCATTTACACTAAGATCGTAATAAAAACAATCTTTTCTTTAAACAACCAAAAAAATTAAATACTTGCAATTATAAATATTCCAGAGAATTAGAAAATACAACTATATTAATAAAAGAAATTTAGATTTGTCATTCGTCCAATAAGGCTAAATTTAACCACATTAAAATTAACCCCTTGACATATATTCATGATTAATTTACAAATAAACCCAATTAAATGATTTCAATAAAATAAATTAAATTCCAAATTAAATATATATATAATAATATAATATAAGTACATGAGTATATATTCTTCAAATATATATACCATATTAATATATCACATTTAAAATATATATATAATAACCCATTAATGGGTCCTGAAGGGTTAATCCCCTTCCAGAAAAAGAAGAAGAGGTCAAATGGGAACCGCCAACCAAGGAATGGATAAAAATAAACTTTGATGGGGCCTCTAGGAGAAATCCGAGAATCTCAGGAGTGGGAGTAGTCGCGAGAAATGATAAAGGGGTCATCCTTTTCAAGGGTGCTCGATGATTGTAGAATGGGACAAATAACAAAGCTGAAGCAAAGGCGACACTAATGGCCACAAAATTGGCCATAAACATGAAAGTATCAAAGGTGCACTTGGAAGGCGAATCCCAAGTGATTATCAATGCAATTGTGAAGGGTAACACCTCGTCATGGAAACTATCTCATTGGGTGGAGATAATTCAAGAAAAACTCAGCTCCTTTGAGGACTTTCGAGTCTCCCATATCAGGCAAGGAGCCAATGCAGTGGCAGACCTCCTCTCCAATATTGGATGTGACATGACATGCCAACTGGCCAAGTGGTGGAAGGGAGATGGCAGCGTGTGGAGGTGGAGTTAATGCAGTTCGAGAAGCATAAAAACTAGCAAGCACGTAATACAGCTCGTAAGGACGAGCACTCACTATCAAAGGCATCGCAATTAATGAGGTAGTTTAAAAGCACAGAGTATTCATTCGAGACAATGGCAGAGGACAGTAAATCTGTCGTGAAATATCCTTCCATTTATATCATTGATTTTGCATTTATGTTTCATTGCAAACGACGATGAAGGAGTTACTATTTTGATTTACGAGCAATGTATTTTCAAAGAACCAATTTAATGAGGGTTTGCTGTGTCTTTGCAGTTTAGTTTTTTGGAGATTAACAGGTTTTTAGTAGGTTCAATGGAGGCTAACTTCACACTCAGAACAAAGAAGAAATTGGTCCCTTTTCTAGGAATGGTGTCAGACAAACGGATGCAAGGACTTTTCAAGTACAAGGAAGAAAAGTTGTGGAGTGTAGCTTGGCTAATGCTGGGGGAGGAATTGGTGCACATCCATTTCAGATACAGGACAAACATGGAGGTCTACTCCTTGATAATGGCCTGGGCTTGCAAATTTGAACTTGAGGTGGAGAAAGTCAAGCTTACAATGAAGAAGTTAATTGACGGGGATTACTTGATCAACCTTGATTCCATCTTGGAATGGGTGATCCCTCAGACCCGAATTCGCATCCGGGAAGGAGAGGTAGAGGAGGAGATACTACCCTTTGTCTGAGGGCCAGAGAATTGACTAAAGGAGCAATGCAGGGAGCGAGCTCGTATTGGCTAGGAAGCCATGAAGCTCTGTGTCAAATTGATATGAACAAATGAGGTTTTAAAGGCCCTAAAGGTGGTGGCGCGCATGGAGGTGGGACAAGAACTGAGTGACCATTTCGAGGAAGGGAGAGCGGTCCAGTTCCTAGCAAGCCTTGAAGGAGACCCAGATTTTGGGAACTTGGACTGCATACCGAAGATGAAGACTGAAGTAGCCAAAGGGAAAGCTTTGGCAGAGATTGCAGATGTGGAGGAGAAGAAGCCGAAGCTGAGCGATTCTGACTGAGTGGCCATGGTGCTAGAAATCTATTTTTTTGCTTTCTGCTTTACTGGTTTAAAAAAAACAAAACATACAATATTCATGGATGACTGTAATATTTAGTGCAAGAATGCACAGTACTGCTTTTATTTCTATTTCTGTTTTAGCTGGAACACTCCATAGTAGGTTTGGACTGCAATTTTGAAATCTGAATGGCTTTGGAAGAATGTAGCTATATTTTGAAAATCAATATATTAAAAAATTACCGATAAAAAATATATATATATATATATAATAGAATGAAAATTTAATTTCCTAACAAAATAAATTTTAATACTATAAAATATTATAACTAAAAAAATACTATATATATATAAATTTTTTTTACTAAACATAAAAAAATAAAATTTCGAATCATAAACTAACCGAAGGCACGCGAAAGGGGAAAGCAAATATTAAGTTTGTTGTAGCTTTGCTACTCGTAAGGTAGCCTGCTACAGGCTACCTTACGGTTATGGTAGCACTGCTACAGTATGGTAGCTTTGCTACCGTGGGTAGCAAGCTGCCACCCCCCCATTTCTAATTTTTGTTTTTAAACAGAGATTAGTAAAATCTCTACTCCCCACTCTGAGACAAGAGAGTCTAAAAAAACACAACATTATAATTTTTTTTTATATAAAGGAATAAAACTATAACCCACAAAAATATTTACTAGTAAAGAAATATATCAGAAAACTCAATCTCTGAGACAAAATAAAGATTGTGAAAAACACCATAAACCAAACAATTTCTTTCACAAAGCCAAATTGGTTGGAAATTAAAAAGATTGGCAATCCCCAATTGCATTTTTTGGCCAAACCAAGAATGGAGGAAGAGGAATTTAAACTTAGAATTTCCTCCAAATTTGAAACTACTAGAAATAAATTAATCAATTGGAGGCACAAGGGAGAAATTTTGACAAAATTTTGCCAGCATAACTCCCCCAATTTCACAAATTTAAAAACTACAATAAACAGGAAATCAAATTCCCTTCATAAACAAAAATGGAAGAATTGATTTTAAACCAAAAACTTAACATGAAATAAATCAGAAAGAGATTGGAGTTGCATTTTTAATCAATACTGGACTGAGATTCCCAATAAATCTCATAACAACTAATTCAAAACCACTGCAATCATTTAACCAATGTTTTTCACAACATCCAGGAGAAAGGGAAGAAATATAGATTTTTTTTTAAACATATAAGGTAGAGGCTATCCAATCTGTGGAGCTTTCCAGGACGAAATTTGTTGGAGAGCTTCAATCCTGCAACCAAATTTCCAAACCAAAACCAAAACCTTCTTCCCAAACAATCTCCAGATTTTGCCTTCTCTAAAAATATGTCTCCCTCTTCTAGAGCACTCACAGGAATAAATAGAAAAATATTTTAACCTAAACTTTTAGGTTGAAATGTTTTCTCATCCAAAATAATTTAAATAATAAAATTTACTTTTCTATTTTGTTTTAAAAAGGTAAATGGGAATTTCATCATTCTTTTGAAAAATTCATTTATTTCTCCATGAAATTTAATTAAATTTTCTAAAAAAATGAAAAAACAATAATTTAACTCTATCTTTATTTTTTAAAAATCTAAAAGCAATAGTAATTAACTTTATTTATTTTATTTTTTTCTACTTGATTTAAATATAGTCACTTTTCCAATATAAAGCAATTATTAATTTAAATCTAATAATTTCACTCAATTAACTAAGTCCATAACACAGGCATAATAATACATAAATTAATTATACCAACTATGAAATGATGTCATAAACTCAAATAAATAATCGAACCCACTAAGCCACGCAAATCGAGAAAACCACATGAAGACTCTGAAAAAGTCAAACGAACAAGACTCAAAGGCCGAACAAAAGGAAATGATGACCAACTGACGACACTCACATGAGTAAACTGAGGATAAGAATTAGGGTCAACAACTATCTCCTCCACTCCCATCAAACATTTAAGGCACGCTCAGACCTGTGAAGCCAAGTGGAGACGATGCCCTATACTTACCTGGTACTTGTACCTACAATATCCTGCATCATCGAACCACACATGCATATATACAAATATAGAATACATGACACACACACACTGATGGAGGAGAATCACGATGTTCCCTGTCTCACCAGAGTGAGTGAAGGAAAATCATCCCCTTGCATCCAATACACTTGTAAACACACAACATATAAATAGACATCGCATATGTAAGGTAAAAGTATCAGTCCATGATAATAATCCGTAAAAATAGCACTAATCACAAGTATTGAAATACTGTAATAAAGCATACATCACATATCCAGTTAAAGAATGAAATAATATCAAATAAGTCTGAATAATGTTTAACAGTAATGTATCAACTAAAAAGTCAACTGCAATAAAATATAAGTCTAACAAGTTCGATCAAGAAGGGGTACTACATCACCTCTGTCCCATCCCAAGAAAGAATAACACATCCTATGCCTGCTATACTTGTGTTGCCCATATAGGCTCCATCAAAGTTAAGTTTGTGCCATCCTGGAGGTGGAGGGGCCGACACACACTACTTCCTAGCCTTCGAGTTATGTTTCTCACCCAAACCAATGAAAGAGGGAAGGATAAGACCCTCCCAGCATTTCCTAAATGATTGATCCTTGAGAGAAAATTTAGAATTCTTGAGAGGATAGTTCCTAATATAATTATTAGCAACCTCTATAATGGTAGCTCTAATTTTAACAAGGAGAGCAACGAGGTTGAGGGAAGTTTCCTTAAGGATTCTTCTATTCCTTTCTTTCCAAACTTCCCAGAGTAAGATAGAGGGGGGGATGATCCAAATATGCCCATAGTGACCATAGTTTTAGGAGATAGGCCAACTCTGTAAAAAGGTTAGAAGGTGCTTTTGGCAGACAAAACTCAAGTTGAGTTTACCAAAAAACCACTGCCAGTAGGAGGCTACAAATTCGCAGTTGAGAAGTAGATGATGTACATCTTCCTCCATTTTACAGCAAAGCGGGCATCTAGAGGGACCAACATAGACCAATTTCCTAAACTAGTCCATGGTAAGGATTCTCTTTTGAAGAGCAGCCTAGAGGAAAGTCCTTGCTTTTGGAGGACAAGATTTATGCGAATAGAGGGACAAGGGGAGGTTGGATTTCATCTTGGACTCTAACTTATGAGAAACCCTGTAACCCCATTTGAAATTATATTCTCCATTGGGGGAGCCTAACTAGATTAATTTGTCCTGACTGGAGTTAAATGAGAGCTTCCTGTTTTGGAAAATAGAAAAGAGGAGGGAACGGTCCCTTTGGTTGGTTTAGGAAACTGTCCAAGGTTTTCAATTCCAACCTAAGGCGAGGTCAGAGTTGGGGAAGGTGATGTAGTCTCTAACATATTTCCCTACAAAGTGTTCCAATTCCATCTTTAGGGAATCATTGTAGATAATGCTACTAATAGGGGGGAATCCTCCCCAAGAATCATCCCAAAGCAGGGCTTTGTCCCCTTGCCCAATATTCTAGGAGAGTCAATCAGTGAAAACTTCTATGCAGTTGACAAGGAAATTCCAAAGTCTAGATCCTTTAGGGAGGGAGGGAATTCTGAAAATGCTTACCAGATCTGATATTCCCAGATATTTGTTCCTAATTATCTTCACCCATTTCAAATGAGGTTCTTTAAAAATTCTCCAAACTAGTTGCGCTCCAAGAGCCCTATTTTGGCTCTCCAAATCTCTCAAACCTAACCCACCATTTATTTTTGGGAGACATAGTTTATCCCAGGCAATTAACACAAACTTTTTTTTTCTTCAAGGCCATGCTAGAAGAAGGTCCTCAAAATATTGTTGAGTCTGTCCCTAATGCCTCCCGAAAGTTGAAGGTGAGACATATAGTATTGTGGGATTGCTGATAGGACCGAATGAATCAGGACAATTCTGCCAGCTAATGACAACCATTTTCCTTTCCATGATTGCAACCTTACTTCCTATTTTGAAAGAACTCCATCCTAGAGCTTATTTTCTCTAACCCCTCTGTTGAGAGAGAGGCCTAAGTATTTATGAGGGATAGTTCCTAATTGGAATCCTAAGATATGTAATATCTCCTTCTCTGTCCTCTCATTGGTATTAAGAAAAAAAACAAACATTAGTCTTGTTTTTGTTGACCTCCTGACTAGAGGCATTCACATACCAATTTAAATCCAATTTAAAGCTTCTATCTTCATAAAGGGTGTTGTTACCTAGCAATAGTGTATCGTCTGCAAATTGTTGATGAGTAACCAGATCAATATTACTAGTGACTCTTATTTTCTCTATGTTACTTAACTCTTGAGACTTCTGTATTGTTCTGCCTAAGGCTCCTGCCATAATAATATAGAGAAAAGGGGATATAGGGTCCCCTTGCCTCAAACCTCAGGAGCTTGTAAAAAAAACTTGGGGGGCCCCGTTAACCAAAATTGAGAAATGAGGAGTTGAGATACATTCATATATCAGATTAACCCAATTTTTGTTAAAACCAAATGTTGACATGCATTTGCAATGGAATCTCCAGTCAACCCTATTGTAAGCTTTCTTGATATCTAACTGAATGAGCATTGAGGGGCTAGATTCAGATGGGTGGAGTGGATAGCTTCGTGAGTGATGATAACCCCATCCAAAATGGATCTATCGAGGCCAAAACTAGTTTTTTCCTCCAAAATGATAGTAGGGAGTAGTATTTTCATCCTCTTAGCTTGTGCTTTAGTAAGAATTTTGTAAAGTTTTTTGCAAATGGCAATGGGTCTAAACTCTTCTAGACTTGTTGCAGAGGCTTTTTTTGGAATGAGGGCGATGAAGGTGTTATTAATCTCTCAAAGGAGCTCCCTGATTATCTTGTGCCTTCTAGAGCCTCCACTAATTCATTTCCCATAAAGTGCCAACATGAGTGAAAGAAGGCTGTCGGGAAGCCATTCGACCCAGGCGCTTTTTCAGGGTGTAATTCTTTAACTACAACCTCAACTTCTTCCATCATGAAAAATCTACTTAGAGACTGATTTTTCTCTTGGGAGATTAGTTTAGGAATGTTTTGGAAAAGGCTTTCTTGGGCTAAGAAGTTGGAAGAATCAAAGTTAAGCAATAGTTGGAAAAAGTTAATGGTAGTTTTGGCTATGCCTTCAGGATCTTCTATTAGACATCCATTACTGTGTTTGATGCTAGTTATTTTGTTTATACTCCTTATGACTTTGGTGCTAGCATAGAAAAATTTCGTGTTCCTATCCCCCTCAACAAGCCAAGTCTCTCTTGATTTTTGCTTCCAAAAAGTCTCCTCTTTTGATAGAGCATCTTGATATTTCTTCATTAATATTTTTTCATGGATGTAAATATCTTGATCCATCCCGTATTTAATTAATTTATCATTTAATTTGCTTAGCTCAAGTTCAATTTGGGATTTTGTGTCAAAGATATTCCCTAATTTTTCATGATTCCAGGTTAAGAGGGATTGTTCAAGCATTTTTAACTTGGAAACAAAACAAAATAATTTGGATCTTGTGACCTTATATGAGAGCCACCAGTTTTCTATCATGTTTATGAAATTCTCCTCCTTGAACCACACAAGCTCAAATTTGAAGGGACAATTTGAAGGCTTATTATCTTCAATTAAAGTAAGGTTAATCAGGAAGTGGTCAGAACCTAAAACTGGTTATATGGATGCCTTATCTACATTGTTATTAAGGGTGCCTAAGTTGTCTTTTATGAAGAATCTATCTAACCTTTCTGCTATCATACTAAAGCCAAATCTCCTATTAGTCCAAGTGAAAATTCCATTGTTAGTATGAATGTCCCTTAAATTGTTTTGAAAGGACCAATTCCTAAAGTCTATGAGAGACTGAGGTTATCAGGAGCATCCCCTTGATTTCTCAGCAAGGTCACATATAGCATTAAAATCTCTGCCTATAATGCAATTTTTATTCTTATATTTGTTCATGAGGGAGGTAAGGTCCTCCCAAACTCTTCATTTCAATTAATTAGTGGTAGGGCCATAAATATTGATTAGTATAAAGTTTAGAATATTGTTAACACATCCAACTTCTGAACTCATCCAAAATCTATTGTTCTCTAGATTTACTAAAGAGATACGTTTGGGGTCCCAATGATACCTAGACCCCCCAAAGCTCCTTCTGCAGAAGCTCCTATCCAATTGAATCTACCTAGTCATTTGCCAAAGTGGTCTCATCCTATATTGTCTAGCTTAGTTTCCTGAATAATAGTGATCTCGACTTTAACCTTGAAGATGCAACGCTTGAGGATGCATTGCTTGTTAGGAGCATTGATGTCCCTAACATTCCACATTATTAACTTCATGGTGATGTTGGAGGGAACTTCCCCCTCCCTACATTAAAGGCATCTATTATCTTTGTTTGATCCAATGCTTTCTTGTCCCTAATTCGAAGTTTAGAGTTGGATTTTCTCCCTCTTCTCTTCTGAGAGGATCCACAATCTGGCTTTAGCCGACCTATCAACTTGACATATATACCCAATGGTCCTTCCTCCATTAATGTTTCAATACAGGGGTCAAGATAATCCTTCCCCTGCACCTCTACATTGCTTATTTCTTTCAAAAGATTTGATGTAGGAGGGAGTAGAGGAGTGTTGTTCTTATTATCCAAATGAGCCTCCTTATCTACCGACTCCTCTGGACCTCCTAGACCAGTGGGGAGGTCTTTGTCCCCCAACTCATCAGCTTCTGCCAGACTGTGCTCTACTATCTCTATTTGTTCCACTATGTTAGCCTTAAAGGCATTAATGAATTCAAGCAAGTCATTAAGAGCTTCTTTATTTAGAGAAATAGATTGTTTGTCCAAATTTTTATTAACTTGTGATGATTTGGAAGAGTGCTAAGTAGCTCTGGGTAGGGGGCTCGCCTTGCAATTGTCCCTAGAATTAGGGGTTGAGTCTTGATGGGTACTGTGAGAAGGGGGGATGTGATTTCCCAAACTCTTTGGGGCAGTTTCCGAGGGGTTGCTCTTACTTATTGCAGGTGGTAAGAAATGGAGAGCTGAGGTAGAGGAGGGTAGACCTTCGTTAGTTCTCTGGGAGGGAGACATACCAATTATGGGCACACTTGAGGTAGGGTTAGGGTGAATCTCTTGAGCACTGACTGACTGAAGGTTTTGGATATTTTGGGAGTGAATTGCAAAGCTAATTACTATCTCCTTAATAGAATTACTCTTCTGGCAGATAATAATATCTGAAGCATCAATTAAATCATCATAGATCAAGGGTTTAATGTCCCATTTCTTTGTCAAAGTAATAACTTCTAAAGGATTAAACTTTGGGCAATTGGATTTAAAATCGAAAAGTAATTTAATGTCTTTGGCAAAGTTTCTACCCCAGGTACCTTCAATAGCTAGACATTTACCTAGCCCTGCTGCAATAGATTCTATTATTTCGGGGGTATGAAATTCAACAGAAAGGGGACCAATGTTAACCTAATGTAAATTATTATAGAATACAAAACTTTCAGGGTTAAAGTTAGGGATCCAATCAATATAATGAAAGATACATCCATTAAGCAGTTCGCCTTACTCTTAAGCATATCCTACTTAACACTTGAATCTATGCAAGTAATTAGAATGCAATGATGCCCCAGGTTGTAGGTGCTTACCATATTGTGGAATTTAGTTTCCCACCAACCATTAACATCTTTGAAGGAGTGATGAGAACCTCACCAGTGGGCAATGAAGCTCTTGCTCCGATAAAACCTAGTAAACTAATGGAGATAGTCTAGGTCTAGCTTAATCTCCATTTTTGTAATTGTTGGGTCCGATGGGAGAGGTCAGGGCAACTCATCCTGCTTTGCCATATTTGTTGTAGCATGAAGAGTGGGGTTTTCTTTTTTGAAATTGTTAACCCTAGAGAGACTCTCAAAGGGCTGCTTTGATTTTCTAGCATTTAACGGATTTGACCAAGCCATCTCTGGTTCAAAACCTTTCTATATTCCATGGATTGGCCTACCAATTTATTGATATGGCCAATGGGATGGGAGGAGGATGGAGGAAAACATGCATATTTAGTGCCATTGAGCAGCGAACAGATTGTGCTTGTTGAACCTTTCTGTGCCCTAAGAGGAATCGAATTAGGGCCCTTGAGAATTTGGAAAGCTTTCCTCCACTACTTTTTTTTTTGCCCTCCACCACCTGCCACGCCTTTTCCGCTTTTCTCCTAGTAGGTTGCCCCTTGGGAGGAGAGAAGACTATGAGGTGCAAGGTGGGAATGCCAGATTAGATTGCTTAGACTATACTTTATCATCGACAACATAAAAATTCGCTAATCACCAAAAAATTGTAGGTTATCATAATATAATATTGTCACACTTAAACATTAATTGTTTAATTAATTGTGATTTATTTCTTAATTAAATAATCTTTATTATTTAATTAATTCTATTTCTAATGATTAAATAATTTTATTTAAATTATTTAATCAATGAACTTATTCCTCCAATTCCCCAAATTCTATCGATTTCATCTAAATTTCGATTTCCCAAATTCAAATTTAACCAAATTTGAATTTTATCCCATTTCAGTAAATCTCATGTACATTTCATCATTTGAAAATCCAAATTAAATTCTAAATAAAGATGAAATTGAATTTCAATTCAAAAATCCTACAACATATGTTGAAAATCATAATCGATTGATCAAATCATTTACTAATTAGTTAACTCTTCAATCTCCCCTTTTCACTCCAAATCACCTTTTCTGACTAACTAATCTATTCAGTCTTCTTTCCAATCAATCCAGTCAACTGGCTAATCGACTGAGTCATCTAGTCAATGAATTGAGTTATCTCTTTAATCAATGCACTTAACATATCAATCAAAATGAGTTCACTAATCAATCAAATCCGTTCAACTATCAATCAACACTTCAGTTCAATACCCCACTCAATCTGTCCCAAAAATCTATAAATACATGATCTTATCTCTTCTTTCAAAGATCAAGAGCTTCAAATATTTGTGCCACTTGCAGGTTATCAGTGCGATATCTGAGAACCACCATACCATAGAGATGAGAAGAACAATGCAAGCTAACATGTAAAATAAGGGAGTTTTTTATTTAATTCATTTCGTTTATGCATTCTTTCTATTGATTTATGTTTAGGAGTGATTTAATAATTAAGGATTTCATGATTGTCCTTATTTCCTATTCAACATGATTATTTTAAGCATGAAATAAATGGTGAACAATTTTATCATCACTGCCACTGAATATTTTACAAAATGGGTTGAGGCAATCCCTATGACCTACACCACTGGCAAATAGATAGCAAAATTCATCTCGAATTATATTATCTGTAGATATGGAGTTCTAATTGTATTGTGATATAATAATGGGCATCCCTTTAGTCACTGAACTTTGTGAACAATTCGATATCCAACAACTTTGCAACCTTGTACTATCCCCAAAGCAAGGGTCAAGCCGAGGCAACAAATAAAACTATATTAAATTTTTTAAAGAAAGTTGTCAACGAAGTCAGATGAGACGGGCATCTTCAACTGAATCTAGTGCTCTGGGCCTATCAAATTAGTGTATGCACAACCACTAGTGCAACACCATACTCTTTGGTATATGGTTCAGAAGCCATTTTGTCTATTGAGGTAGAATTTCCATCGCTAAGAGTCTCTCTGAAACACATCATATTAGAAGAAGACTGCAGAGTTGCATGCTTGCAAGAAATTGAACTATTAGATGAAAAATGAAAAAACCCTCTGAATCATTTACAAGGATACCAAAATAGAATGAGACGAAGCTATAACAAAAGAGTAAGACCACATTGCTTTGAAGTAGGGGATATCGTCCTTAAGGAGAATCAAAGGAACCTACCCGAATGTGAAAAAATAGGAAAAGTTGAGCCTAACTAGTTAGGTAATTTTGTAATAACCAGATTAGTTGGAAATGGTGCTTATAATCTAACAAAAATGGAGGGAGATCCACTCCCAGATCCTATGAACAACATGCACCTTAAAAGATATTACATCTAAGGGCTGGGTTAATTTAGTCTTTACTTTATGTACTTGCATATCATTTTCTTTAAAGCATTGCATCTCATATAGTTTCTTTGTTAAATGGATCACATTTGCAATCTTCATATCATATTGTCTCTACCTCCGCATATTGCTGCATTAATAAAGCAAGGAGATTGTCAGAGTCATTCACCTGTCTGCACTGAAAGAAGAGAAGGTGGTCTTATTTCCTAGATATTGGTACATGAAGTTTAAGGAATTTTTAGGTCATTCACCTTCAACTTCACCTTGTGATTAAGCTTTATCCATGGTTAGGTAGAAGTTTCACTATTGATTCTTATTACCCACAATCTATTGATTTCTATATCTCACACATTAATCGTATGTTGTAAGTTATTACAGATACCTAGTTGGTCATGTGGCTTGTGAAAAATCCAATAGTCTACTTCGACACCATTGTAATCGTCATACCCAAGTACGTTTCAATACTTACAAGTCAATGTAAGAAAATAAAAGAAAAAAGTTCTATACCAAAATCCATATCATAATATCAAGGCAAAAGAGCAATGATATACAACTAAAATATCACGCATACAAGTGTGATAAAAGATTGACTATGGGAACATGCGAGTAACTCAATCAAGGGTATGGATTCCTATTGGAAATGGAACAATATTCAAGAGATTACAGTGTATAACCTCGTCAAGGATATAGACGTTTGACTAGCAGTGAGGCTCTATCCAAGATGCTTTTGAAGTCAGAATAACTCACGTAGCTAGTCACATAGGATTACAAGGGTCTCTAATGGTTATAAGAGTTAGAATAAATTCAATTGCACACACATGGGAAAAAGAAGATCAAAGTCTCAAGAATTGGTGGGAAGTCTTCTATGTCTCCATTTATAAATCTTGGTTACATAGTGTGTTAAGTTGGATGGTCTAAGGTCTTCTGAGAACGGATTGAACTCCTATCTTTGAAATGTTTCACACCTTTAATTCAATTAGTGCATTTAAGAATGAAAGACACATGAACTCACCATTGTTCGAATAGGAAATGAATCTTCATCCTGCATATTGCATTAGCATACCTAATGCCAAAATTTCATTGTCTCCATGTGCATTTTGCAGATGATCATGTCATCATAGGTCTACATACTGGAGGCATAGTTGAAAAAATCCCTAAAAATTAGATAATGTCATGAAAAAATCCTTAAAATCAGATAAAAAGTCACAAAAAACCCTAAAAATAATAAAAAGTCCTTAAAAAAGCATCTAAACAAATAAAAAACATTGAAAAAAGCATAAAATATAAAAAAACATTCAAATACGATCCTGAAAAAAGTACCAAAAACATCAGAAAACATCAAAACAAAAAACATTCAAATATGATCCTGAAAAAATCAACCAAAAACATTAAAAAATGATCCACTAAAACAAACAAAAAAAATCAAAAAATATAAAAATATAAAAAACTTGCATTAAAATTTCTCACAAGAATCAAACACCCTAGCAGGTATCCAGCAAACAATTTGTATGAAGTTCGCAAAGGATAAAACCATCCAATCAACATTTGCAACCAAACTGATCAAGCTGTCTTATCAATTGTATCAAGTATCCATATCAAGTGATCATTATCTTGTCTCAAACAGAGATGGATACACTCGAAACTAGACAGGTCAGTCTTAAATGGGGTCCAAGCTTTCTGAAACCAAACATTATCAACCATCACATCAAGCAATCAAAACAAAGACACAGATCAACAAGGATATCAGATGTTTGTCCTAGTCAGTCTTTATCGTTTTATCAATTGGCGATCAATTATGTTACTGTGCTACTCAAGGATGTCCACAAGTGACTAGAGGAACCATGATGGGTATGCTATTTTTTTCTTTGTTTGTTGTTTGTGGTGTGAACCAATGAAGTTTTGGGGCAATAATTCCAATGGGTGTCTGTGATTGGTACGTTCATTCGACAAGTATCCTATGCAAAAATTAAAGTCAGGGATAGCTATGCTTGTGACTACCACACATACCTCGACCCCTGGCACTATTTCTTGAATGGAGGGTTCACTCCTTGTTTGCTACGTGTTTGTTCTTTATAATGAGATATTTTTACATCTTGGTTCCTTATACCCTGATGTACAAAACTTCAATGTTACATAATTAGGCTCAGTGATGAATATATATTGCGCTAAAAAATAAAGGCACACAAGTTTGTGATTCCATCATCAATCTCATCATGTTGATTGTCTGTTCAAATCATTCTCTCATCAAGCTTTTTTTTTTGGATCAACCTTTTCAATTCTTTCCAATTATTCTTTCATATAACATGGTCTTTCTCATCACTTAATTCCAATATTTTCATCTATAATTCCATCTCAAATCATTTCCTCGCATCAACTATTCTGTCAGTCAATCAATTCTATTTCCTAGCATTCTTCACTTTCATACTTTCTTCATCATTTATCCAACTTTCATCTATCATTATCTTATACAAGATGTATCCTTCCTGAAACTAGATGTGATAATCTATCTTCATCTTATACATGATGTATCCAACTTGAAATTAGATGTTTTGATCATCTTTGTCTTATACAGGATGCCAGACTTGATCATTATCTTATATATCCTATCAATCAAATCATCAATCAATCTTATGAATCTTATCAATCAATCAATCTACAAATCACTCCAACCATTTCTTCTATCCAATCAAACTCATTTGTGCCATCAACTAATCATTCTTCCATCTCTCATATAACATTTTGTCTTTCGAGAGATCATTCATGCCTTTAATGCACAAAAAATCTCTCGAGGGGGCATTATACCCTAAGCGTCACCAGGGCATACTGGGTTATAAAGTTTTATTTTTTATTTTTTTAAACAACATCGTTTCGACATTGTCTCAAAGAGGGGTAAATGTAGACACCTAAAGATGTCTTGTCAATCATGTACTAATTATTCATCTTATTACGAAAATAACTCTTTAATTATTTAATTAAGCTAATTAGTTCTTCTAAACTAACTCAATCATCATCTTTCCACATTGTTAATTATTCTATTTCCACTTCTTAATCAACTAATCCTTTAACCCTCTTCCAAATAATAATTAAATTTCTTAGTTAAGTAATCTTTATTATTTAATTAATTCCATTTCTAATGATTAAATAATTTCATTTAAATTATTTAATTAATTAACTTATTCCTCCAATTCCTTGAATTCCAATTTGGACTAATTTCATCTTAATTCCAATTTGCCAAATTCGAATTTAACCAAATTTGAATTTCATCCCATTTCAATAAATATCATGTGCATTTCATCATTTGAAAATCCAAATTCAAATCTAAATATAGAAGAAATTGAATTTCAATTCAAAAATCCTACAACACATGTTGAAAATCATAATTGATTGATCAAATCAGTTAACTCAGTTAACTCTTCAATATTAACTCCAAATCACCTTTTTTGACTAACTCATCTATTCAGTCTTCTTCCCAATCAATCCAGTCAACTGGCTAATCAATCGAGTCATCTAGTCAATCAATTGAGTTATCTCTTCAATCAATCCACTTAACAGATCAATCAAAATGAGTTCACTAATAAATCAAATTAGTTCAACTATCAATCAACACTTTAGTTCAGTATCCCACCCAATCTATCCCAAAAATCTATAAATACAAGATCATTTCTCTTCTTTCAAAGATTCCAAACTTTGAATCTTTGTGCCACTTGCAGGTTATCAGCGCGATATCTGAGAGCCACCATACAACAAAGATGAGAAGAACAATGGAAGATAAAATGCAAAATGAGGGAGTTTTTATTTAATTCATTTCGTTTATGCATTCTTTCTATTGATTTATGTTTAGTAGTGATTTAATAGTTAAGGATTTCGTGATTATCCTTATTTCCTATTCAACATGATGATTTTAAGCATGGAACAACTAGATCTAAGGTCTAACTTAGATAACACTATAGCTCCTTTCATTTGATCAAATAACTCATTAATCCTTAGAAGTGGGTACACTTATTATTTATATTTTTCTTATTTAGCATCCTATAATCAATGCATAACCAAATATTCATATCATTCTTATTGGCAAATATTATTAGTCCACCCCATGAAGAAACATTAGGTCTAATAAACCCTTGGTTCAACAACTCTTTCAATTGTGCCTTCAATTCAGACAAATTAGTAGTGGTCATCCTATAGGGATCTTTTAATCGAGGCTCAATTTCTAGAAAATTCTAACTCTCTCTTAGGTGGCAATTCTATTAACTCTACTGGGAACACATCCTAAAACTTCTTGAGTATAGGATAGTCACCAAGTATTGACTTAATTTGTCAAGATAAATAAATTGGATTACATGTATAGAACAAACCTTCCTTGAGGCCTTCTTGAGTTTGTGATGCAGAGGTAGGAGGTTCACCTAAACTCTCCTTAATACATTAGTCTTTTTTCTTCACTTTTCAAGGCTTAACAACTTGGCAACTTTCCAAATCCTTTGTCTAACATATCGAAACACCTTAAACTATGTGTAAATGACATGAATAAACCATTAAAGGACCCCAAAAAATTTAGATTTCACAAATTACAAACTTTCTTTAGGCTCTTCTACACAAACTACCTTCATTCCTTGTAGCCCTCTCAGAAGGTCTTTTCTCCCATATTTTGAGGTAGGTGTGATAATCAAAATATAAGACTAGTTTCAGATACCCTTTTGGATTTTATTTAACATGTCTCAAAATTAGGGTAATTTTTTTTGGAACAAATCCCTCAAGAATTGACTGCTATTTCTACAACTAGGGCTAATTAGTACACCAAATTGAGTTTTTTGAGCATAACTTTAAGTATATGGCTCACATCAGAAACCTAAAACCATTTTTAGATACCTATTTGGTATTTATACAACATATATCAAAATAAGGGTAGTTGTTTTTTGTAACACAAGCATCTAAAATTGACTGGTAATTTGCATTAGGCTCATTCACCAAGGGTTTTCCAGACCCTGTCTCAGTCCAACGCCTCTAAAAAACTCAAAAATCCATGAAAAATGGATGAGACTAGTCACAATGGAAATATCCTTAAATTACCTATCTAAACATATCACTTTTAGATCATAGAATATCCATACAAATTCATACTATTCGCTGCAACATGACTGTTACTCAAAATTCTGGAAATTGTAGCCAATAAAACAATCATAACTTTCATAATACTTAATGAAAAACTACCAAACCAATTCCAAATTAAATATAACTCATTCCTATATCAATAAAAATAAATTTCAAGACTTTATCAGACCAAACAAATCCATACAATGTAAGAGAGTAGCATTATTACAGGAAAACGTAAGGAAAATTGTTCCAAAGTGATTCCATTTTCATTCTAAACCTTCATCAACCCATATCCAACCATGAATTAAACCTTACAAGGCTTATTTAAACATATTTCAGCAGTTACCAACCAATTTTTCACAATCATTTTCCACTTTGACCCTTCATATTACTCTTTTTTGTATTCTTGCAACTTGACAATTTTTTATAATAATTGACAATATTCAACAAAAACTTCCTAGCAACCTAAACCAACTTTAAAACATTTAAAATGGCTCATAAAGATCTTATGAAATGACCCAAACACCATATAAAACAAATATTTACAAAATGGGCTCATGGAGGTATAAAGTCCATCAAGTGCTCCTGCACCATAGTCCCAACCAAAAAGAAATTCAAAACCCTCTTGAATTGAGGGTAGTAGAAGGTATTCATCTCTGAATGAGCATGTTTGATGTCTTCTAACTTCTGCCCTATGTATTCCTTAAAGCAGATCCATGTGGCATGTAGTCTTCAATTTGTGTTTCATCTTGAGCTTTGGTTTGCCCTTCTTTACAATCTCAACAAGAACTATGTATACTCCTTCCTTACTCTTTCTCTTTTTTGGTTTAGGTATTATCTCTTCACCTTTGGTCCTCACTTTTCCCATTTGCTTCTCTTCATTCAACCTTGCTACCATGTTAGGATCACAAACCTCTAAAGTGCAAAAAACTGAAAAGCCACTATTCTCCTTGAAAATCAATGAAGAAAACATGATACCATCATACCTTTGAGATCAAATTTGATCCTCCAAAATTAAGTCATCCATGAATTTAACTAAACCAAATTTTGTCACCAATTTAGTATCATATTCCCCTAAAATCAGATCAAGCTTCATACCTGTTGTTTCAACATCTTCAAGGTTTGTCATGGTTGCATCCTTCATGGGTTTGTCTTCCTCTATCTATTAGGATTCCCACAGATACTGAGGGGGGGGATGAATCAGTATCTAACCGGTAATAATATTTTCTTAACTTAAAACATGTAGAACATATTAATACTATATACCGGTAAATAGAAAGTAATGCAATAAATAGAGATAAAAGCAACCACATGAAAAACACACCATAACACAGTAGTTTAACGAGGAAACCCGGTGTGGGAAAAATCTCAGTGGGATTTGTGACCCACAATATTCACTTACTGGCCAATAAGAGAATATTATTGCTACAAGAGGGGCCTGCACATGCAGGAAGGCCAAGTTCCTATAGCTCACTGCTCAATTACAAAATGGGAAGTCTCACTGACTTACAAAATGGATTATATAAATCCAATGTCTTGTACTGCTTCAAAATAACATCCACTATGCCAGATCCAGTCCCAGTTTATAGGTCTGCTTCATACATAAACCCTTAACCTATAATTTGCATAATAGGTCTGCCTTATTTTGCCTAATTACATTCCTCCATGCTTACATTATTCATTTCCATGTTCTACAATGAACTCTCTTATATATATGAGTCATTTTACAACTTGCCAAGTCGGCTTACAATGATTTTACAATAATAAACAAAATAAATTACAAACAAAATTCCTGTCGGCTTCTGTGTCGGTATGCTTCCTTTCACTGCCAGTGCCAGTGGTCTATGTGCCAGTGTAGAATCTGACTTTGCTGGTGCTGGTGGATTGCCTTACCGGTGTCATATGATTGTAAGGTTGCCATCAATGACAAAACCTTCAATCACCTACAATGTCTCATTGGAGTGTGCATTTGCCAACAATCTCCCCCTTTGGCATTGATGGCAACACTCATGAGAAAAATTCAAAAGTGTATCCAAAAATTGAAGTCCAAAAATTGTTACCAAAAATGTGTGCTCCCCCTAAGCAGATGATCCCTAAGTTATTGGATTTTTCTCATACCACTACTCCCCCTTTGGCATCAATGAAAAAGGTTGTCAAAGTGTCAATAGAGTGTAGTTTCCTATTTCAACCTTGTAACCGGTTGGTTACAATTTGAAAAAGATCCACCAAAACAAGATTCAGACTTTCAAGAAACTTTTTGCTATCTTTTATTGCGGCCTCTGTCCTCTGAACTGTATGGGCTGTTAGTTCTGATACTTAATGTAAAGTACAGATGCCAATAGCTAACAAGATGAGAAGGGTGGGTGAATCATACAAACTTAAACTTCCATAAAATCAACAGATTCAACCTCGGTAACTTATACTTCAACAACTTAATCAAAAACTATTAAACATGCAAACTTATGAACACAAAATCATAATAACACTCATAACACCAAATTTAATGTGGAAACCCAAATAGGGAAAAACCACTGTGGGATTTCGGACCCACTAAGAAATATACTCTTCTAGAGTATGCTCGGTTAAAAGAAAATCATGTTAAAGATTACAAACACATTGCTAGATGTGACCCGGTTAAGGGATTTCCCTCAGATCTGTTAGGATCATCACTTTGTTAGAAGTGAACTTGTTAAAGGATTTCAAACACTCGCTTAGAATGTTACCTTGCTAGAGGGTTTACATATAAGACTATTAAGTCCACTCGGTTAAGAGATTTTCTGTCACTTACAAAATAACAGTAATAAAATCTATATGCAACTTCCCATCTAAAATGCTAAAGCAGATTCTTATTTGCTCAAAACAATCTAGTCATAGGACTTACCTTGCCCCTCTACTGGGCTCTCTACTCTGTTATTCAAACAGGTCTTCAAGCTTCTGTGCTCGGTAATCACTATGTAGCATCCCTGTGCATACACTTGCCCGCATACCTTGTTTATCAACAATTCCTTATTTATAAACAATTGCTAATCGCTAAATCTCCTTGATCACATTTCCCATGATCAATCTTAGCCATCAGATTTTCAAACTTGACTAGGTTCAATGTATCCTTTCGATCTGAAAATGCTTTACCTTACCTTGGGACTTGCATTCCTATCTTGGAACTTGCATAAGGTTATTGCGGTTCAATCTGCGCTGTAGATCTTCCTGCCAATTTTCCTTTGCCATAGATCCTTAACAAACTTCATACACAGCATACCAATCATTTATACATCTATAGCTAATCATTGTCCTTCATTAAATAATGCTTTTATCCATCCCATGCGCACTGTCATTACTCGGTTGCAACTCGATAAATACTAAACTTTACTCGGTAGACATTTCGCCTTCATTAACTGATATCGATAACCTTAGGGTTTACCGACTAGGTTCCTTAGGGTTTACTGACTAGGTTCATTGCTCGGTTGCATAGTATAGTATTAACCTTACAATCAACAACATATGTAGGATATCAAAACAATCTAAACATCATGATCTCATCATTGTCTAACTCAGTAATAGTTGCCCATTGAATAACTTATTCCTCTCTTTATTCATCACATTCTTTCTGTGTCTTTTACCGACATCTTAATTCTCTTCTAATCAATCTTCTCAAGATATGGCAACATCATACTGAATCAGATAATCAATTTCTTGACATCAATGACAAAATAATGTTATAAAGATAGTTATCATCCTTCTTCAGTTATATCAATAATCTTCAACAACCTTCTCAATATCCTTATTGAATATCAACAATCTTTCTTACTGTAATGCCAACAATCTCCCCCTTTGGCATTGATGGCAAAACCAACAATTAAATGGTAATACTAACAAGATATTCAAATTGATTCGGATTCAGATTGCTATTAGACTTCTCCTATTATCCTTGATCCGTTGTCTTCTGAAGTCTTCTCCATTTTTCATTAGGCTTCTGAGTTGTTGACTTGCATTTAGTCTTCTCCATTTTTGCAATCTACTCCCCCTGTCATTAGTCTTCTGTTATTTCCATCATTCAAGGCTTTATCATGTAGTCAACCATTTAGTCTTTCAACCATTTAGTCTTCTCCCCCTTTGACAACAATGCCAAAAAGTAAAAGAACTAAATCATGATTTCTTCCTCTGTGAAGTGATTTGCCTTGTTGTGTAACATCTTAGTCTCGGTCTGATCAACTTGTCTCTATTCATTTTTTCCTGCACACCGTTAGGTGACCTCCTAAAGTGCGTAAATTAGCATCAATCTACACATAATATTTTGTAGATTCATTGAATTGATGCTTTCACCGAGCTCGGTCAGTGAGTAGAAGATAGGTGTAGGACCCCTAACTTGCCTCTGAGATACTCAAAAGTGTCCCTTGGCAGTGGCTTTTTGAAGATGTCTGCTAATTGCTCCTTTGAACTGATATATTCCAGCACAACTTTCTTCTCTTGAACTTCTCTGAGATAATGATACTTTATAGATATATGCTTTGTCTTAGAGTGCATCATTGGATTCTTTGAAATGTTATTGGCACTAGTATTATCACAAAATATAGTTACTGGCTTGGTAACTTTCTCATTTATACCTTCCAACAGTTGTTTGATCCATGCTATATTGGTACAATTCAATGTTGCAGCAACATATTCAGCTTCTGCTATAGATTGAGAAATACATTCTTGTTTCTTGCTAAGCCAACTTACTAGTCTTTCTCCCAAAAAGAAAGCTCCACCACTTGTGCTTTTCCTGTCATCTATGTTGCCTGCCCAATCAACATCAGTATAAACTTTTAAATCAAAATTATTTCTCTTTTCATATACTAAGCCATAATCTTCAGTGCCTCTTAGGTATCTGAAAATTCTCTTGATTTCTATCATATGAGTTTCCTTGGGATCTGCAGAGAATCTTGCTACAATACCTACTGCATGTGCTATATCCGGTCTACTATGCACAACATATTGAAATTTTCCAATCATAGATCGGTAAAGTGTCTCATCAACAGATGCAGATTCATCATTCTTTGATAATTTGCAGTTAGTAGTCATAGGAGTACTTACTGGTTTAGAATCTTCCATTCCAAATTTCTTCAAGATTTCCTTTATGTACTTGGATTGAGTAATGAAAATCTCATCTTTCATTTGCAATATCTGTAAACCTATAAAATACTTTATCTCACCGATTAGTGACATCTCAAATTCTTTGCACATTTCATTTTCAAAGTTCTTGCATAAGGAGTCATTTCCACAAAATATAATGTCATCAACAAATATGGCTGAGATCAGTATTCCATTGTCCTCATCTTTCTTCATATACATATTATTGTTTTCACTTGTCCTTATAAAACCAATCTTGATTAAATAAGAGTGCAATCTTTCATACCATGCTCTAGGTGCTTGTTTCAAACCATATAAGGCTTTGTTCAGTTTGCATACCTAATCTTTACTCTTGTCTTCAACAAATCCTTTAGGTTGTTCAATGAAAACTTCTTCTTCTAGTATACCATTCAAAAATGGAGATTTAACATCCATTTGATATACCTTGAAATTTTTGAAAGCAGCATATGCCAACAATGTTCTTACTCCCTCAAGTCTAGCCACAAGTGCAAAAGTCTCACCATAATCCATTCCTTCTTCTTGAGCATAACCTTTGCAAACTAGTCTTGCTTTGTTGTGAATGACCTCACCTTTTTCATTTAGCTTGTTTCTGAAAATCCACTTAGTACCGATTACATTTTTGTCCTTTGGTCTTGGGATTAGTGTCCATGTGTCATTCTTCTTGATTTGATCAATTTCTTCTGTCATAGCATTTACCCAATCTTCACTATGAAATGCCTCTTTCACTATTCTCGGTTCAAATTTAGAAATCAAACATGTGTTCTATCTAAGTTTGTTTCTTGTCATCACTGGATCATCTTTATCTCCTATAATCTGACTTGATGCATGATGTCTTCTAACATATTTGGCTAATATAAGCTCGATAGGTTCTGTATGATCTTCTTCATCACTCGGTAACTGGACATTATCTTCATTTTCTTTAGTAACTTTCTCGGTTGAACATAAACAAATTCTTCATAATCTTCTCGTTCTTTGGAATTTCCTTCATCATTTCTTTCTACAAATTCATCAATTTTCACATTTGCACTTTCCATTGTTTTGTTAGATGATTTGATCAAACATTTAAACGCTTTACTTCTAGAAGAATAACCAAGAAATGTTCCTTCTTCACTTTTCTGATCAAACTTTCCATTTCTGTCATCTTTGTGAACATAACATCTACTTCCAAAGATTTTAAAGTCACTTACATTAGGTTTCTTGTCATACCAGATCTCATATGGTGTCTTCATAGTTCCTTTCTTCAGTTGAACTCGGTTCAGGGTGTAAACTGCAGTGCTGATTGCTTTTCTCCAAAATGTTTGAGGTACCCTCTTTTCTATCATTAGGGTTCTTGCACAATCCACAATTGATTTGTTCCTTCTCTCGGCTATCCCATTTTGTTGAGGTGTTCTCAGTGCAGATACTTGCCTCTTTATAGCATGATCATTGCAGTATAAGTTAAATTCATCAAAAGTGAATTCTCCTCCTCTATCAGATCTAAGACATTTTAGTTGTCTTCCTGTTTCATTTTCAACTCTTGCCTTGTACCATTTGAACATTTGAAAAGCTTCTGAATTTTCTTTTAAAAACATAACTGACATCATCCTTGAGTAATCATCCACAAATAATATGAAATATTTATCACCATAATAACTTTGAACTTTCATAGGACCACAAAGATCAGTGTGTACTAGATCTAAAATTCCTTTAGAAGTGTAGGACTTACTTGTAAAGCTTGATCTTGTCATCTTACACATCTGGCATCCTCAGCACATAGCATTCTCAGGTTTTTCAAGACTCGGTAGACCTCTTACTTGGTGCTTCTTACTTATTTTGATCAGATTATCAAAATTTACATTACAAAACCTTTTATGCCATAACCAGGTATCATATATCTTTTCATAAAGACACTTGTTCCGAGTTGAGTCAAGATGAAATGTACTACCT
The DNA here is from genome assembly GCF_030272615.1 of Cryptomeria japonica. Taxonomy (NCBI): domain Eukaryota; kingdom Viridiplantae; phylum Streptophyta; class Pinopsida; order Cupressales; family Cupressaceae; genus Cryptomeria; species Cryptomeria japonica. Next base: position 123,237,089 of record NC_081410.1, read on the forward strand.
TTTGTTTGTGTCCCGGTAGTAGCTAACTTTCCATGTTTGTCATGAACTTTGACAATTCCTTTCTGAAATTCTATTCGGTATCCTGTATTGTTTAGCTGTGCTACACTCAACAAATTGTATTTCAAACCGTCAACCCAATATACATCATCACATTTATCATTTTCAAGAAGTGTTATAGATCCTTTACCTCTTACCAGACATGGTGCATCATTACCAAATCTTACATAGCCTCCATCATAGTCTTTTAATAAAACAAACTTGTGTTTATCACCTGTCATGTGATGTGAACATCCACTATCTATGATCCAAGAATCATTTTTACTTATATGAGATAGAAGGTCTTTTTTTTCATACCTTTCTTCATCTGATCCATCTTTGATAGCCACATAAACAACTACTAGACATGTCTTTCTATCTCTCTTTCTGAAGTCTCGGTGTCCTCTGTATTAGTTATCTTTTTGCCTATTATCTCGGTATTCTCTCTTTTCACTAGATTCTTTGTCAGGGCAGTTAGAAGCCATATGTCCTATTTTATCACAATTGAAACATTTTAAAGGTAGCTTTCCTTTATACTTACCTTTTCCTCTCGATAACCTTCTAACTAATAATGCTTCAAATTCTTCTTGCTTCTTGATTTCCTCATATAGTTTGTGCACTTTTTCCATGTTCTTGCGAAATCTTTCACTTGCTCCACTGTGATCCCCTTCAGAGTACTTACTCATTCTATCATTGTAACCATCAGATTCACCGATATGAAAAGAACTGAATGCAGATTCTACTTTATTTACCGAAGACCCACTGTTATCAAAATTACTTAACTCAAATGCATGTAGCTTACCAATAGTAGCATCCAAAGAAACTGGCATGTTAGGTACAGATCTCAATTCATTGATTGTAGAGACTCAAATAGCATAAGCTGGTAGAAGGATTCTCAACAACTTACTTGTTATATTCTTTTCTTCAATAGTTCCACCTGCTCCTTTAATTTGATTGACAATCTCCTTTAGTCTTGTATTGTATTGGGTTATGTTCTCACCTTCATTCATCCTCATGGATTCAAGTTGTCCTCTTATACTATCTACTTTTTCTCTTTGAACATGTTCATCACCTCCATATACAGATGTGAGCTTAGTCCACATTGCTTTTGCATCATTGCAGCCTTCTAGATCATTAAACTCTGAGTCGGTCAATGCTGATGTTATTTCAATCATAGCTTGAATATGTTCTTGCTTTGCTTTAATCTCTTCCAAGGTCACAGGGTTGGTGCTCGGTGCAATGTAATCATTCTCCAAATAATATGTTGCATATTCTCCAATTCCTGATAAATGTAGCTTCATCCTTTTCTGCCATGTGGAGAAACTTGACTTGTTCAGCTTCAGTGCATCCCTTTTATACATCTTCGGATCTTTGCCTCAAGTACCTTTAAACTTTTTCTTCTGGAGTCCTTAGCTCTGATACCAATTGGTAGTTTTGATACTTAATGTAAAGCACATATGCCAATAGCTAACAAGATGAGAGGGGGGGGGGGGTGAATCATACAAACTTAAACTTCCATAAAATCAACAGATTCAACCTCGGTAACTTATACTTCAACAACTTAACCAAAAACTGTTAAACATGCAAACTTATGAACACAAAATCATAATAACACTCATAACACCAAATTTAACATGGAAACCCAAATAGGGAAAAACCACTGTGGGATTTCAGACCCACTAAGAAATATACTCTTCTAGAGTATGCTCGGTTAAAAGCAAATCCTGTTAAAGATTACAAACACATTGCTAGATGTGACCCGATTAAGGGATTTCCCTCAGATTTGTTAGGATCTTCACTTTGTTAGAAGTGACCTTGTTAAAGGATTTCAAACACTCACTTAGAATGTTACCTTGCTAGAGGGTTTACATATAAGACTATTAAGTCCACTGGGTTAAGAGATTTTCTATCACTTACAAAATAATAGTAATAAAATCTATCTGCAACTTCACATCTAAAATGCTAAAGCAGATTCTTATTTGCTCAAAACAATCTAGTCATAGGACTTATCTTGTCCCTCTGTTGGGCTCTCTACTTTGTTATTCAAACAGGTCTTCAAGCTTCTATGCTCGGTAATCACTATGTAGCATCCCTATGCATACACTTGCCCGCATACCTTGTTTATCAACAATTCCTTATTTAAAAACAATTGCTAACTGCTAATGTTAGGCCCAATATGGAAAGCTAATGTACTGAGAGGGGAGGGGTGAATTAGTACTTCAAAACCTTTCTTCTATAATAACCTTACTATTATGCATAAATAGAATAGTGCAGTAACATAAAATAAAGTTAAAGCAAACAGATAACAATCATACATGATTCACTCCATAACACATATATTTTGGTCACACAGAAACTCTTGGTTAGAGAGAAAAACTGTGGTGGGGATGGCACCCAAAACTTCACTACTGCAATAATAAAGATTGTTCAGTTAGAGCTAGATTTAGCTATTTCTAATAGCTTACCCTGTTAGGAGTAACAAGATCTGTTAGATCTACCTTGCTAAAGGATTTTACAACATTAATCTAAATGCTGTACCTGGTTAGAGGATTTACTATTTATAGACTTGGTTAGAGTCTTTTACCCTGTTAAAGGTTTCTCTTTCAACTTCACAATATTACAATAAAATCATTACAAATATCTGCAACTTTACATTTGAAATGTTATAGCAGATTCTATGTGCTCAGAATAAGATTACCTTGCTTATAGCATACCTCGGTAACCCATATTGTAACTCGGTAAACCCTTCTGTTTACTCTGTTCTTCGATTGTTCTCTGATAACCTTCTCAGTGACCTCTCTGTGTCTTTGTAACAGTCTTCCTACATACATACACACACATATATGCATACATATTTTACTTTCTTCCCATGCTGTATAAATAGATCTCTTAAAGCGGTGATCTAATTCATTGCTTCGATCTTACAAACAAGATTCCTTGAATGAATAAGTAAACAAAATATTTCATTGGTTAGATTGACCTTGCAATCATACACAATCTTTTAGTGCAATTTCCAATGTAATAACGGTTAGATGTGCCTTGATCTTGTAACACGTTTTCATGTGCATGTCCAGGTTCAATGTATCTAGTAATACATTTCACTCAGTGAATATCAACTCGGTGAGTTAACTTTACTACTCGGTAGCCATAAAAAAAATACTCGGTAAACAGCTCGGTGAATACTGCGTTCTGTGACTGCTTTCTTCTGTAACTGACTAGACTGTTCATACCGACTTCTCTGTGTGTACCGACTGCATGATTCGGTAATACTAACCGACTAGAATATATAGTATGACTTTGAACATAAAAACTAATGGCAATTTGATAAGTAGTAACAATCTCCCCTTTTGACATTAGTTGAGATGTTTGACAAAAACTACTTTCAAAGTCATAACTCAAATATCTATATACTTTGCAAAATGACTACACTTGACAATATATACAATAGTCAATGAAATAGTATATGCAGATATACTCCTCTTATCATTATTCTGTACATAACTCTAAATTTTGCATGTTCGGTTTTGTGCTGTGCTTGTGTGCTCTGAATGCTCTGTATATTCTGCTCGGTATACTCCCCTTGTATACAATACTCAAAAATATGTTACCAAAACTGTATCACTCTTCAAATATAGTATTACTCCCCCTTTGTCTGGTATTACTCCCTCTATGTAGTATTATAGTATTACTCCCCCTTTTTGACAAACATCAAAAACTTAATTTCCATCCGGAGGCAGTAATTGATCAAAAATAGATTTATACTTGTTCCAGGCGTCGGTGAGGGAGACTAAAAGTGAATCCTTTACACTTTCCATTAGTGAATTTTGTGCTTGAATATCAGCTAATAGTGATATTAAGCCATCAAGAGTGCTTCCCTCTTGTGTAGTTGATAGGCGTGTAGCTCTATTGATCTGTTCCTGTACTGATGAGAGATGAGCAATGAATAATGTCTGAAGGGTCATTATGTCCATCCCGTTTTTATGCTCTTCATTCCTGAGTTCTAATTGTTGAGCCATGAGTTGTTGAAGCTTTGTATAAAAATTCTGAACTGAATTAGGCTCGGTGGTCAACTTAGTTGAGAGATCGGTGATCTCTTTCTCAATTGCATCAGTTTTATTCTTGATATCTTTAATGAATAAGGAAAATGTACAAAGTTTCTGAAATAAATAAAGAATATGCTTGAGTTGAGGGGACAACTCAGCAATGAACTTGACAAGTTTTACTTTTCCTATAGCGAGAGCTTTTTGTACCTCTTCAATCATTTTTGTTGTAAGCTCTTTATCTTTTAGCTTGCTTAAGTACTCAGATGCATCAACTCCAGATGTTTCTATTTGAGTAAGGAGTTCATCCAGTTGAATGTGGATGGCTGCATCGGTTGACATTGTTATGAAAGGTAGCATTTCTGCTAGTAGTGTCTTGACCTTTTGAAGTACTTTATTCTTCTTTTGAATAGCCAATTGTTTTTCCTGTTTGGCCTTTGCTTTGCATAGTTCACCAAAATCGGTAAGTGCTTGCCCTTTTAATTTTGAGATATCGACATTGGGAAACACTATTAGTTTAGTCAAATCAATTTTGAAACTATGCTTTCTCACCTTCTTCTCTTTTCCTTTGGTCGGTTGCACTAAGACAAGTGCTTGTGAGGCTTGCTGACCCTCGGTAGGTTGCTCGGTAGATGCAACACTTTGGTCGGTTCCTGTAGCCGTTGTAGTGTCCTTGGGTGTCTCGGTGCTAGGGGTCTCAGCTGTAACATTTGCAGTGCTTGACGGTGCTTGAGATGTCTGATCTTTGGTTGTATCTTCTACTGCTTCAGATTTGTTACCTTTGGTGCCTTGATCTATGTCCTTAGGAGCTTCGATTGAGAAAGGTGGCTTCACCGGCGGATAAGGCTGAACTTGTTCTAAAACATATTCACTAGATACAAGTTTTTCATAGGTAGTGCCTTCAATCATTTCCTACCGGTGCTTCTTCATCCATAACATCTTCATCAATTTGAATAGTGTCAGCTAGGTCTGGACCTTGCTCGGTGACATCAGGATCTTGCTTGGTGACATCAACAATTTCAATTTGAGATTGTTCACCGACATCCTTTAGTTTGAAGATCTCCTGCCACTTGGCTTTTGTCTCATTTTCCACATCAATGTATAGCCCATTCATCAATTTTAAGGCTCTCTATTTGACAAGAAATTTAGAATTGTATGTGGTCAAATGCTCCTTGATTTCTGCTACAGACATATCAGGGAATAGATGGACTAGACTTCTTTCTCTTATTTGTCTCTCTGAGTCCATTGCATATTTCCATCTGTTATGAATATGTAAGTATAATTCACTCGGAAGTGACTTTACTAGTTCTAATGGAGCTAGCTGAAACTTTAGAAGTGTGCAGATGACAACTTCTTCAATTTGTTGCTTCTCATCATTATTCCTAGTCTCATACTTAACATATCTAAATCCTGCAAATCCATCGTATTCTTTAAGATTGAGACAAAAAAATTTAACACTATGAATATTTACCTTTTTGCTTTTTATAATCTGAAATTTGTTCGCATCATCCGATTCTGTATCACTAGACTCTTTTGCGAAAATGAGTCTTTGAGTAGATTTCTTATACATCTTGGTTACCTTGGGTGCAGTAACACTTTTTTGTTTCTTACTCGGTGATGCAGCTAATGCTCTAGTGTTGGGTCTCTTTGTTGGTGGAGTCGGTAGGGCCTTTGAAATGTCCCGTTTCTTTCTTTTCAAAACTTTACCCTTAGGAAACTCTGTACTTAATGTTATTGCTACTTCTTGAGCTTCTGATTCCTCTTCGGTAATGGCAAGATTGCCTTTGACAGGTGTAGAGGAGGATTCTTCTCTGAATTTCTCAGATAAAACCTTTATCATTTTTGTAGCTTTTCTTGTAGCCTTAGGTACTGCAATGCTCATTTTTACTTTTTCCTTCACCTCTTCATATCTTCCATATCTTAGTTCGGTAGCATGCCTTGGCAATGATAAATAGGCATCAATTTGCTACTGTGTTATATCATAGTCAATCTCATAACCCATTGGTGGCAAAGATTGAGTCCTTGGTTCAATAGCATTCATATAACAATAATCAGTGTCTACCTCAAAACATATATCATCCTTATATTTTTCTACCAGCTGTGGTGGAATCCTGTACCTGTTGTGCATCTTCTCTTGAAATTTGCTAAAATAGTCATCCATGATATCATTAAAGTTATCTCCTAGTTTCTTGATAAAGACATTGATTTGATGGGTGATAGGTCGGTGTAGCTCCCAAACTACTTTACCGACTGAGGGAAAGAACTTCTCAAAGTAGAAAAACATGCATACTAGAAGTGAACCAAACTTCAGTGTATTTGCCGAGTTATTCTTCTTCGGCTTTCTTATTGTGTTCAGGTTCTCAAACAATTTCTTCAGTAGCACTTCACATAAATCTACTTTCATTCCCTTCTTCACTATTTTGTAGGCCAAGTCAACTGCAGCGCATGGTACACTGTTTTCCCTTGCAGATTGGAAGAAACAATAACCAATTACTCTAATTGCAAAATTGAGTTATGCATCAGTGACATTGTTCAATTTCAGTCCTCGGTAATCAGATTCTACTCCAGTTAGACTGATTAGCTCCTTTTGTGATATCATTTTTTGTGCTCGTGCATGATCATAGATAGGATACCCGGTGATCACATGAATGATTTCCTTGGTATTTTGAATGGTTGCTCCTCTAGCCACATAAAATCATCATGTACTCTGCTCAAGATAAACTTAACCCACTGGGGTTTGAACACACGGGGATAGGCTAGGGATTCAGTTAATCCCTTGATTTTAATATGCTCAAATTTGCTATCCATTTCGCCATCAGTACAAAGTTCATCATATGTGTCACTAATCTCAACATGACCGAGTTCCTCAACACGACATTTGGTGAAGAATCTAACATCTTCAACTAACAAGACTCGATCTGGGATAAGTGAAAATGCAGTTTTGTCATCCGGTTCAGAGGCAACTTTGGGAGTTAAAGAATATTTCAGCGAGGGCTTCTCCGCATTTTTGACAACTATGAGATCTTATATCTTGGGCGCCATTATAGGTTTCAGGTAAAATTTATCAAATTATCCTTAGGGTTTACAAACGACTGACGCTTCACACTCGGTAGATAATAGCAATTTGACTAGATCGGAAACCAGCTTAACAGTGTGAATAGATTTGATGTAAATACCTTGAAATTCACTCTGAATGAAGTTTGATCGCCTTGATTCGCTCTACTCTGCTCTCTTGAAAACTTGGTGAATGAAAATGACCGCGAAAATACCTTTAAGTACTCAAAAATACCTTATTGGGCTCCGTACAAGTTAGGTCAAAACATTAAATGCACTCGGTTCACCTTTTACCGATTTATTCCTTTTTTTTCATTTTGACTGAGTAACCAAATTTCCTTCATTAATCGACTTGACAGGCTTCCTGTATACACCGACTTGACAGGTTTCCTGTAAAGTAATTTTAATAGAATTTCAAACTAACTAATTGCATCTTAACTATGTAGATTTTGAATTTTGTACATAATAGAATAGGAATTGTTATGATTTTAACCTTTAGAGAATGCAGTCCCTTCATACCTTTTCTGACTAATTTGGAATAGGTGCACCTAACTCGGTAGGTAAGGTGCTTTCTTCATCTGACATGATTTCCTTCTTTTTCCAAATCATCTTGAATTTTTCTTTTATCTCTTCAGTGTTTCTTCTAGGTTGATCTCTGCAATCTCTAGCTAAATGTCCAACTTTGTGACAATGAAAACATGCCATACTAGGATTTCTCCATGATCTTCAGTTGTTCATTCCAAACCTTATAAAACAGTTGGCACTAATATGTCCATATCTTCCACAACATTCGCACCATATCCTTGTATTGTAATCCCATGGTACTACTGCATATTGTCGGTAAGGATCTATGTGAGTTTGGTAACCTCTAGTGTTTGCTCGGTGTGGATACCGCATGTAGTTCTTTTGCTTAGACCAGCACTTCTCGGTACTATGTCCATATCCATTGCAGTTTCTACAAAACCCTTTGAATTTTTCCTTCTGATAGTTGTTAGCAGACTTTGTTCTACATTGATTAGATGTGTGACCATATTTATTGCAGTTGTAACAATATCCATTGGACATAGTGATATTCGGTTGCTTACCTTTTCTAATCTGGCATATGTTGGCAGTATGACCTTGATTTCCACAGTAGTAGTAAATAGGCTTCTTCCTTTTGATGTTATTCCTATTTCCAGCTTGCTTTGATGATTCTCCTCTCTCAATAGTATGAATTCCTTTCTCGGTTGATTCTTTTCCTTTGTAACCGAGTCCTGCATCTTTGTTGGGTCTTCTTGTATTTAGTTGCTCATCCAACATCTTTGATGCTTCATAACTCTTTTTCAATGTTTCTTTGGATTTCTTCTCCGTTTCAAGTTCATCAGTCAACCTTGATACTTTGAGTTTCAATGCTTGATTTTCATCATTCTTTAGAATTGCTTCATGATGTGCATAACCTAGTTGATCTGTCATATTTTGTTGAATACCAGTTAGCCTTATGATTTCATCATTCTTATCAGATACTAAGACTTCAAGTTGTTGTTTCTCTCTTTGTAGATCTCTTGCTTTATCCTCAGCTATCCTTAATGCATCTAGATTTTTAGTTATCTGTGTACTGAAATGTTCATGTTCTTTTTTCATTGCTTTTAGTTGATCAGCTAATGCTTTGTTCTTTTCTTTCAACATTCCAATCATTTCTTCAGTTTCTTCAGATATATTGTTCTCAGATGATGTCTCGATTTGTTCCACTAACTCTTGATAATCCTGCAAGTCATCAGATAATCTTCTCCTTACTTTTAGAGATTTTTGCATTTGCCTTTGCATGTCTGCAATCACTTGATTTGCATTATCTAGCTCTTCTTGTAGATACACAATCCTCCGAGATTGTTTATAGCCTTCCATTGATAAGATCTTTCTCTTTAGGTAGTTAAACCCTTTTCCAAGATTCAAGCTCTGATACCAATTGTTAGGCCCAATATGGAAAGCTAATGTACTGAGAGGGGAGGGGTGAATCAGTACTTCAAAACCTTTCTTCAATAATAACCTTACTGTTATGCATAAATAGAATAGTGCAGCAACATAAAATAAAGTTAAAACAAACAGATAACAATCATACATGATTCACTCCATAACACATATATTTTGGTCACGCAGAAACTCTTGGTTAGAGAGAAAAACTATGGTGGGGATGGCACCCACAACTTCACTACTGCAATAATAATGATTGCTCAGTTAGAGATACATTTAGCTATTTCTGATAGCTTACCCTGTTAGGAGTAACAAGATATGTTAGATCTACCTTGCTAAAGGATTTTACAACATTAATCTGAATGCTGCACCTAGTTAGAGGATTTACAATTTATAGACTTGGTTAGAGTCTTTTACCCTATTAAAGGTTTCTCTTTCAACTTCACAATATTACAATAAAATCATTACAAATATCTGCAACTTTACATCTGGAATGTTATAGCAGATTCTATGTGCTCAGAATAAGATTACCTTGCTTATAGCATACCTTGGTAACCCATATTATAACTTGGTAAACCCTTCTGTTTACTCTGTTCTTCGACTGTTCTCTGATAACCTTCTCGGTGACCTCTCTGTGTCTCTGTAACAGTCTTCCTACATACATACACACACATATATGCATACATATTTTATTCTCTTCCCATGCTGTATAAATAGATCTCTTAAAGTGGTGATCTAATTCATTGCTTCGATCTTACAAACAAGATTCCTTGAATGAATAAGTAAACAAAATATTTTATTGGTTAGATTGACCTTGCAATCATACACAATCTTCTAGTGCAATTTCCAATGTAATAACGGTTAGATGTGCCTCGATCTTGTAACACGTTTTCATGTGCATGTCCAGGTTCAATGTATCTGGTAATACGTTTCACTCGGTGAATATCAACTCGGTGAGTTAACTTTACTGCTCGGTAGCCTTAAAAAAAAAACTTGGTAAACAACTCAGTGAATACTGCGTTCTGTGACTGCTTTCTTCTGTAACCGACTAGACTGTTCATACCGACTTCTCTGTGTGTACCGACTGCATGATTCGGTAATACTAACCGACTAGAATATATAGTATGACTTTGAATATAAAAACTAATGGCAATTTGATAAGTAGTAACAACTAAATCTCCTTGATCACATTTCCCATGATCAATCTTAGCCATCAGATCTTCAAACTTGACTAGGTTCAATGTATCCTTCCGATCTGAAAATGTTTTACCTTACCTCGGGACTTGCATTCCTATCTTGGAACTTGCATAAGGTTATTGCGGTTCAATCTGCGCTGTAGATCTTCCTGCCGATTTTCCTTTGCCATAGATCCTTAACAAACTTCATACATGACATACCAATCATTTATACATCTCTAGCTAATCATTGTCCTTCATTAAATAATGCTTTTATCCATCCCATGCGCACTATCATAACTCAGTTGCAACTCGGTAAATACTAAACTTTACTCGGTAGACATTTTGCCTTCATTAACCAATATCGATAACCTTAGGGTTTACCGATTAGGTTCATTGCTCGGTTGCATTGTATAGTATTAACCTTACAATCAACAACATATGTAGGATATCAAAACAATCTAAACATCATGATCTCATCATTGTCTAACTCGGTAATAGTTTCCCATTGAATAATTTATTCCTCCCTTTATTCATCACATTCTTTCTATGTCTTTTACCGACATCTTAATTCTCTTCTAATCAATCTTCTCAAGATATGGCAACATCATACTAAATCAGACAATCAATTTCTTGACATCAATGACAAAATAATGTTATAAAGATAGTTATCATCCTTCTTCAGTTATATCAATAATCTTCGACAACCTTCTCAATATCCTTATTGAATATCAACAATCTTTCTTACTGTAATGCCAATAGGCGAGGTGTTGCATTTGCTCTGCCGATGTTTTCTGTCCTTGAACCAAAGCATCTGATATTTCTTTCCTTAAGGAGGCGAGGTAGTCCAATTTTGGACTTAGTCTCCATTTAAGATCCTTAGCCTTACTTTTTATTCTTTCCTTTTCTCTTTCCAACTTTAATAGTTCTTCCTCAAAACCTATTATCTTCTGCTCAAAAACTGATAATGAGTCAGATGAATTAATGAAATTGTTAGCTAGTTTATTTATTTCCTCCTGTATCTTGCTGATATTTTTGTCTATATCAATTGTCAAAAATTTAGTTTTACAAATATCTCTGTACAAAGTCTTGAATTCCTTCAATGTACTACATAGTTCCGGTAGAAGTGTGTCAAACTGCCTTGTACACTTCTTTATTTCTACCTCAAAGAATTTGTGTTTTTCTTTTTCTAATCTCTCCTTGAATGCTTCCTCTTTTATTTGTTCAACTGTCACAGTGTTGTTAGTAATATACTTAGACAAAGTGTCAAGTTGACTCAAAGAATCCTTATTATCTACATTACATTTTGGAGCTATCATTTTCAAAATTGTAATTGTATCATCTATAGCCTTGTATGCTTGTGAGATACAATCTGTTATTTTCCTTATGGAATCCAAAAGAACTTCTGTTACATTAGTTGATTTGAATCTTGTACTTGAAGAGCCAACACTGTGTATCCCGCCGGTGGGAGCAATATCCTTGCTTGTGGTGACCTCTGGTAGGTCAGTTTGTGTTTCCATTTCCTTAAGCAAAGGTTTGTCATGCTCAGCTATTGCCGTGGAATTGATTTTGTATTAACCTGTTGCTGTGATGGATCCTGTTGCTCTACTTGTTGTTTTGTTTGTTGATCAGCTTGTTGCTTTGCTTGTTGTTCAATGTTACCATTTGTCAGTTTACCTTCTGTGTTATCTGTTACTGGTGCCTCACTAGCCATATCTATCTTTCTAGTTGTGTCCTTATCTACCAAAATGTTAACTTTCTGAGTATCAATGTGAACTGTGTATAACACCTCAGAGTTAGGATTTGTGTCCTCTTGTGGTATATCCATACTCTCACTAGCCGATTGATCTTCAGTTGTAACTACCAGTGGATTATCCAGAGGTGGTGGGGGTAGATTATCTATTATTTTTATGCTCGGAGGTCCACCAACCTTGCCTTTTCCCTTGTCCTTATCTTTCTGATATACTTTGATAGGTTTGGTGTTTCTATATTCTTCCTGCTTTTCTTTCTCAACAAGGAATATGTCTCATGCATTAGTAGTTTCCTCTACAATCTCATTTACTCTGCCAACCATAAGTGCTATATGCCAGTGTGCAGTTGAGAATAATGACTGGTTAGCCTTTGCAATCAGATCATCTATCTCTTTTGGTGAGTTAACAGGATAAACAACAAGTAGTTTTTCAACTTTAATTTTCTTGTCAAGCTCTACAACAGCTTGCCTTCTAGCTTCAAGTCTCTTAAACAGTTTTGCCAGTAATTCATCTACAACTTACATTAGAAATTTCTTATAGATATCCAAGTGCAGAATTACACTATTTTCAACTTTCTCCTTGTCATCAACTGATAATGAATCATATAATTTATTGATGTTCTTAAGCTTTCCTTCCTCTGTTATTTCATCTAGAAGTTTGTCAATTGGAGCAATATTTTATTGAGTCTTTTTCTTTGGTGTTAACTTTTTCTTGTTTGGAGTTATCTTCTTAGCTGAGGGCCTTACTGCCTGTTGTTTTTGTTTGGTTCTTCTAGGTTAAGGTGTAGATACCGATGAAGGTTCTCTTTTCCTCACAACTCTTTTGAATGCAGCTGACATATCACTTTCCGAAGAAGTTGCTACCGGTGAAAGGTGAGTTTCTGCCTGTAGTGCTTCTAACTCATCTTCAGTGATACCGATTTGTTTAAGTACATCTTCTTTGATAGCCTTAGCCTGCCTTGATCCTCTTCTTACTGTTGCTTCTACCTTCTTTACCCTTTTCTTAGATTGAATTTGATTCTCAATAGTTTCAGCACTGCCAAATACCTCTTCTTTAGGTTCTTTGGGTGCTTCCAAAAGGGATTTTGCATATGTTTCAATTATATGATCATCAGTTTCATAACCCATCTCAGTAACCCAAATTGTTCTTGGGATAACTGCCTCCATCCAAATCTCATCCTTCTTAATGACAAAACATATTTCATCCTTATATTTATTTACAATTGCTTGTGATAATCTAACTCTAGTATTCATTCATGCCTTTAATGCTTGAAAATATTCATTTATATTCTTTTCTCTGTTTTCACCCATGTTATTTAGTAAATCAGACAATTGTTTGCCTACTGGTATGTCAAAACCAAGATTCTTTTTGCCAATACCGGGCACCTGTTTTGTTATGTGCAGCATTAAACAAACAAGTAGGTTTCCAAATCTAAATGTCCCCTTTTTGTCTTTCTTAATATTTCCAAGATTGTCAATCAGTTCATCCTTCAACCATTCACACACATCTGTTTTTGCATTATCCTTGATCATATCATAAGCACTCTTTATGCATAAACTAGAAACTGAATTTAACCTATTTGCATGTGTTGTTTTGTAGCCTAGAATCATGCTAATGAATCTGACATTGATGTCGGTTACATAATTTACCCTTAAAGACCTTTTATCAGATGTTGCACCTGTTAGGTTCATCACTAGGTCATTTGAGACCTTCTTTGTCTTATTAGGTCTATTATCAGTGGAGGGTAACCTTGTTACAACTTTTGCTGCCTCTTTAGTAATTTGTGAACCGAATCTAACCAGAAGAATGCACCATGTACCCTGCTTAGAACTATCCTTATCACTTCCTTAGGGAAATACGGAATGCTGAGAATTTCAGTGAATCCTAGGGTTTCAATTATTTTGTGTTCAGGTTTCACTTTACTGGAATCGTGACAAATTACAGTTTTATACATGTTCTTAATTTCCTCATCACCTAATTCTTTTATGTGACAATGAATGTACATTCTAGGGTCTTCTGCAAAAACTACTCCTTTGGGAATTTGAGAAAATGCACCAACATTATCATCCTTCTTAGGAATTTCGGGAACTAACTGAATTATGGGCCTAGGGCATTTGATTACTTCGACTACAGTAGGGTTTGCTATGAATTTAGGTACAGAAGAAGATGCCATGATTATAAATACCTTTCTCTGCCTTAGGAATAATTGATTGTTGAATTGCTTTGCTTCTTTTCTCGGAATTTTTGCGCTCTTCGAATGTTTGAATGCTCGATGAAGTAAAATGGAGCCAAAAACACTGATTTATAATGTTAATTTGCCAACCACCACATTTAATGCTTACCGGTTAAGTAATCACTTAACTTATCTACCTGTATAGAAGTAATTTCAACTTCTTACCATCAACCGAGGGAATAATAGCATGTTTCACATTTGATTGCCAAACCCTCAAAGGAATTTTCTTCAGTTAGATGAAGAGTCTCCTGCCGGTGGAGTGCTACTCTGTTCTACCGGTGGAGGAGTATCTCTGTCAATATTTAGTTCTGATTTCCTAATCCATTATTTAGAGAATTCATGCTTAACTTCTTCAACTTTTTCTTTTCCTTTCAAACTAGGACCTTTGTTGTTTACCGGTGAGGACTTGCTTCTAAAAAATTTAGCAACATGTCCAATTTTGTTACACGCATAACAAGTCACATTATTTTTCTGAATAGCTTTCCCATAACCTATGCCGGTTTGTGTTCTGCATTGATTAGATAAGTGTCCAAATATTCCACAAACATAACATCTCACATTCATTCTGCAATTTTCAGAATTATGACCAACTTTGTTGCATTTAGAACATTGACCAATGGGTGTATTGGTATTCTGATAATTTCTAGATCTACATTGATTTGCTCTATGACCATACTTATTACAGTTAAAGCATTTGCCATTGAATTTGTAAGCTATAGGTTGTCTTATCGGTTTGTTATGATCCTGTGTGTTTGCAGTACCGGAGCTTTCACCAACTTCAAAGCCAAGTCCACAAGTGTCACCATTAGGTTTTTGATTCTTCAACAAGTCACCAAGTTCTTCTGAGATTTTCTTGAATTTTTCTTTGTGTTGATTTGTAGTATCCAATTCTCTTTCTAAGATTTCTTTCTGTCTCATAAGTTCATTGGAGTCATTCTCTGTATGCATCAGATCTATCTTCAACAAATCATTTTCATAGCTAATTCTGGTGCTCTCATTTGTAGCATCACGTAGTCTTCTAGTCAAATCTTCTTCATTCTTCTTTCTATCTTCAATTTCCTTACAAAATCTCATAGTCATATCCTGCATCTCATTCTTTGTTGTTATGTTTTCTTGCTTCAGCTTGTTTATCAGATCAATAAGAGTTTCCTTTTCATCATTCTCATTTTGCATCTTTTCACAAAGTTCTCTTCTCTTATTTCTTGCAATGGTAAGATTTTCTTGAAGTGCTTGAATAATATCTTGTGCTGCCTTTAGATCATCTTCAAGTCTGATATTTTTCAACTTTTCTGTATCATAGTCTGAGAGAGCTGCTTCTAATTGCTTCATCAAGTTTTCCATCTCTATCGGTGTCAAGATCTTCCTCAAGCCGTTAGGTTTCTGAAAATAGAGGACCAAGCTCTGATACCAATTGTTAGGATTCTCATAGATACTGAGAGGGGGAGCGAATCAGTATCTAACCGGTAATAAGATTTTCTTAACTTAAAACATGTAGAACATATTAATACTGTATATCAGTAAACAGAAAGTAATGCAATAAATAGAGATAAAAGAAACCACATGAAAAACACACCATAACACAGTAGTTTAATGAGGAAACCCGATGTGGGAAAAACCTCAGTCGGATTTGTGACCCACAATATTCACTTACTGGCCAATAAGAGAATATTACTGCTACAAGAGGGGCCTGCACATGCAGGAAGGCCAAGTGCCTAGAGCTCACTGCTCAATTACAAAATGGGAAGTCTCACCGACTTACAAAATGGATTATATAAATCCAATGTCTTGTACTACTTCAAAATAGCATCTACTATGCCAGATCCAGTACCAGTTTATAGCTCTGCTTCATACAGAAACCCTTAACCTATAATTCGCATAATAGGTTTGCCTTATTTCGCCTAATTACATTTGTCCATGCTTACATTATTCATTTCCATGTTCTACAATGAACTCTCTTATATATATGAGTCATTTTACAACTTGCCAAGTCGGCTTACAATGATTTTACAATAGTAAACAAAATAAATTACAAATAAAATTCCTGTCAACTTCTGTGTTGGTATGCTTCCTTTCACTGTCGGTGTTGGTGGTGTGTGTGCCAGTGTAGAATTTGACTTTGCTGGTGCCGGTGGATTGCCTTGCCGGTGTCATAGGATTGTAAGGTTGCCATCAATCACAAAACCTTCAATCACCTAAAATGTCTCATTGGAGTGTGCATTTGCCAACACTATCATCATCTCTTCTTGCTTGGCTTGTTCCTTGTCTTCTTCCATCAACAAAGGCTTCTTCTCATCTGGTTTTGGTGCCTTCATTTGTCTTCTTTTTTGAATCAGCCTTTGAATAGGCCATATAACCTTCTTCTTCATTATCAAGTTCCAATTGAGTGCTCTTTTGAGAAATTGCTTTATCTCAAGTTGATGTCTCTTTGCCGTTTCCTCTATTCGTTCCATTTCTTGCTCTATTTCTCTAATCTCTTTCTCAACCTCCATTTGCTTCATCTTTTCATCTCTTTTATTTTCTCATCTCTTCTTTGGTGAACCCTCAGCTTGCAAGTACCTTCTAAACAATTCCACCTGAACTCTTCAAGCAAGTCCCTTTAACCTTGCTTCCTCTTGTGTTTGCCTCACCTAGGTCTCTTCTCTTTTCCTCTACCTATTCTTTTGGCAACCAGGTTCTCTCTTCAACCTGCACAAACACTAACACATGATGCCAAACTCTCTTTCCTAGACCTTCTGATCTTTGATACCAATTGATGCAGAGGCAGGAGGTTCATCTAAACTCTCCTTAATACGTTAGTCTTTTTTCTTCACTTTTCAAGGCTTAACAACTTGGCAACTTTCCAAATACTTTTCTTAACATATGGACACACCTTAAAGAATATGCAAATGAAATGAATAAACCATTCAAGGACTCCAAAAACTTAAGATTTCACAAATTACAAACTTTCTTTAGGTTCTTCTACACAAACTACCTTCATTCCTTGTAGCCTTTCTGAAAGGTTTTTTCTGCCATATCTTTTGAGCCAAGTGTGATAATCCTAATATAAGATCAGTTTCAGATACCCTTTTGAATTTTATTCAACATGTCTTGAAGTTAGGGTAAGTTGTTTTTGAACGAATCCCTTAAAAATTGACTGCTATTTTTGCAACTAGGGCTAATTAGTACAACAAATTGAGTTTTTTGGGAATAAATTTAAATATATGGATCATATCATAAACCTAAAACCATTTTCAAATACCCATTTGGGCTTTATACAACATATATCAAAATTAGGGTAGGTTGTTTTGTAACACAAGTATCTAAAATTGACTGGTAATTTGCATTAGGCTCATTCACCAATGGTTTTCCAGACCCCGTCTCAATAAAACACCTCTAAAAAACTCAAAATTCACAAAAATGGATGAGACCAGTCATAATGGAAAGATACTTCAATTCCCTATCCAGCCATGTCACTTTTAGATCATAAAAAATCTGTACAAATTCATACTATTCATTGCAATATGACTATTACCCAAAATTATGGAAATTGCAGTCAATAAAACGATCATAACTTTCATAATACTTAATGAAAAAATGCCAAACTAAAAACAAATGAAATAACTCATTCCTCTATTAATAAAAATCAATTTCAAGACTTTATCAGATTAAACAAATCCATACAATGCAAGAGAGTAATGTTATTATAGGAAAATGCAATTTTATTTTTCTAGAATGATTCCATTTTCATTCAAAACCTTCATTAACCCATCTCCAACCATGAATTCAACCTCAAAAGGATTATTTAAACATATTTCAATAGTTACCAACCAACTTTTCACATTCATTTTCCATTTCTGACCTTTCATATTCCTCTTTTTTGTATTCTTGCAACTCGACAATTTTTGACAATAATTGACAACATTCAACAAAACTACTTCCTAACAACCTAAACCAACTTAAAAAAATTTACATTGGCCCATAAAGACCTTATGACATGAACCGGACACCATATAAAGAAAATACTTACAAAAGGCCTCATGGAGGCATAAAGTCCATCAGGTTGCATAGTTGAAAATTTTCTAAGCTTAAGAGGTCTTTGAAAACGATGAATATCAACATGATTCCCAAAGTCATCCAAACATTTAACAATATTATCCTAATAATTCACAAATGCTTGTTTTTAGCCAACCAATTAATCCCCAAAATAACATCATATGACCCTAAGGGAGCTACATAAGATTGACATGAGTCTGAAAAATGAGAAGATCTAACTCACTACATGCAAGACATGAATCTACCCTCTTTTTTGCTCAGTTACCATATTGAACCGTCCATGAATTAACCACATGATCTGGTCTAACTAGCAATTTAGAAACTACTCTTGGATCAACAAAGCATTTTGGTGGCTCTAGTATCAATCAACATAGAAACAGTATGGCCATAAAGATTACCATTATATTGAATATGTGCACCTTGAAATTCAGCTCGTCAATTGTCTACAATTGCATGGATCTAGTGTTGTGGTGTTCCTTACTGATACCTTCACTCCACTAATCATTGAGGACAAGCATTAGCATAATGTTCAACTCTGCATACATAACATCTGCTATTGGGTGCTTTGGATCATTTAGGGATATCCCTCATGTTATTATTATTGTTGTTGGCCCTCTTGTTCCTTATTGAAGAATGATGGATGAATGAGGGATAAATAAAAGTTACAATTTATGTAATAAATAAGGATCGAAAGAGAGACACCACATAAGATTAGGTGTCTTTGGATGGAGATAGGATAAACAATAAAATTAAATAGAATCTAATGCTAGAACTTAAAAATTAGAAGATAACCTACAATTCGATTCCAAATAAGATAATCTAGAGTGGTGCAAAATCAAGAGCATACTCAATAAAACTAGGGTATCAAATACAAAACATCATCCAATGCAATAATCATTACCTCTTTGGCCTATGTTGGAATTAAATGGTTCTCCCCAAAGCTACAATTTTCACTTCAACAACCCTTCATAAGATGATTTTAATGAGAGAATGTTTACACATTATTAGAATTACAAGCTCTAATTGGCGCCCAAAGTGCAAAGGAGCAAATAAACAATTAATCATCTGCTAATAAACTAGGAATTTCACAACCAATGTTGAAATTGTTTGTGCAAAAATGAATTATAACGAGACATGACATAATGATATACTTGTCTTCTAGAGTAGTTTTGGGTTGAAATCCAATGATCTTGGCTTGACATATGGATTGCCAGCCCATAGCTTCTCATATGATTTTTTTAAAGGGTTCAATTGCTAAAATGACACATCATAAGATATTTAGAACTTGTAGTATGCAACTATCTTGAGGAGTGTTGGTTAACAAATTTGTCCTTCTTAAATATCTTTCAAATATGACTCACAAGTGCCCAAATTGAAAGACAAAAAAAGAACCAACATTTGAGTCACTTGTAATGGAAATTGCTAGTGCTCTCTAAATTTTGATATGAAGGTACAACTCCCTTCATTGGATAAAATGTATGTTTTTTGAATATGCTTTTAACTAGAAAGCAAAAAAGGCAAATAACATCTGTTCATAACCATGACACAGACACAAACAACATATTTATAAACAAGAGGATACTGGAGTACAAGACACAAAGATCCTTGCCCAGATACCCACAACAAAGAGGAAAAAGATTAAATAATTTGCTTTTAGACATATGAATGAATGAGAAATCAAAGTTTCTGCAACAAACATACACATAACTAGGATGCACAAGAAAGCATTATAAGATTAACTGGAATGACTCACAGGTCAAACTATAGTCAAAAGAAATACACACAAACACATAGATCTAAGATATATTTCTTCCTTTCTCAAAATGCAAATAGAATGACTCAAAGATCATCTTATTCTTGTACAATAATTATGCCCAAAAACAAAAAACTACATTATTTTTTTTCCCCTTATACAAAAAAAAAATTAGAAATCTCTCCTTGCTGCAATGGAAGTTTCCAACAAGAAAAGGAAAAGGGCTAGCCCCTTAGCTTTTTCTTTTCATTACATATATATCCTCCTTTTTCGAAGAGACTTTCAGTTAACATAACTGGTTCTTGGAAAAGATTATTGATTACAAAAATATTTCTTTTTAACCTTTCATCTTCCTATGGAATTGCTGCATTCCAACTGATTTAAAACATTTTAATAATGTTTTAAATTGCTGCTCTTAAATTGAGTGAGAAAAAAATTAATTTCTCTTACAACCACTTTTTATTAAATTCACCACCGATTAATCGAGCATCTTAGAGCCGTAAAAATTTGTGAGCAGTTATGATAATTAAAATAACAAATGGGTTTTTGACCGTTTTTGAACAACTCACTAAATCGGGGTACTTCCTTTATAAATTGACCTCGCCAACCATATTGCTACATTGAGAAAGTATTAAACTAATATATCATATGAGAAAGTATTAAACTAATATATCATATGGGATCGTATGGTCATAAAATTAAATTTTGGAATACTTAAAACCAAAATATCAGGTGGGTTGTCTTTAGATTTTAAAATTTTAACTTTTTCTAGGATGCATTTTCGGACTGACGGATATGTATGCAAAATTTGACAGTCACAGAATGAATCGTTAAACCGTTGAACCGCAAGGTTCAATCAGAAGGTTCAAAATTACAGACTTCACCCACAATATGCTTCATTAATCATTTTGCCTTTACATTCTCGTGCGCGTTGAACCTTTGAACCATTGGGTTCAATCAAAAGGTTCAAGATTACAGACTTAGGTGAACATAAAGACTAAAGTCATGAGACTTTTAAATAACAAAGCTATGACTTGGGGAAGTGAATTTTTTTTTTTTTTTAAAAATTCCAAGTTCAAAAACCGAGGTAACAAGGAGAATGCCAAAATAGATGAGGTGGTTGAGGTCATCAAGAAAAATGTTGAAACCATGAGATGGTAGAATAACCACATCCACGACAAGATCATGTATGAAGGATTCTTCACAAAAATAATTCCATTTTTGAAAACAAATGGTTGAAGGTCATTGTTGATCAATGGTGTCATTACGTTCATGTAGAAGGAAGTTTAAGTGAAGAAATGAAGAAAACAAACTTTGCTCCATATTACGATCTAATATTTGGTGCATACGATTCCAATATGATGAAAGCTAGAAAGATCAACAAAGCAAGTCTTATGCTATTTAAGGAAGGTATGCAACAAAAGAATATGGAAATATAATCTTTCTTCATCAATAACTTACAAATATTTATTCTCTCCTACCCAAATATAATGCCTTTCTACTCAGTGTATAATTTTTTTCTTTAAAAGGGATCATTAACTAGAGATTTAACTTGGTATAGGTCTCCCAAATTATTATAGAGGATTTTTGTGGTGGGTTATTCACATATATTCATTAATATAGAATGTTCCAAAAAAATCCTAATAATAGTTCTCACCTTTCACTCCAACATTTTGTGATCTTGTTATCCAATTTTGGCGTTATGCCATAATTGTAGATTACTGAGTCATTTTGGGGGGTTCCAAATCTTGTGTAGGTTGTCTTTATGAAATTTCTTAGTCATTTTGAGTCATTAATTCAAATCTTAGGCAAAAGGGGTGGATTATTTGTCTCATGTGAGGTCGCAACTTGTCTTTTCTATAGAATATTTAAAAATGGGCATAATTCATGATGTTTTCTTGTTGTTAAGTGTTGAAAAGTGTTTCTTTATGAGGGACTACGTGGTCCTAAGTATACATCTCTTCTTAACTCATGTTAAAAGTTTTGGAGGGAACTCCAAAGTAGTGCCCCCCAAAACCAAAGTGACCAAACTCAAAGTTTGGAGTTAGAAGGGAAAAAGTCTTGGGTTAGGTACGAGTTAACAAAAGAAAGCCCTAGTTTTACGCTTTCTTCTCTATGACCATCAAGAATAAGTCTCACCCAAAACAACATTAAGTGATGAGTTCCTTCCTCAGAAAGAAAGAAATACATTTATTTAAATGTCCACGAGACTTAACAAAGTCTATGGGACAACACATCAGCTCTAACTGATTTTTGCAAATATGCCTGCTTTCTGTGTAAAATACTGACAAGTGTCCCCAACCTCTTGACAAACTCCTCGCTGAAAAAATCATACCAAGATCCCTCAGTCAATAATTTATTATACTTGTCCCTAACATCTTTGAAGGCATTGCACTCTAAAACGAAGTGTTTTTCGGTTTCAACTTTCCCAGATGTGCAAAAAATACAAACTCTTTCCTCCCAAGTTTCTTTTGGTCTTTTCCAACGACCACTTTCACTACAGAGCTGATGAGAGTTAGTTCTTAATTGAGCAATAATTCACTTAGCTTTCCATGAAATATTAGCCCTTATATAAGCTTTTTGATGATGATCAAAAGAAAGATTGAACTCCGTGATATAATATTTTTTCTTTCTCGCTAACTCATTACCCCAAGCCTACTTGTGAAACTTATTCATAACAAAAGCCTTTATCTCTTTACTATTTGTGGGACATGAATTTAGGTAGATATCCCATTTACTCAATCATTTGATGTTCTATTGCACAAGGTGTCATTGAAAACCGTTTTAGGCCATTTGCCTTCCTCCATTTGCCTAATTATTTTGAGATACCTAATGAGACGAACCATAGAAATAGCTTCAATAGGATCAGCCCTAGTCTCACTCAACATGATATCATAAGGAACTGTATTTTTAATCTTGAACTTGCTTGTTATCAAGCACTTTTGGATTTGCTCGATCTGCTTCCACTGTGAACCTGAAGTGCTGCTGGCCCATAATTCACGACCATAGAGAATAACAAGATGAACTAAAATCCCAAAAAGAGTTTGGGAGGTCTTTCAATCCCAAAGCTCCGCTTCTCTACATCTGTTCTGAAGAGCACACCAAGCTTTCCAACCACCTAGGATTCTCTTCTTCCTGCAACTATCCCAATTTAGATATTTGTTGAAGTCAATCCCAAGATATTTATAGTCTGAATCTTCTTCAAGAATACTGCCTTCAAAGTAGAACTTATGCTGGTTTCGTTTTCGCTTATCAAAGAAAACCATGATTTTTGTCTTGCTGATATTGACTTGCATCCCTACCGTTATGCAAAAGTTCTCCAAAGCATACAAATGCTCTTGCAAACCAAGAGTTTTTTGAGAAATGACAATGAGGTCATCCGCATAAAGCAAAAGTTTTATCACAAATTCACCCAGACAAACACCAACACCATCCTGAGAGTTTAACCACTCTTCCAACTTGTCAATGCATAAACCAAACAACATAGGAGATAACAGACACCTTTGCTTGACCTTGATATCGCTTCTAAAGATTTCAGAGAGACCGTCAGAGGTTCTGATTTTGACTTTAACCTCCTCATAAAGCCTATGGACAACAACTCTAAGATGAATGGGAATCCCAAGATCTTCCATTCTTTTCCAAAGTTTAACCCTAGGAACCGTATCAAAAGCCTTTTTGAAATCGACAAAACAACAGAAGATCTCTTCTTTCTCTTCCCATCTTTTTTCAATTAAATGTCTCAAAGTGATACCATGATCAATTGTGGAATGCTTAGGTTTGAAACCAACTTGCCCTTTTTCCGGCTTACCATTCTCTTCTGCCTACTTGCTAATTCTATTCTCTATCATGCTGCCAAATAACTTTGCAAACAAAGGGTTAATCATAATGGTCCTATAATTAGAGGGATTATTGACATCTCCGCTCTTAAAAAGAGGAATGGCAAGAATAGTAGCCCAATCTTTAGGAAAACCTTGTTGTATGATGTTAAAAATTTTCATAATGTGTGGCGCCAAAGATTTCAAACCCCACTTCAAATATTCCACTTGAAGATCAACCAAGTCTTTAGCTTTTCCAACACCCAACTTTTTTATACCCCTTTCAATTTCTTGCTTTGTAAAAAGATCTGAATTAGTGTTGAAAATCAGAGGTGATTCCACCCCAATGTCTTGCTCGTATAGTTGTTTAGCATAATCAAACCATTGTTTAGTTGTAATGTTCTTTTCCATTTTCTTTTTCTTGGATTGTAGCTCCTTCCAAAAAGACTTGGGGTTATTTTTACTAAGGAAAATTTATTCTTCTTGCCTTGTGAGCACAAAATCAGCTTTTTTTTGTTTTAAAATCTGCTTGTAAACCTTTATGTTGGTCTCTTCCTTGTGCGGATCTCTGAAATTCCTCCTTGCAATTTTACATTCTTCGTCAAACCAAGCATTTATCGGGAAGCAATTTGTTTCAAATTTCTTATTCTTAGCCCTTTTGCACTCCGATAGTGCACTATGGATTAGATTTGTGAGTTCATGGCTATGGAGACCATGGAATGGAATTCTCACCTTCCTAACAAGTCTCTCAAGGGCAACCATGAAAATATTGCAGTTGTTTTGGGTTAAAAGAATTCTGCCTTTATTTGAAGAATGTGGAGCACACTAAGTTTTTACCTCTTCACGTTGTTGATCTGCCCATGAAAATCTTAAATAGATCGACCTATGGTCAGATTTTAAGTCCCAGAGTTGTTTAACGACTATCATTGCCTCCATTTTCTCACATAGGATATGAGAAAAAATTACATAATCCACAATACTTGCCCCTTTGTAGGTGTTACAGGTGAAATTACCAGATTTTGCCCATCTACTTACACCGTTGCAGATGATTAAATCAAAAGCACCACAAATAGTAAGTAATTCTTCCCAAAAGTTATAGTAGCTTTACTCTTGTCCACTGATGGTCTTTGACTTCTGTGAGCCATAGAGGATTGAAATCATCTTTACTGCAAAGCATGCAAGCTTGCTCAGTTGCAGTCCTAGCATTAAAATCTCCTACAAGGAGGATCTCGCCTTGCTGAGCATAAATTGCAATGTCTTTTTTCAAGGTAGCAAAGGGATCTTTGTGGTCCAAACCATAGTTTTTGTATGTTTTTGAGACTTGTGGGTCGAAATAACACGCTGCAATCCTAATAAGGTTTCCATTTTCAAAAATTTTGAACCATAAAAATTGTTTGTTTGTGTCTTCTCTTTCTCGATGAATAAGACGACCTTCTCTTTCTTTCACTAAAACCATTATACCTCCATGACCTTTGCCATTTCCTGCTGCCTTGTTCCAAACCACCATCTTTGAGTAACCCTTAAACAAAGGGGTCATACACCCTTCATGCTCATGTGTCTCCGTGAGACAAATGATGTCTCTCCTCTCCGCAATAGGCCCTAACCCAGGGCCACGTCTCCACGGATAACCTCTGTAGTTCCTACAAACCAAACTCAAAGAATCCTGGGTAGGCACTGATTGCTATTCATATTGACATGCACAGCCCGAAATTGGGTCTTCAACCACATTTGCCCATGATGACCTTGCAGCTCTACTCTCTGCTAAGGAATTTGTTCCTAAAACTTTGCTGCCAGCTTGCTGTCCTGTTACAGAATGAGGACCAAAACATGCAATAACAGCTTGGTCCTGTCATGTAGCATATTTAGGCATGAGAAAAATAGATAGAGGAATGTGGAAGCAAGGGGAGTTCATTTACATGTGTAAGACAAGGATCGACAGACTTTGAGGAAGAAAATATTAGCTGACACATATGAATGCCAGGTCATATCAAGAATTCCATATCTTATACGCATTCTCATATGTGTGTATGGTTAAAAGAAGAATAGATTCATTGTTTCATTCTAGGATTCTTCTTTCATTTTTGCTCTTTGAAGTGAGTCTTTAATCTCTTTGTGGTTCGTGAGAGAGTTTTGTATATTTGTTCAAATTTGGTTCATTGATTCATACGAACACATTGGAGAAACCCTTATATTGAAGATATAGAAATATCTTTTGGTATGCATGGGGCTTAAAAAAAACAGCGATTTTGATTCACTGTTAAAAATGCAGTCCACAAAGAAACTTTAACAGAGAATGAGCAACTAATGAGATCCTATGTGCTGGTATATCTCAAGAGACAGTATTGAGTGTGCAATCATTTTGACTAATAGAGAAGTCAAAGAAAGATTATTACAGCCTATGGAAGGATTTAGAACATTGAATAAGGTGTCTGCTGCAACAATCATTAAGGAGTTTAGGATTCGCACAAAGGAGTAGCATCTTTACTTGAAAGATCAAGTGCCACCAAGAAGACAATCATAAGGAAGTTCACTATCAAAGAGAGCATAACAGTCTATGAATAATAAGAGCATACCTAAGAGGTATGTAGCAACAAATAAGGGATTATAGTGTTCTCAGAGAAGTCCTCTCAAGGTTCATCAACACACGAATACAGTCAAGGTGAGAATAAAACAATCCAAATATAAGTGATAGAGGGCTGGGAAGGATGGTTTGGCAATCAAAAGTCATGCAACTTTTAAGGGAGCTAGTAAGCAACATATTAGATCACGATTGCAAGAGAACACATAAAGCAATTTCTTCAAACAATGAATGGCATCTATAAAGGTAGAGCAACCTCAATGGTCAATCAATATCTTGACAGATAGTGCATAAAGCCATGCCACAGTTTCAGAGATAGTTGTGACAGTCATGATAAGAAAAGGTTTGGGTTATTGTTACATTGTTATCATGGATGCATACCAGTTAGGGTATTCTATATACATTATTGAAATCCATAAAGATGAATCTCTACAGCCCTTGGGTTCAACTTAGTGACAGTGGACCAATGATGATAGCTCTCCAAGGGTTAATAGTCATTGATACAACATCAAAGGGAGAGTTTGAACAATGCGTTAGTAGCTCTACAGTACATCTATCATGACAATGGGAGATCACTGTGAAAGTGACATTCATGATTCATTTACAGTTAGAAAGACATAAGGCAAAAGCAATAGAAGCTTTGGGAAGTAAGGGCAGAGAATGGGGATACACAAAAACAGTTAGAAGTCATTGGCACTGTCACATCACTGAGCAGTAAACAAGAAATATTGACAGAGATAGGGGGTTACCGTCAAAGATTCACAAATGCAACAAGTAAGAGCTTAAGACAGTAAACCCAAATGGCTACTAGAGTGCTGCTCACAATAAGATATCAGTTCATTGAGTTTTCAATTAAGATAGAGTCTATAGATTTCAACTTCTTGTGCAGGCTTATAGCAAAGAATGGTGAATGCTTCAATGAAACAATATTTTTCCAATCATAAGCAACCCCATGAATGGGGTGCTGGCAGTAAATAGCTTTGACACAGAGTTGTCATCTAAGTATTGAGATAAGTTGCCTCAAATCACTAAATATGCAGCAGATATATGAGACATTTAGCCATATTAAAATTAGTAGCATCAGTGATAGGTACAACCATGACATAGTCACAATGTCTCCATAGCCCATGAAGTTTCAGAGGATCTACATCAAACTATCATTCTCACAAAGCTTAGAGAATCTCAGAGAATGTGGTCTCATATCAAGGATCATAGCCAATAGAGGGGATAGTCAATGCCATTTTTACAGAGAATGGGAGTTGTCCAAGAAAGATGACATACTGCAGCTGCAAGATAGGTTAAAGAATAGTGATTTCATCAAGGGTTTATTGAAAGCCACAAAACTTACTCTTGTAGAAGATTCTCAGTCACAATACATCTTTATACTTGAAGAGACAAAACTCATTGTTATCATAAAGCTTTTAAGAGCTTGTTGATCGACAAAGTATAGATAAAGATCACAACCTCAACAAAAGGATGTAGTCTCGAATGATAGAAGACAGTCCAGGAACAGAGATATTTGTGAAAGACACTGTATTGATGATTATGAAATGACAAAAAAAAGTCATAGTATCAAGGGACAATGAACAAGGAAACAATGAAATATTAAAGGAGTTTGTTCACCATCATAGTGCCAGACATAAAACAGTAGCAACATCTTCAAGGTTTCAATATGGCAGCCTCCTTCAAATAAGAACAGTCAATGGCACAAAGATATAGTCTCGACGAACACAAAGGATTTTCAAAGGCATGATATAAGATGCAATACACAATGATAGGGAAGATCTCAAGCAAGAGAAATGATTACAATGTAGCTACAATCATAGCAAAGTATGACAGTGATTAGTAACAGAAAACCACAATATTTTCACCCCTATCCCAAGATAATAATCAGACAGTGATGCATACTATTGAGGACAGAGCTTCTCAGTGATCACGAGGAATAACAATTCATTCACAAGGCAGTCTTAGAGCACATAGAGAATGGTGACAACCTTTTAGAGGTTGGCAAATCAAAATCATAGTAGAAGAAGACCTACAACAACCACCATGAAGGGAAGAAGTATCAATCAAAGTAAGGACTCCTTAGCAAGCAATGGAAAAAGAACCTAAAGCAGCCATATATGCAGTCATCAAACCACAAAGGATTGCCATAAGCATTCAAAGGGCACAATGATGATGCACTCAAACAATAGTCTCAAAGAACAGATATACCAAAGTTTGCAGTCAATGCATAGTAGAGTGACAAATCCACGTACATTGAAGTTTGTTGTTGCAATCATTCAAAATCAAGACATGGTAGCAGAGGAAGACACTATCATTGAAGGGCATTGATAGAGGATGAACAAAGATGAAAATCCACTGTTGCTACAGTTTAGAGCCCGATTTTCAAAACAAGGGCAAAAACACAAGTGTCATAAGTGCATGTTAAGGTGAAATGTGTCAATAAGAAGCAGAGGTATGTGACTATGATAGTAAAGATGCAATACTTGATAGTCAAATTTGGAGTTTTATTAATCCAAGGGAGGCATTTTGAAATTCAAATTTTGAACTATCATTATCAAGCCTATATTTTAAAGAATCAAGTGGCCATATGAGATGTTTTTGTGTGGATTTTCATTTTTTAGCATCAACAAGGTAGAATTTGAATGAAAAAAGACAAGTGTCACTTCAGTCCTAATCCTAATTTTTAAAGGGAAGGCAAGTTCAAACTCAAGAGGCGTCGACTTGAGACAAATTCCACCTTTTGAGGAGGTTTTTGAGGACAAAATAGCAATTCAATTCCTATTTTGAGGGGCCCCATGGGTCAAGTACCAGTCAAAAGGGATTTTAAAACCACAAGGAGCCAACTGACTTCAATTATAGCCCCTCCTTTGTGGACTTTTCAACTCCATCCGCCCAACAACTGAAGAAGATGATTAGGAGTAGTTAGCACCTGATTTTGGGGAGGAGCAGTCAAGTCAGCTGAGTCATCAAGTCAAAGGCAGCCAGCAATTCAAAAATTCAAATATTCTGGAGCCTTTCTTGATATAAGTCAATCTTCTCCTTCTTTCTTCTCTAGTTCTCAGACTTTTCTCCGCTGTAGCAGCAAGTTAGACTTTTGTAACTCATTTCTCATGAGAATTTTCAGATTTTGTAAGCATTCTTTCAGACTTGTTATGTATATGACTTCTGATTGTCAATAAAAAAGTTGAGTTCCTTCTTAAAAATCTTCTTGTTTGTGTCGTTCATGATTGATTTGGTGAAAATCTTATAGTTTTGTCAGAAAATTCTTCATTTTTGCTTCATTATGTCAATGTTTATTTCAAGAGGAATGTTTATTTCAAGAGGAATGTGATATAGTGCAAATCAATGACTGTTATGTTTTTTGATGAATAAAATTGTGAAAACATAATTGTTTTCCTTTACACAAACATCAAAAAATTTAAACCTTTCATGTGAAACATTTATGCAAAGCATTGTACTGTTAAGTTGTGAGCAAATATAACTTCTTTCATTAAAGAATTTGTAGGTCTAGGTAGCATATCAAGTCATTTTTAACCGGTGTATCACCTGTTAAGCAGTAGTTTTTCAGTTTTAGTACATCCTTTTAACCCTTTTTTCAAGCAAGTCATTAGTTTTAGGATATCTAAAGGGAGCCAACCCATAATCTGGAGGTCTACTCTTATTATAGGATACCCACAACTAAGAGTAGTCCCATGTTGCATGGGATTGCAAATTTTTCATCTTTGCATGTGGTGAAAATCCCTATGACAACACTTTTAGTAATATTATAAATGGTTTGGATCTAGATACTAAGCCCACGGATATTTATCTATGATTAAATCCTCCATATTAAGCCTCCAAAGGTCAAATTAGTCTCAAGTTGAATATTTTCATCTCTAGTCTTGGTATGATTCTCAACTTCATTGAAATAAGTTCCTATAGGTGTACACTCCCATTCAAAATAAGAATAGTTCGACAAACCTTATCTCTACACCTAAGATCAAGGTGATCAATCTTTCATACCAAATTATAAGAACCAATGGTGCAAAAACACTTCATACACTAATCTATGAGATGAGAATGTAATAAAAAATATGGCCTAAAACATTTCATGAGAGAATGAACACAAACAAAATTCACCATAATAAGATATCATAGATGGAGGAAAAACCCCACTCTTCAAAGCATGGGATAATTATATTATCATCAACAAACACTACATGATCTAGCAGCAATCCAGGAGGTATTGGCTGGTGTTTGCATGTCTAGTGATGACAAACATGAAAATTCCAATTTTTTATATGTTTTCTATGTTTTAGTAAATTGCATTGTTGCAAGCCTTCAAAGTAGACTTTGGTCAAAGGACTAGTAGTGGTCCCTTGGAATGGATGGACAAAGACATGCTTTGTAGGGGATTGAAACTAGATCTCTTTGATACCTTTCCAACAGTTCCAAGAAGTTTGAATTTCACTCAATGGACTATAAATTATGACCCTACCTAGTTGGGGTACCAGAATAAACTTTTTTGGAGTTTTTTATTTAGTTAGTTGTTTGATCCCCATCTATCCATTTGAACTTCCAAGGATGGGGCGATCTTTGATATTCTATACAAATGTATAAATATTATTTTTAACTAAACATAAATGAATTTTGGAGGCATACATCTCTTGACGAGTTTGCCATATTGTCCATTTGTATTCTCATTGTACCACATTTTTTTCTCACTAGGTATCATCACTTAAATTCCTAGAAATGAATTTAGATCACTAAATTACAATATCTAGGCAAATACCCATTTAGGATTATCACAAACATTAAATTTTAGTTGTAATAACCCACTTAACTTAATCCAAAAACTCAACTGATTTTTTTTTTATATAAAAATATTGATTTCTTATTCTTACTTATTCTTATTTTTTTTATTCAATCACACACTCAGGTACATCTATCCAAACGAGATAGGCATCCATCCAACTGGGATGGGCATCTAACCATACGGGTTAGGCATCTATCCATACGTGACTAGGCATCTATCCATACGGGACTAGGCATCTAACCATATGGGTTAGGCATCTGCCCATACGGGACATGAGGTTTCATCTATCCAATTTGGGATAGGCATCTACCCAAATGGGGTAGGCATCTATTCATAAGAATAGGATATGCTCTGGCTAGAGACTTTAGACTCATCAGGACCATCCGGGTCCTGAGCCACTCTCTAAAGACTACACTCCCCTACTAGGAGTG
Organism: Cryptomeria japonica; assembly: GCF_030272615.1. Classification (NCBI taxonomy): domain Eukaryota; kingdom Viridiplantae; phylum Streptophyta; class Pinopsida; order Cupressales; family Cupressaceae; genus Cryptomeria; species Cryptomeria japonica. The sequence goes on from NC_081410.1 coordinate 123,268,735, forward strand.
CACCGAGGTCTCCGTCCTTAGGAGTATTAAAATAATTACATAAACAAGCTTGAGTTCCGCCTCGGAATTCGGCCTAAAGCCTCGGGAAGTCAAGCGAATCCATACGACATTCCTTCTGAGTATGCATTGAATTAATTTTAGCCTTTCAATTAGTATTTGCACCATTTGATTAAAAGACCAAGGAGCCTCAAGAACCAACTACTCACCCATAACCAAATCCTAATCCCCATCCCCGAATGCCTTAGTACAAGGGACAACTTCGTCCCTAGACTGCCTACATACCCATTTCGACAAGGGATCAAGGTGTAAAGTATCTAGTTTTGGTTTCTAAACTATGGTTTAATGTAAACTTTATGGTGGGTACGCAACCCTTTCTAGGGTCATTGTCCCAAACAGTTTCTCTGCGGTTGCTACCCACGATGGTAGCTTTATAGAAAAAAGACTCAAGGTGGCCCTCTTCTTGTGGCCTAAAACATCTAAGTCCTATTTCCTATCAAATGCATCACCCCTGACCCATTATCATTCACTAAAAATCATCAAGATAAATAAATTCCAGACAACACATGCAACCAAACCCTAATGGGGTTTTCTAGGATTTAACTGAGCAAATGAAAAATCATTTTAAAATTAATCTTTCAGATTATCGATCCAAGGGGGATTACCCACCCCTTGGATTTTAACTTCCAGATGACCCTTGTTTCTCCCCGACGGTTTATAGGGATGATGCCACAGATGTCGTTGTTGTAGTTTTATTAGGCGTTAAGTGCAGTAGTTCAACATGACGGCATTACCCGTAAGCGTGACCCAGAGGCACCATAGGTACCAAACTAGGAATTAACTTTGAAATCAAGAAATCTCATTACGCTAAAATAAAGTTATGAGCAATGTAACTATTACATGTAAGGAACTGTTATTGGAAATTGAACTAAGAAATATATTTGCATAGTTGAAAGGAACATTTTATAAGAATGGAAATAACAAATCAACTTCTTGAAGGGAAAACCAAGATAATATTTAAAACCTTAGAACTTGAACTAAATACATGAAAGTACTAATTGCTTGGAAACTATGGTACTTGTAAGAGATAACTTACAACTCGTGAGAATGATTTGTATTACTTGTAAGATGCCATTTGTTTTGGAACCAAAAACTATTACTCTTTTAATTATGAAGCCTAATACTAGAAAGGTACTAATTTGCTTGAAAGAAAGAAATGATTAACAAATGAATTTAATACTTACCTATTGAAGGGAAAACTAATTAACAATAAGCTTGATTACAAATATTGAAAATAGGATTAGGAGAGAGTCTAATTACTTTCTAATTAATCAATGTAAGTAAGGCTCCTAAACAATTCCAAAGCGTCTTTCACATCTTACCCTTATTATAATGGGCTTTTTAAGTCCAATATACATCCTTCTATATGTCCAACACAACCAATGGAGATTTAATAAAGAGGTATACTACTTCCACCCTTTATTTACAATGTTGTATTTATCACAAATTACACGATCTAAAAGGCTTCCACCCTTTATTGGAAGGACATTATAAACTTCTATAACAAGAATTAGAGTACATCTTAAATACTTTTTTTTAACTATCAAAAAAAAGCTTGCCATAACATTCATTCTTTTATTTTTTTTATTTTTTATTTATTTAAGAAGAATATTTTTCTTAATATTGTGTTATAGCATAGCTTTTCGAGCTCTGCTATTTGGCGAACATGCGAAATTATTACACAGCGAATTTGCCAAGTTTTTCGGCGGGGGGGTGCAGACAGGTGTTTGCCACATGCCCGAGGAGTATCTCTATTTTTGGCCCGCCATGCAAGAAAAACCCTGCAAGAGACAATGCGATTTTAAACGCAAGGCGGGATTTGGATTACGGAGCTGGCATTTTTGGGAAAAATGAAGTAATTAGGGCAGAAAAAGCTGAAGCTATGTCGCAACCTTCCGACGGAAAATGGCAAGTCTATCGCTCGAAAAAAGACAAGAAGAAGATGGGAAAACGAAGAGATGTTTCTTTAAACTTCGATAGGCTCAAATGCATAGCCACAAAACAACCTCCGGCATCTGGGGCTAATTTGGTGCCGCTCGGGAAAATTAGAGTTTTTGAGCCAAAACCTAAAATAAGGCAGAGGTGAATATGTAAAATCCCGACAAATCTGATGGAACCCCAATTCAATCTATATAGCCAGTGTGGGGTTTTTGCAAAATGGATAGGATTTGGAGAAGATATAAAAAAGATCATCGATTGGTGGTTTGCCCTATATCCGGGACAGGTAAGTATTACTCTCCTGGAAAATAATTTTCTCTCAATTTTGTGTGATAATCAAAATACAAGGAATGACATTCTCTATGGTAAGGTAAAATTATATAAAGGCTATGGTTTTTTTCATTGTGAATGGATGCCGAATTTTGACCCACACTCACAGATTTTAAATAAATGCCCAAGATGGATTAATCTGGGCACATTACCAGTCGAATATTTAGATTTCAAAATCTTAGAATGCATAGGGGAACATTTTGGGTCTTTTTTGGGCTGTGAAGGATTAGACAGAGAGGTTTTAAATAAGAACATCAAAATTTTAGTAGAATCTGCCATTAATTCACCGGACTTAGAACCCACCATGTTAGTATCAAACAGGGGGGAGTGGAGCATCCATCCCACCGTCTATAATGGGGACATAAATGAAAATGATTTATGGTTGAAATCATGCCCAGAACTGGTTAAAAGTGTTGATCGAAAGGAAAACCCTCTTTCAGCACATTATGAAAAAATCATATTGAATTCTTCCCCTGTACAAGCTAATTGCCCTCTAGTGGCTAACGCAGATGAAAATAAACACAATAATACCAGTAATATCAGAGATCTTGATAAAATAATAGATGAGGCAAATTCTATAAAAGAAGAAGCCTTGGTTGAGATGTCAAAAAGAATCTCCGATTCGGTGGATTCATTGAGAATACCATCTGAAACAAAGTCAGTCGAAAACATGGGACAAGAAAATGAGGTAGATCAAGAAGAAATGTCTTCTAGAATGGCTGCAGTATTAGAAGTATTCAATAATAAAGTAGTTGAAAATCTTTCTCCGGAAGAGGAAGCCGAGAAGATGTTTCTAATTCAGGAGCTCTTGGCTTCTATGGATGAGGAAGATAATAATGAGAATAGGGTAGGAGATATCATACCTCTCCCTGTTAATGACTACACAGTAGCTCAGCCCCAGCTGGGAGAGAATGATGGAGAGGGAGTGAAAGTTTCCTAGCAAACCTTAGGGATAAAAAACATCTATGACGGGAAAAATTTACGTGACTGCGCTAAAGAAACTAAAAGTAGAGGCAGAAAATCATTGTGCGAATTAAGATTGCAGGATGGAAATGCAAAGGACCAAGGCAAATTAACAGCCTTCTTTGATGCTGGGAAGGGGAAGGGCCTTCCCACGGTCCAATGAAAATCTCATCATGGAATGTTAGGGGCATGAATGCCCCTAACAAACAGCGTCTAATTAGACGCAACATTATAAAATGGAAACATGACATCGTTCTCATACAAGAAACTAAACTGGCCCTGGTAGAAGCTGAGGCTTTTAAAAGGAAATTAGGTCTTCCTAGCTGTGAATTTGTGGAAGCCAGGGGAGCTTCTGGTGGTTTAGGAATCATTTGGAACCCGCGTAGCATATTATTTTGTCCAATAGCAGGAAACAGAAACTGGCTATTGGGAAAGGCAACTAGCAAACACAACAATCTCACATTTACTCTAATAAACATTTATGGCCCAATCCCAGATGCAGGAAAGCGTAGAGTTTGGTCTGAAATCTCGTTTATGATGGGGCTAGACACCTCTTCCCCTGTTATTCTAGGAGGGGACTTCAATGCTATCCTAAATTTATCAGAAAAAAAGGGTGGTATTCGTAGGGAACCGCAGTCCTTAAAAGATTTTAGAGAGTGGGTTGCTCATGACAATCTGATAGATATAGAAACTAGTAATGGAGTGTATACCTGGTACAATAGAAGATTAGGCTTTACACAAATCGCAGAGAGATTAGATAGATTCCTTTTTAGGGGGAACTTGAGCAATCTAGCTGTTAACCTTTCAGCTTCGTTACTTCCATCTTCAGGATCCGACCATTATCCTATCATCCTCAACATTGAGGGTGAGGCTACACCAAGGTGTTGCCCTTTTAAGTTTGAAAAAATGTGGATGCAAAATCCGGATTTCTATGATCTCGTCTCCAGGTGGTGGTTAGAGGTAAATTTTCAGGGATCAAAGATGTTTTGCCTAGTAAATAAACTAAAACATCTCAAGAGCAAGCTACTGAAATGGAATAGTGAAGTATTCGGTAACATTTTTGAAACCAAAATTTCATTAGAAAAAGAAATCGCAGACCTTAATGAAAAAGTGTTTAGACTAGGAATGGATCAGGATAGCTTCCTCAAAGAAAAGGAGCTTCTCGGGAAATATGAGGATACGTTAACAAAGGAAGAAATATTTTGGAAACATAAGTCAAGAGAGAATTGGCTTCAAAATGGGGACAGGAATACTAAGTTCTTTCACAACAGTACAAAAAATAGGAGGATCACTAATAGTATTCACAAGATCATGAGTAATAATGGTATACTATTGGAAGATCAAAAGGACATTGCTACAGAAGCAGTGAACCATTTTAAAACCCTGTTCAATTCAGAATCTTCCCTTATAGACGCCAATTTAACTTTGCTTAGGAATATTCCTAAGATCATATCTGAAAACCAAAACAAAGTGCTCAGTAACAAATTTACGGAATCAGAAGTAAAATTTGCATTGGGGCAACTTAACCCTGATAAAGCCCCTAGTCCTGATGGTTTTCCTGCTTGCTTTTTTCAAAAATGCTGGCACATTATTGGTAAGGAGGTAGTGGAAGCATTGGAAGCAGTAAGGAATTCTGGAAGTATTTTAAGGGAGATCAACAATACTTTCATCACTTTGATTCCAAAGAAGGAGGAATCAAGAAATTTTGAAGACTTCCGACCGATTTCATTATGTAACACAATTTACAAACTTTTTACTAAAATTTTAGCTAATAGATTAAAAGGCATCCTCCCTTGCATTATTTCAGAAGAACAAACCGGATTCGTACCAGGTAGATCTATCTTTGATGGCATTATTATTGCTCAAGAAGTCATGCACTCGTTACAACAGAATCGATCAGCTGCTATGATGATCAAATTAGACATTAAGAAGGCATATGATAAAGTTGATTGGAGATTTATGTGTAAATGTTTAGAATCCTTTGATTTTTCTAAACAATGGATAAACTTAATATTCGAATGCATCTCATCCCCCAGGGTATCATTACTTATAAATGGTTCCCCAGCAGGCTTCTGCCAGATATCTAGAGGGATTAGACAAGGAGATCCTTTATCCCCTTTCTTATTTATCATAATGGCAGAGGGCCTTGGGAGAATCATTACTAGTGCTCGAATGAATCAGATTATTAAAGGCATTAAAATTACTGAAGGGATGGAGGCCATCACCCACCAGCAGTTTGCTGATGACACAATGCTGATGGGAAGTGCGAATAGGACTGAAGCCATGGCTTTCAAAAGGATTCTTGACATTTATGCATTAGCTTCTGGTCAGGAAGTAAACAAGAGTAAATCTGAAATCTTCTTCTTCAACACATCGCCAAGCATAGAGACAGATATTTGTAATATTTTAGGGTTTGATAAAGGGAAACTTCCTTGTAAATATCTAGGGATTCCAATGGATAAGGGAAACAATATTAATTCATTATGGAAAGGCATCTTAGAAAAGATGGATCTCAGGTTGAATTCTTGGAAGAACAAATGCCTCTCTTCGGCTGGGAGGATTACATTATTAAAGCTGTAATGGCGGCTATACCGATATATCAAATGTCCTGCCAGCAATTACCTAAAGGAGCTAGACTAGAAATGGTAAAAAAGATGAGGAAGTTCTTTTGGAATATGACTTCAGACAAAAAGAATTTTGCTTTAATTTCTTGGGATAAAATTAGCCAACCTATCAGTATAGGGGGTGTTGGCATCAAAGATTTGGGGGTACAAAACATGGCTGTGGGGGCGAAGTTAGTCTGGAAAATGTACTCGAAACCTGATCTTAAATGGGTAAGGATCCTCAAAGCAAAATATCTCACTAACTCCAACCCTGATAGTATACTGAGGACGGAAATACTACCCAAGGGATCCAAAGTCTGGAATTTTATGCTAGAATGTAGAGAGGTGATTAGTAATTATCTAACATGGGATATTGCGGAAGGATCTGAGGCACTGTTCTGGGAAGACTCTTGGGGGGGCTATACAGCCTTAGAAAAAATAGGTATAAGCGAAGATGTTATAGAACATTGCAAATCAATCAGGGGTAGATTTGTTAAGGATTATATCAAGCTAATCTCCAATGATCCCGCTTTGGGTTGGGAGTGGAAACCCCTTGATAAGTTGAATTTGACAAATGCAGACAAGGAAATCCTCTGGAATAATTTGAGGCATAGGCATTTATCATTACATAGTGGGAAAGACAGGATAATATGGGCGGGTAGTTCATCGGGCATTTATAAAGCCAAAGAAGGATATTCACTTTTAAAACTTAGACGAGCTGTAACCAATCCTAATATTCCGATTAGCCTATGCTGGAATAACATTGGTCTCCCCAAAGCAGGAATCTTCTCATGGGCAGCTTTCCAAAAAAGGATTCTTACCTCAGATTGGTTCTCAAAATTAGGATTCTCGGGACCATCGAGATGTCCTCTATGCGAATCAGAGGAAGAAAATGCGGATCATTTGCTTCTCAATTGTAGTTTCAGCCAAAGATGTTGGGACTGGCTTTGCTCTAGCCTAGGTTGGTAGACTCCGAGACCTAGGGACATTTCTGAATGGCTGCTTAGTTGGCAACCTCCTCACACAAAGGATATTTATCACTTAGTGTGGACAATAGCCCCGACAATCCTCATTTGGGAAATATGGAAGGAGAGAAACAGGCGAATCTTTAAAGAATCAAAATTGAGGGTAGAATCCCTTCTAAATAAGATCGAGGTAACAATTGTGGAAAAAGTCAATAATAGACTAAGACATACACAGAAAAAGTCTATTAATTTAACCAGATGGGATGAGGTACTTCGTTCTAAATGGATGGGTTTGATAATTCCCCCGTTTATTGGGATTGGAGGTAGACAGGCTGAGTTAGATAGGAAGCTAACAAAATGGGCACCCCCCCGAAAGCGTTGGGCTAAGCTAAACTTTGATGGTGCTTCCCGTGGGAACCCTGGTGTAGCAGGTATAGGGTGTGCTATTCACCAAGATAACGGAGTACTAATAGCTAGCATTAATAAGCCCATAGGTGAGGCTATAAACAACATGGCTGAGTTTACAGCGTTGAGGGAGGGATTGATTATAGCGAAATCACTCAAGATTAAAAATCTGGAAATTGAAGGTGATTCGACCTTAACTATAAATGCAGTCAGGACTAGGGAAGTGTCAAACTGGAAACTGAAAGCAGAATTAAAAAGGATCCTGGATTTGATCAAATACTTTGAGGAAACTTCAGTTAAACATATTTATAGGGAAGGTAATACTATAGCAGACAAGTTAGCCAATTTAGGGGCAGATGGCAATTCGTATGTCTATAGGAAGGGAAATCCCTCGGATTAATTTTAGGTGATGGCCGTGTCACTCCTCCATCGTACTCCTCTCCAAGCCCCTCATTTATAAGTTCTAGGAGGTGCGGTCACCGTTTCCTTATATCAGCATTTTGGTATTAAGCTTCAGATATATATATATATATATATATATATATATATATATATATATATATATATATACATATATATATATATATATATATGTATATGTATATGTATATGTATATGTATATTTATATGTATATGTATATGTATATGTATATGTATATGTATATTTATATGTATATATATATATATGTATATGTATATGTATATATATATGTATATGTATATATATATGTATATGTATATATATATATATGTATGTATGTATGTATGTATGTATGTATGTATGTATGTATACATACATACATACATACATACATACATATATATATATATATATATATATATATATATACTCTCATATATATATATATATATGTCTATATTTATATATAATCACATAAGTATTTATCATCGGGTATTTAAGGATTGATTCATGTTTTATAATGTATTCATATATATATAAATATATACATATATATATTCATATATATATATATATGTATATATATACATTCATATATATTCATATATATATATATACTCATATATATATATATGTGTGTGTGTGTGTGGGTGTAAATAGAAACATACACAATTTCACACACACATATATACATATATATATATATATACAGAAACAATATATATATATATCTATCCGTATTTGAACTTTCATATATTTGTTTGTATATTTCTCTCCTCACCTATCCCTAGACACCCAATTCTGTGTGTGGGTGAAATAGGGATGTTTCAGGCGAGAAGAGAGGAGATTGGAAGTAGCCTGGTATTCCTGCTCTGGCTCATGCAGGTCTCCCCTCCAAAACTAGTAGACTGGGTCAAGTTTTACCTGGACAACGAGGGAATTGACATCAATGTGGAATCTTTTATGTCTTCTAATGACAATAAGGGACTGACAGGTTATGTGTCTCCATGCTAAGACTACTGGTTTCTTGAAATTTGGTATTTAAGTCCCTTATTCTATGTATCGGATAGTGTTGGTTATCATTTTAACATAGGATATAAGCCTTTTGTTAATACGGGACAGATATCTTGGTTACAGTTACGTTGGTAATATGGTAGTAGAGGTTTTATAGAATGCCATAGTGTTTGACATCTCTGTGGATTTTGAGGTGCCCTTTCTTTACCGTAAGGGGTTCAATCGGGTTCTTACAAACTACTGAGGACTGGGTTGCATGTTTTCTTTTTAGACGTATTGTGGAGGGAAGAAGAGGATAAGTCCAGGCTTAGATATGGATACAGATATTTAGAAGGATCTATATATGATATGCCTTTGGATAGGCTCTTTGCTCTTTTGTTGTTTCATTCCTTTTTCCATACATATATATTTTTGTGTGCATCTGTATATATTCATAACAATTCTGTCAGATTCAATGATAGATTATCTCGCATATAGGCATATCAATATACATACATATGCATATGAATATATTTATGTTTTGGTGAATCAGATGTCTGCAGAGTTAGAAGTAATTAAGGAACTGACAGAAATTGATCCTTTTCATTTGTGTAGGCAGAATTGTAGCTTGGATAATCTCTTAAATTGAAACCCAAAAGGTTAAGATGGTTTCAAGCTAAGGGATATCCAGGCTATAATCCTCTTACATAAGATAGAAAAGATGTTATTATTCATTGAATGATTGTTGCAAGTTATTATGTTTACTATGCTTCTAACAGTCTGGCAGAGTAAGATGCAATAAGGTTTTGCAGATTCGGGATACAGGACAAAAGTTAAAGCTCAAAGTATAAAAGGATTCGCCAAAACTGAGAGGATGGATCCAATCGGGAAAAGATTTGCAAGATTTTATGTATAGAAAGAAACTAAAATGTCTAAAAACGACAGCCTCCATCCTCAGAAGAGGAATTGTAAAAATTACAGTTGTTTATGATATCTGATCCCATAAGGGATCTGGGCTAGACCGGAGGTTTTCTTATCTCCATTCTTTCCTACCGGTGCCTACACTGAATGGAGATGTAATATTTTTTATAAAAGAAATAAAATTTGGCTTCGGCCTTTTATCGATAAAAAAAAAAGAAGAATATTTTTCTTTTTTTCTTTTCTTGTTTGAATTTACTATCTTATTATCAATACTACAAATATCCCTTATCTAGTATTCAATACAATATATCCTCTATAAATTGAGTTAACTTAAAAAAAAAAATCTTATTTTATATTAAAATTAGTAAATTCTTATTTAACATTTTTCCTTCTTAATTTACACATACGTGAGAAGAAGAAAACTAAGTAAAAGTAGATTCTCTTTTGGTGGGGGAGAGGGTGGGGCCTCCTCTATTCACCTAAGGTTTAGTATCTAATCTATTTACTATGATAAGAGCATGAATTTTTTTGTGTACTACCATATTTTAAGGAGATAAGTAAATTTAAAGATGAACTTTAGTGATTCAGATTTATATGAAAGAAGTTCTTTTTTTTCTCACCAAAATTTTAGCTGAATGTGGATTTTATGAAAGGGGAAAGAGAATATTAATGGGGATTTTTTTATTTTTTATTTTTTATATTTTTATTTTAACATGATTCCTTTAACAACTTGATCAAATCTTAATTTGTTGAATATATCCTTAAAAAAATTGAAATAAAATGAATCATCTAACTAAATAAAACTACTTAGAGGACTCTAACATTGAATTTATTGCAAATGAATTATTCTTACTAAAGTTTTCCCAATCACTTGGCAAAATTAGTTTCCCATCTAATTAATCTAAATTAGTTATGTAATTTCCAAAAATAAAATTACTCCTTAATATTTACAATCTATTTAGATTTACAATTAATGTTAATAAAATTATCAACTTATTTAAATATTTATAATAATAAAACTTGAATTACAATTTAAATTAGCAATCTACTTATATATATTTATATTAATAAAACTTATAATTATTAAATAGTATTAAAAATCTATTCATATTAATATAATAAAACCACATGCATAAATTCTATCAATCAATTTAATTATTTATACTGCAAATGCAATTGAAACATAGATAATTTATTATCGAATCAAAATGGGTAACCCCCACCCCCACTAAATATTCTATGTGATAAATAAGGAGAGGAGGGGGGGAGTAGGGGCCCACGGGCCCTCCACTACCCCTGCGTGCAATAAAACCCCACCTCACATGAATTTACAATGGTTCCCAAGTTTAATTTGAAAATAATACATTATGGGTTATATATATATATATATATATATATTTCGAAAATAGATAAATGGTTTTAATATACCAGTCAAATTTACATTATGGGTTATATATATATAGATGTAGATATAAACTAATAAATATAAAATAAAATGAATCAATGAAAATCTGGAAGGGGAGGAAGTGATAAAATTCACATTCAAAGAGGGAGAGTGATGAGTTTATTTCACAGAAATAATAATAAGCAAGATTCAAATACAGGTGATTATCATTTATTCACAGAGAAAAAGATTCAGGAAATTAAATAAGAAAGATATGATTTTTGCACTCATCAAAATTTTTAGAAAATAATAAGCAAGATTCAAATAAATGTGATTATCATTTATTCACAGAGAAAAAGATTCAGAAAATTAAATAAGAAAGATATGATTTTTGCACTCATAATTTTTTTTAGAAAATAATAAGCAAGATTCAAATACAGGTGATTATCATTTATTCAAGAGAAAAGATTAGAAAATTAAATAAGAAAAATATGATTTTTGCACTCATAAAATTTTTTAGAAAGCAAAACAAGATCTGATTTTCTTCTTTTTCCCTAAAGAAAATTAGATAAAAAAAGATGTGCATTATTTGAAAAAGTGCTTTTAATATTTATCCCTAAATATGGGGAAAAGATTTACTTTTGTTTTGAAACAATCAAAATATATCTATATATTTTTTATAAAAAAATGAAGATTTAAGAGAAGGATAAAAGCTATATTTTTTTTGATATTACAAATTTCTCATATGTAAATAAGTGAACACAAAAGAAAAGAACCTGGTTTGTCGAAGCTTGATGTTGAATTCCCTCCAATCTTTTGGCTAACCTTCTTAGATCCTTCTTTCCAACTAGGTGAAATTTCTTCAACCAAACTTAACAAATCTACCAATAAAACATGACTACAAAAGAAATCCTACTACTATTCATATAAAATTTGAGAAAAGTTTCTTCCAAAAATAAAATAAGCAACTCCCCCTTTTCAAAAACTTGCATACATTATATAGAAAAGATCCCTCAATTCCATTATCAAGATAATTAATTGAAAGAAATATTTTTTTTTCCTAAATTATCCTCATGCAAAATTGATTGATCACTTAATGGAGGAGTTACATGCAAGAAAATGGAGGATGAAGATTCCCTCTAGAAGCTTCCAATTTCTCCTACGACATGTGCATGTGTGTATGTGTGTGTCCATTATTTAACCTTTTTATTATAGTAGTTTTTTCAACCACATTCAAGTAATTCATTTCTAACATAATCACAAAATGATTGAATAGTAATAACAATAATAGTATCAAATCAAAAAATGGCAAAGGAGGGTTATGACATTAGTGTAATTTTGGTAGCAACAACACTAGAAAAATGCACTATCCTTGTTAGGAAAGGTGTTTATAATGAATATAGTTTTTGCATTATAAAACACAAAGAACTCAATTTCTAGATTATAGAGATATTTTTTTTGGTCAAAATAAAATAATTTTTTTTGTTTTAAATAAGCATGCATGTAGTATAAGTATTGGATTATAAAACATAAAAAAACCTCAAATTTTGGGCTACAAAGCTTATTTTTGGCCAAAATAATATTTTTGAATTGTTCAAAATTGCTTATAATAGATTCTTAGTTCATAGATATGAGCTCTAAAATTTTGAAATGGCCCTAATGACCTCTAATATCAACATTTATGGCTTTCAAAAGTTGGATCTCTTGTATTGGTAATGCAAAAACATCTAGGGAATAGAAAATATCCATAAGAGGGAGTTACAATTTGTGACCAACTTATGACATATATTACAACACATCATAATGTATATTTGAATGGAGACAATGGATTCAAAATAGAACACTTGAATTGTTGAGTGGTTATGACAAGCTGATGACAAGCGAAATGAATACGCTATCTTTAGCCCATGGATTCATCTTGGGATTTGGGCAATGTTGGATTTCTAATTGGGGATTTAGGCACCATATTTTGGGTGGCTTTAGCTCGTGGTTTTATAATTACCATTTGATGATTTTTTGTATTATTTCTCCTCTGGTGCTTGAGATGAACGATTTGATGGTTGATTTGTTGACATTTTTATGCCATTTGAATCACGTTAGATTTGTATGTTAGTGATACTCCTATTAGGGCACGTCTTTAAGATTGTATTAATTTTTTTAATTGTTTATATTACATTTGGTTTATATTTTATAATGTGTATTTTTTTTAATCTTAAAGAGGTTTTCCCCATATACACCTATATTTTATTATTTTGTTTGTTTTGTATGTGTTTTTCCTTTCTATAATTACAAAGATCTAAATTTGCACATTTCTCCTATAAGACTAGTTTAAAAATTATTTTTGTGTACTTTGCGTCTTTGTAATCCTATGCTATAACCCAAGTATCCAATAAAATATAAGCACAAGTAGGGAATTGTTCAATTGTTTCTGAATAGATTGTATGCACCAATATGAAAGAGGTATGGTGCCCAAACCCTATGGTGGAAATGTTAATATGTCCCTTGGACTTGGTCTTTTAGGCTATTTTTAGATTATTCTTTTACATCTATCTTATTGTTATTATAATTTTTTATGGTTGACCACAAGACCTATTTTTCTCTAATATCCATGCAAAGATATTTTATGACGTGTCATAAATTGTTATGATGTTGGTTAGAATTTCAATGTAACCAACCTCTTACACATTCTTACATGTCATAGAATTTTTGATAAGTAGTTCTCACATATTACAAAGTCATAAGATGCTCTTACATATCACAATGACAATTAGAAATTCTTATAACTTCCTTCAAACATCCCATGATAGCTAACACATGACCATCAATTATACTTCATAGTGGGATGCTCTCTTTCTCATATACATATAAAATAATAAATAAGTACAAAATATTGGTGTGCAAGAATAATTGAAGGGGAAGGTTACCTTGGAAATTTTAAAATTGGGAGTTTTAGAGTATCTTCCTAGTTTGCATGTATCATAAAGCATCTAAATTTGAGAAATTAGTCAATTTAATTGTCATAATTAAATCTATGATACAAGAATTAATTGCTTTCACAAGTTCATTGGCCATGACTATGGTTCATGGATTTGACTTAATCAGATTGAAATGGGCTAGATATTCTTATTGTGACATTCACCATGTTTCAACAATTTCCACCTAGTTTGAGGGATGAGTGCAAGTAACTTCCACCATCCTACAATTTTTTTATCAAAAATAATAATTGTTCTTAACATCATTAAAATTAAGAGCTGCATTCCCAAGAGAAGGAAATGTTATGTTTATATACAATCATTTATCTTATCTTAGCTTTAGTAAAAAAGGTGAATGTGGATTATGTAACATTATAAAAAATTATAGAGAAAATGAATGCAAACAATAAAAATGAGCTTTCCACTTATAAATGATTCACAATAATTAAGTTTTTTGGAGAGATATTGTGTATTAGGTTGTGGCAAGCACACATAAAGAACATACTAGCAACTTATCAAATTATCTACTCGCACCACCAACAAATCTTTTGAATGGTACAATTGCTAGTAGATTTAGTCTTTGACTTATACTTGATCATAAATGACATAACCAATGGACCTTTTGAATGGTATAATTGTTAGTAGATTTAGTCTTTGCCTTATATCTAATTGATAGATAAGCTTTAACCAAAGTAGTTTGAGATTTTATATATTTCATTTTTTGTGGCTCAATGATTGGAACAATTAAAGTCTTTTATATATCATTAAGTCTATGATTAGTTGACTTATCATCAACATATTTTATATATTTCAATTTATTAAATCAAATAGTTATTGAAAATGAGTGCACAATTTAATTAAGTATAAATGATTAAATACTATTAATAGAAGTAGTTTATGTCAATTAGTTTAGTAATGACTATTAACAAAATACTTATAAGTTACAAGTAGTGTTTCTTGTTTAAGATATGCATACATCTCAATGAATACTATCCATTAAATGAAAGATTAATACTTAGTCTTATAATCTTTTTATTTAGCGGGTCAAAAAATTCCTAGAGATTGAATAATTTTTAATCCCATCCACCCTTCAATTATCATTCATATTGGTAACAAACCCATAATTATTTACTATTTAATGTAATTGCCCCTTTATTATAGTTTAGATCCTAAGCCAACTCTCTATAAGAATTCTATGAATTCCTTTCTTGAGATATGCACATCTAAAATATGAATTTCATTACACTTATCATTATAATATTTCTATTTAGTAGGTCTAAAAGTCTCTTAGTAATTGAATAATTTTTGATCCCATCTACCATTCAATTTATCATTCATATTGATAACAAACTCACAATTATTTACTATTTACTCTTTAATGCAACAGCCCCTTCATTATCTACTAAATCTCAAACCTCCTTATAAAAGCTACATGAATTTCACAACTTACCTAAAAGAGACCAAAATAAATAAAAACTGAATTAATATATGAATGAATTTCTTGCCCCACTTTATAAAACCACCTTTCACTATTGAACCATAGAAAGTCTTATATGACTAGTCACTAAAAAAATCTATATGGACTATTTCAAATTTATAGTGCTTCCATAATTCAAGGAGAATCTTAATGACATTGCTTTTTGCATGCTTCCATAATTCAAGGGGAATCTTAACGACATTGCTTTTTGCATGCACACTCCCAACATCATTAATATAAAGAAGGGATTAATAGTAGAAGGTGTATTCCTTCATGACCAATATTTCCTAACTTGAGTTTGTGTCTCCTTTCTTTTTGATTGTTTTTATTGAAGGTCATTTATCATTTTGTAAATTGACAAATGTACTAAATATAAATTTTTTTATCAAGAAAAAAATTGTTTAATGATAGTCAAATTTGTTTTTTCTATGTTTTTTATGTTTTCATTAATGTTTCTCCTTCTTGCCATGCATTTTGTAGCTTAACTTTTCCCTATTTTGTTATAAATAAGAATTTCAACAATATTCTTTTAATTATGTTTGATCTTCCTTTATCTTTATCTTCTTTTGTCTTAATATTTTAATGTAAGATGCATTATAAGAAAGATCAAATGTCAAATATTGTGAATTTATAATATTATAAATAAAATGCAAATGCAAATGCAAATGTATTAGTTGAATAAGAGGTATCATATATAAAAGTCACATTGCATATGTGAAATATCAACAAAACATTACAAATTCTAATAATTCTATTTTAGATGTTTGTCATTAAATGACTTCAACATAGATATTCTTCTACACAAGGAAAGCAACCCATAGAATAATAGCTTTAATGAGACTCCTTGCATTATAGCCATGCAAGCAAGTTTTTTAATTACATTGGAAATCACTCCAATCAAATAAGACACACATGATTAAAAAAAATGACCTATTAAAATATATGCTTGACAAATGTTGCATTTGGTAGACAATTCTAGACTTTAAGAATGTGTAGAGATGAAAGAAGAGGGGTAAGACTTTGCCAAATTGTACCTAAAAATACACTCTCTCACATAGTAGATAAAAAAAACTAAATTAGTATGAATCCAAAACATAAGAGAAAAAGATAGAATAAATGATTCTCATTAGTAAAGAATCAAATAAATGAATAATAATAATAATTGTGGTAAACCCACCTTTGAAATGATTTAATAATTATTAATAATTGTTTATATTTTATTTATTTTTAAAATATTGTATTAACCAAATGTTAGGTGCCAAAAAAAAAAAGTGAAGATTTATTTATTTTAATAGAATTTGCCCACATAACTATTCTACTCTTCCTCTATGCCAAAGTAGTGTCCTATATGAAAGCTATTTGTCAAATTGTATCTAAAGATACACTCCCTCACATAGTAGATAAAAAACAACTAAACTATCAAGAATCCAAAACATAAGAGAAAAAGATACAATAAATGATTCTCATCATTAAAGAATCAAATAAAATAATAATAATAATTGTCCTAAACCCACTTTTGAAACGATTTAATAATTATTAATAATTTTTTATATTTTATTATTTTAAAATATTGTATTAACTAAATATTAGATACCAAAAAAAAGTGAAGATTTATTGATTTTAACGGAATTTGTCCACATAACTACTCTACCCTTCCCCTATGCCAAAGCCCTGCCTTTTAACATCATCATTAATTTAAAATACACAATTGAAAATCAAAACGAAATTTTTAAAGGGGACTATGTTTGTGGGGATTGGTTGTACCCCATTTTCCCTGGAAGTTGCCTTTCTATCCTCATAATTACATATAATTCTCCACACTCCATAAATATTGTTAAACTGTCATTAACGGTCTGGTACGGAATCGAGGGCCAGGGTTTAATCTGCCCTAAATACCTGAAAACCCATCTCTTATATAAACCGCCTCTAGTCCAATTCCTAAGACAGCTGCGAATTCCTTTTCTCAATCCATTTCCATACTTCATCACTGCATTTTTTGTTTTCTGGGCAGCAATCAGAATTTACTGTGATCAAACTATTGTTTTTGATTTCACACACAGAATTTGCCAAGCACTCTGCTGTTCTCTTGTTCATCAGAAATGGCAGAAAGTTCAGAAATGCCTTCTGTTGGCGTGAATGATAATGCAGTGATGGATAAGTCACCGGAAGTGTCGCAGGAATTCGTTGCTCCTAAAGCCTTGGAAGAGATGTTACCAGAAAATCCCGCTTCCAAGCCCTCGGAAGATGTATCTAGCCAAACCGTGGAGACGTCTTCTCCCAAACCCTTGGAGACGCCTGCTTCCAAATCACGGGAGGCTTCCCTTCCCAAACCATCGGAACCTTCTAGTCCTGAAGCCTTAGGTGCTTCAAGGGAACAGGGTCCTTCCACTCCCTATCGCCTCTTCAATCGGCAGAGGACCATTCATGAAGTTCTTGGTGGAGGACAGGGTATGCAACTTTCTTTACTCATAATTTTTTATTTTATTTTATTTTATTTTTCCAAATTTGGTAAATTTCCGTTCCGTGATCTTTTCCCTCAAATTCACAAATTGATCATAGGCTTACGCTTAGACTTGACACTCATTGAGTTGGATTTTACATGCTCAATTTATTCAATTTTAATGCATTATCATTCTGCACTTTAGAAGCCCCTGTAATTTTACCATTTGAGCTCTGCAGATTTATATTTATTACTCTGTTTGCTTCTATGTTTTCTCTTATTTTGAAAAACTTAATAGAATTTAGTGAACAAGTAATATATACTATTTGGTGTCTGTTTCCTGAATTTGGTGGAACCGATCTCAATTTAACTTTTAGAACTATTATTAGAATAGCTTCTGAATATTTTGAATCACATGGCCAAATGTTGCAAGCCATCTCAGTCGATTTTTGATTTTTTCTTGCCTTCTTTTGATGTCAACTGAATTTGAACAACAATTTGCGATTTTGTGACAACTTTACACCCCAAAGTTGGTTGTACATTTGGTTGTAATTTTTATTTATTTTTATTGTGTTAAACTTATGTGGGAATTTTTACAACATTCACCCATTTGAAAGTCTCTTTCATTTAAAGTATTTGATTCTTTTGCTTTAGTCCACCTCATTTTGAATTACTGACCTCTAACTATTGGGATTTTTTGTTTGAGTTTCTGGGTTTAAGTGATTATTATCATAAATCTATGATTTTGGGAAGTCTGGTGGTGATTTAAAGTACTGCTGTATTTTCATTATAACTGTGAGTCCAATGCCAATTTTCTTCCCTGTATTATCTGCTTTTTCATTTATTACTTAATCCTTTAACTGTTAGCGGTATCTCCTTTATGTTCTTCGATGTGGCTTTGAATTAAAACCTGAAAACTGCCCATTTAAATTTTCAGCCTATGGAATAAAGTTTGACTTCTAAAACCCTAGAACTTATTTTTACTGCGTGTTTGAGGTTAGCTTATCTCACATTTTATTTGATGAATTTTACCTGCTGCCATATGG
Source organism: Cryptomeria japonica (assembly GCF_030272615.1). Taxonomy (NCBI): domain Eukaryota; kingdom Viridiplantae; phylum Streptophyta; class Pinopsida; order Cupressales; family Cupressaceae; genus Cryptomeria; species Cryptomeria japonica. The sequence continues at coordinate 123,287,650 of NC_081410.1, forward strand.
TTTTGACAGTTGCTGATGTGATTCTCTGGAGGAAAAAGGGTATTTGTATCGGTTTGCTTCTTGGTGGTGGCGCTACGTGGTACTTCTTGGAAAAATCAGAATATAGTTTTATTTCAGTTGTATCATCAGTGCTTCTTTTTGTCGTTGTTCTTTTGTTTGGCTGGGCAAAAACTGCTAGTATTCTCCAAAGGCAAGCATTTATTCTGATCATTTTAATTTTTTTCTGACCCTTTTTTTTTCAACTGATTATAACTTTTGCAATGCAAACAAAATTTAACAGTTGCTTTGTACATGCAGACCACTTCCTACTCTCCCTGATTTAACACTATCAGAAGAAATGGTGACCAGAGGAGCTGCTAAACTGTGTGAACAAATTAATTGTGTCTTGGCAATTGCACATGATTTTGCTGCTGGGAAAAATAAAAAGCTTTTTGCGAAGGTAATTTAGTACGCTCTGTTAACTGATGATTTTATTTGGAAGAGCTGTTTTTGTATTAGACATGCTCTATGATCCATTATCAGAATGATTGATATTTTTACTATATTTTATTAGTTCTCTAGTTTTTAAATTGCATTATTTGACAATCTAATATTAAGTCTGTCACAAGGCTTAAGGGCTATTGAACCGAAGGAGAGACTTAGAAGACCACCTTTGTTTATTTGCCAAGCATTTTTCATGCCAAGGGTCTATTTCTCAATGGTTCTGTTATCATGAAGGAGTTTCTGGTGGTGTCTTGACTAGATTCTTTGATGATTAGATCTAGACCATGATTTATATACATATCTTAGTATGCATGATTTCATATTATAATGTTTTTTTATATTATGTCTTGTAGGTGGCTTCCATTCTCTTACTTTTATCGGTTATTGGAGGGATGTGCAACTTTCTCACAATTGTTTATATCTGTAAGTAGCATGAGTCTTTTAATATTTGTTTTTTAATAAGATGTTATTATTAAATTTGCTTCTTTCTGTTTTAACCTTTTATATTGCAGGTCTTATTTTTTCTCTCATCATTCCTGCATTGTACAACAAATATGAGGATCATGTAGATAGCCATGCAGAAAGAGCCCTCAAGGAAATTACAAAGCAAACAGAAGTAGCGCAGCGACATATTTTAAAACACTACAAGAATCTCGATGAAAAAGTTATAAGCAAGATCCCCAGGGGGCTTTCTAATCTTTCCAAAATTTCGAAGGACAAGACCCTGTGATTTGTCTCTAGGTCTCTATCCAAGAAAAATCCATGTGAATCATTTGGCTGATCATCTTTTGTTTCTCTTTTACTTCTCTCCTATATATATGAAAAAAACATATAACAAGAAACAGAATTTTAGGAACAGTGGTCATTTTTGTGGAATTGTATCTTGCAGCTACCTATAAATTGTGAAAAGTATTTTCATTTTTAAATTTCTCTAAGTGTATGCCATGATTAATCTTTTACATTGATATGCTTATGAGTTTTTGGTTCATGTCCTATAAAGGGCAGCTGGCCTCAAACTCATTTGAAGACAAACAAAATCACTTTAAAAAATACATTAAAAAGAAGTTTTCTATAGATCACTACGATCAACATGAAGCAGCTGTCTCTAAAATCTCTTTTGTTTTGATATTATTTTATTTTATGTTTCCTATATTTATTATGTTTTTGTCAACAACCCAATGGGAGCTGATGCTTCCCAGCCTGATTTTTCCTACTAAGTACTATCAGATGAACTAGATGTTAGATTTCGTAGAATGTTAGGTATTTTTCTTCAACCAATGAATTATTAGTTGAAATAATCTTTAATTAATATGAAGTTTAATTTTATGTTGAAAGTGATTTTTTAAAATAAATTAAAAATCAAACATATAAATATAATATAAGTAAATAGTATAATTAAATGGGAAAACTTTTCAGAGTTTCTTTAAAAAATAAAAATTTAAAAGCAATTTTATTTATTATTCAATAATTAAAGGTTACAACACTAATCTTATATTTATTGGATTAAAGACATATAAATCAAATAAACCGAATAGTTAAAAGTGAGATCATGAAATTTATTTACACAATGCCAATAAACCAAATAATTAAATAGTGACAAAGGGAAAGAGATATTTAGGAAGAGATTGATCTACTTGATCACCTTAGGGAAAAGACTCAAAACACTTAAAGTAGAGAGCTAAGTCAATGAATCAAGGCTTGCTAGATAAGCTCAACTATGGATCTAGTTAAAATTTGTTAAAAAGTGCCAAAGGGAAAGAGACATTTATGATAAGATTGATCTACTTGATCACCTACACTTAAAGAAGAGATCTAAGTCAATGAATCTAGGCTTGCTAAATAAATTCAACTATGGATCTAGATAAAATTAGTTTTCCCAACAAAAAAATATAATCAACTAGTCTATCCAAACAAATAGAGAGAAAAGGAGTAGTATGAAAGTAGTAGGTTGCAATAAGATAATAAAGATTGATGAGATAATGAGAGACTTCAATAGTAGATTCATAATAACTATGGAAAAAGTGCCAAATAATGTAACATGGAGAGAAACACTTCAAAGGTAAGCCTATGCAACTACCATAAATATTGGAAACAATGTGAGTGTATTAACTAAGCACATCAAAAGGGATTGTTTACAAGGTTGCAAGGAATGATATAATCAACTAGTCTATCCAAACAAATAGAGAGAAAAGGAGTAGTATGAAAGTAGTAGGTTGCAATAAGATAATAAAGATTGATGAGATAATGAGAGACTTCAATAGTAGATTCATAATAACTATGGGAAAAGTGCCAAATAATGTAACATGGAGAGAAACACTTCAAAGGTAAGCCTATGCAACTACCATAAATATTGGAAACAATGTGAGTGTATTAACTAAGCACATCAAAAGGGATTGTTTACAAGGTTGCAAGGAATGAGGAGAGGTTGCACGAGTTGAAACCTATAATAAAGATTGATGAGATAATGATAGATTTCAATAGTAGATTCATAATAACTATGGAAAAAGTGCCAAATAATTTAACATGGAGAGAGACACTTCAAAGGTAAGCCTATGCAATTACCATAAATATTGAAAACAATGTGAGTGTATTTACTAAGCACACCAAAAGGGATAATGTTTACAAGGTTGCAAGGAATGAGAAGAGGCTGCCTTATTGTAATTTTGCTACTCATTATAATGAAGGTAAAAAATTGCATAACAAATTGTTTAGAATACTAAAATAAAATGATAAATAGGTGGTTTTTAGGCAAGAAAATTAAAGAAATAGAGAGAAGGATATACTTGATCCCTTGAAAAAAGATAAAATGAATCTCCAAACATAATCATCTTGGTGTAAGACATGTTATTTTCCCTATGATTACTTAATCCTAATAGAAGTAAAAAATGTAAGGCTTTAATTGATAGAATTATGTGTCTAGCCCACATGCAAAAAAAGAAAATAAAAGGGAAATATTGAGGTTAAATTAGTGGTACTTCAACTTGTTAATGCTTGAAACAATCACGAGACTTAATGAATCCATGGGAGGTGGTTAAGCCATGTCACAGACACAAGTGTCATGTTGTACATCAAAGGAGACCAAAGTCGCACACCTTGCTACAAAGATGTCATCCAAGGAGGTCGAAGCATTACCAATAGGCCAACACTCGTTAGTTTCATGCAATTTATCCCTAGTAGTCATGCTATAACTCTACCATAGTCCTCTCCTTTGCCTAGCTATTTTCTCATTGATATGACCCCTTCTTTCATACATTTCAAAGTCCAAGTTCTATTGAGAGAGCTATTGGGATTAGGTATATTATACACCTTGTACGTCATGAAATGGAATGTTCCACTTTATATATCTTATACCATTACCCCCAATCCAGTAATCAAATACTTAAAACCAATCCAACCTCTAAAAAATTCCATCTCTTGGTCTTACATACATAAGATAAAAAAATACACATTATTTTAGAACAAGGATAGAGAAGGGTCTAGCTAACTTAAATTCCCAAGTTTCTCCCCAAGAAAGAGAATTGTTAGGAATAGTATCATAGATCAATATATAACAATATGAATATAAAATTAAAACATAAAATATAAAGGCACACACATAAATATGGTTTACCCAATATGGGCCATGCATGACATTAAAATCCCTAGCCAATATCTAAGGAATAAAAGAAAATAGAGAGGAACATAAATATTGCATGAGAAAATAGGGCTTCCTTAAGTAGAATATATACCCACCAATGAAATAGAATGGTTAATTGCTAGCAAAATAAAATTTGCAAGTTAACCAGGGTCCCTAAGGAAAGCCAACCCTCACACACCAACACAAATGACCTTTTCAATGTATTAAACCTAAGTAGCTACATTTCATCCACAACAAGTTTAAGTTCTTCAAGGAAAACAATATCAAGATTAAGAAACTAAACAATTTCTCAAATAGTTCTATAATGAGGATTTCTATCCAAATCCCTAGCATTCTATGAGAGAACCATCATTTTTGGTAAATAGAGATGTGCAAATTTGAATTGATTATTGATATCAATTTTCACAAAAACATGAGCATATGAAATTACTTTTCTCTCTACTGTTTGATGAGCGAGACCTAGAATTTTCCAAGAATAATTACAAAGGAATGTATATTTGTTTTCTAAAAATACATCAAGAGATGAAGAAGGTGAACCCAAGTTAGAATCTTGGATGGAAGTTCCTTGATTGGATCAAGCTCAACATGCCAAGTTTTAATGAAACTAGTCCAATTATGAAATTAAGGTCCTTTCTTAGAAGTCAAGTTTTGATTATCCATTTGAGAAAAAACCATGAAGAAAAAACTTTTGTCTACCAATGTCATCTCCATATTCCCTTAAGGATACCATGTACAACATGTCCAATTCTCAAGGAAAGGAAACATAACTCTAAAACCCATAAGTTTACATATATTAAAGCATGATATGATAAATAGAGAACATCATCTACTAAAAACCTCTATATTAATGAACAAACTAGGATGGCCCATAGTTTTTTTCATACATCTATTAGATTAGGAATGATATCAATCCTTTGATTAGATTTCGTTGGTTAAATGACCAATGCTGGTTCAACTTTCTAAATTGCATCAATAGGAAGTGAAATATATGTTTTGAATTTTGAAATGATGTAAACTAATAAAATGTATATTTTTTTGTGTATTTTATGCTTCTAATTTTTTTTAAAAATTAAAAAATTATTTGAATATATTTTCTTATAAAATAAACACTATAATTAAGTTGATGATAAAATGCTAAAATTGAAGTTACACGAGGTGTCACACTTTATATAGTAAATTTTACTTTTTTTCTTCAGTTTTTTTGTGTATATTGGTCATTTGAAACTTTATAGAAAAAATATATTTTTAACTATTTTTTATGTATATATATTTTTCAATATATTTGAAAAGTTGTGTGTACTGAAATATAACTCTTTCCATTTGGCGTCACCCTTATTCTTAATTATTTATCCAAATTAGAAAAGAATTATATCAACGTTGACTCTTTTCTCTAGTGCTTTTAAAAAAAAAAAAAAAAATTAAATTTTTTTTAGTATTTTTCCTTTTTAAGATAATCAACCCTATATTTTAGTGTTGATGACCTACTTTCAATAAAAATAAAAATAAAAAAAATAAAAAAATAAAAATATTAAAAGATATATATTTTGGAAAACTCACTTATAGATCTATAAAAGCGTATTTTTACATTTAAGAAAAAAACATTATTGAAACATTGAATTTTTCAAAAAAAGAAAAAAAAAATGATAATCAAACCCAAAGTGGTATAAAATATACACTTCGTAGATAATTCCAATTGGAAAAGTTGTGGTCCATATATAAGATAGCTATAATGAATCTCTATAGACCATATGTTTGACTAAAATTATTTTTTAGTTAGCATTGCTTAAATTCACTTGTGCTAATAAGTTGGTCTGAAACGTGACACAACATTGTGCTTTTACCCCTCTTCATACAAAACTCGCTTTAAAAATAAAGAATTATTTTCATGGTTAGATGTATTAGTTCCATCCACTTGAATGATATATTTAAAAAAAAGGCAAGGGACCTACTTGTCCTCTCCAAATCTTGTCATATTAAGTAAGTCTTCAATCCTAAAGTTAGTCAGAAGAAAATTAACACTAGAAAAATATAATTTTATAGAAATAAAAATTTTGAGCTAAGAAAATAGAGTATACCATAATTTAGAATTAAACAACAAATTTCAAACTATAAACACTTTTACGCATAGGCATGAAGGAGCTAGCATGAAAAAATAGGTTGCAAATCTTCACCAAATTATTTTTAAGCCTACTCACTAATGTGATTTAGAAGCAACATTTCTCCTTATTTTGTCAATCCTCAACTTTCTTTCAAGTAGTTTTAATTACATGTGACATTTATATTAATCAATAGCCATGTAAAGTGATTTTATTAATCACTAAAATAGTACAACCTCGTGTATATGAATCTCATCAATATAAATGACCACACACAACAATGTACATGAATTTTTTTTATCAATGATTAATGAACATGAAATTGAATGGATCTTACTAAGGTAGTGGAGTCCTAGTTTCACCCTCATGTGCGGTGTTATGAAATTATCTAGAATTTTATTTTGTACACCCAATAGAAGGTAAAGTGAGAAACAATCACATTTTGAAATGATGCAAGAGAGATTTTGGACATAAATTATTTTTATTAAATTATGCCCATGAGTTTTTATAAAGACCATGAAAATAAGAAATGGCTTCTACAATTACATCTAGTAGGAAACTGTTTTTAATTATGCTTTGAGTTGTATATTTACTCTTTTCCCAACCTTCGAATGGAGCATACATAGGAAAATAATTGTTTTACATTTAGATAAAAATTATAAATCCTATTTGATTAATAAACCACTTTTGTAACTTTTACTTGGTCACCAAGGATCTCCACATTTATGCATGGAATTTTATCAAATAAATTATTTGCCTTATCTAGTCTTATACAATTTTCATAAAAGTTTATCTCATATTTGTGATATCCTTCCAAGAGTAGTAGTATAATCTTTTTCAATATGCCTACATGTCATATGGATCAAGATATCTCTTATTATAAGTGGTTGAGCATACTTCTTGATGAGTACATCCCCATCAACACTTATTGGTACCCACCATAGACAATAACACCACCACCCAAAAATATACCATGCCCATATTTAGATAATTTTGATAAAATATATCTCTTTATGAACAATATTAATACATATTAAACTCCCAGTCTACATTTTAAGTTCCAACACAATGCTTCTTTTGTATGGAATTAGAAGTCTCTTCCTATCCACATTAATATATTCTCTTCTAACTCTCTTTGAAGCCTTTTATCCTCTCTTCAAAATATCTCAAGAACATTCATTGATACTCTTTATTACCTAAACTAACATCCTTTCATTATTATTCCTACAAGGAAGTGTAAATGAGAGAAGGGGGAACACCATTCCTCCATAATGACAAGAGGGATGAACCTCTCTTTCTCTACATGAAGTGGGCCCATTCTTGTGCCTTGTCTTTTTTTGTTGAAAAGGTGGTAAAAATTTATTGATCATAATAAACAATCAATACACAAGGACAACAACTTTCAACCACTAGAGAACCCATAAGAACAACCAACTAAATAAAAGTTGAACAACAAGACCCAACAACCAAGAAGAAAGAGATAGCAACTAGGAGGTCATAACCACCACACATTACCCTTGCATATCCTCAAGAACCAACTTCTCCAATCTTTGGGAACACTCCATGAGGATGTTCTCCTAACCTTCAACATTGGAGTCACCCATATGCTTAGATGGCCATTTTGCTAAACAATTAGCAACATTATTCCATTCCCTTGGGATTTGGGCAAAGGACATAAACTTTAGAGAACCACTCAACTAAATAATTTTCCTAGCCATAGAAGCCAATTGCTACCTCATCAAGATTTTGCTTAGTCAACATATTGACTAGGATTTGAGAATCCATCTCGCAAATAACCTTGTGCCAACCAAGTGCACAACACCTCTCTAAGGAAATGAGAATCACAAAATCTTCCATAATATTATTGGTTTGATGACCCTTATAGATGGAGAAAAAGAAGAGGTCAAAACCAATACTATCTCTTCTAATGCCTCCAACTCCAACATGCACAAGATTTCACCTGGATCACCCATATGCATTAATTTTGACAACCCCAATAAGTCAATTTTCTTGCTCACTAAGTTTTCATACTTAGAACCCGCCTCCTCCTCAAAGTGGGAGCCTCTATTCTATTTACAAATTAACTCAAACCATGAATCACCTCCACCTCCCGAGGCTTCAAGGAAGTATCCAACTCACATTTAGCCCAAATATTTTCCTAAATCATGCCAACAATTCTCTACTAAACTTGTTGAGCCACATCTTCCTATCTTGAAAGATCTTATGGTTCCTTTCAAACCAAGTCTACCAAAGGATACAAGTTAGATTGATACTCCAAGTCACTTGAAGAAAAAAATCCTTAAGAGGTTGCCTCACTAGGCTCCTCCAAAATTCAATAAGAGAGGAAGCATGAACACATTTCTGCTTCCAAATACCCCAACATAACTACTAAAGGAATCTAAAAAAATGACACTGAAGAAGAAATGGGAGGACCTTTCCTTGTCCATCCTATAGGGGAGACAAATTGATGGTCCCATATTCTCCCAAGTGAGGAACCTATTACAAGTAGCAAGCCAAAGGAAAAAGTTACAATTCCTACAATACAAGCTTGTATAATACCATCTTCCACCAAAAGAATTCGCTCGCCATATTTTTCACTATTCAATTCTTGATACCCACAATCCACAAAGTAAGTCCCTTTAGGATTAGGACTACACACCAAGAGATCTCTCCTCATCAGGAAACTACAAGCTCTTCCAAAAATAATTGAAGAGAGATCAACGGGATCCTATAAAGAACCTCTTGGTGGCTACTCACTAGGGTCTTTCTATTTGCACACCTCCACCTACTCCAAGCTCTAAACTGTTTTAAAATCCTCCACCCTCTCCCACCCATCCTCCATGAAGCTATTTGAGAGAGACTATAAATATGGATACATACCCAAGATAGAGGCAAAGCATCACAAGAGCTAATCCAAGAGATGGCTTTAGAATCCCTATGCCAAATCTGGAACAATCTCTACTTAATTAAACTATCACCCCTTATAAGAGTGTCCTAGATCATAGACCCTTTTCCTACCAATATAATTCTAATCACGTCATCACTTTCCATTCCCCTCAAATATTTCAAGGAAAGAATCTTGGCCCAACTATGATCCTAACTAGTGCACCAACACCAATAAATTTGAGTATCCAAGGCTTATCTTGTAAGGATAGCTTAGCGAAACCCAAGCCCCCTTCTTGTTTTGGTTTACATATATTCTCCCAGTTATCCAAACTCGACTTCGAGGAGGACAAGTTACTAGCCCATAATAATTACTAAGGGAAAGTACCTAATTCCTTGATGAAGTTAAAAAAACTTGATTGGACCATACATTTATAAATGGGAAGATCTAGACCATCGATTTTAATAACAAAAATCTTCTAGAAAAGGAAAGCCATTTGTAGGTTCATTGATTTACTTTCCTACCTCCCTAAGTAGGGGGCTAGAGGAGATGGGGATACCCAAATACACCAAAGGGAGAGTTCTAGTTTGGAATTTGAGAATTCGAGCAATCTTGGCTTGGATAAAAGGGGAGGTGTTGAAGAAAAACATGGAGGAATTTACTTCATGAATCTATTGGTTTGTAGTAGCAAGATAAATATCTAAATCTTGTATGAAGTTAGATGCCTCTTTCACTCTATCCACCTACAAAAGACTAGTTTCATCCACAAACCATAGTAAGAATGCATGGGGAGACTGTCACCCCAATTCCATAAAGAGATCAAACCTTATCTCACACAGGATTTTAATAGATGCCCCAATCCTTTAGCCAATAAGTCGATGGATAGTAAGGTGAAAGAGGACCCCCCTACCAAAGGTCCCCTGAATCACCAAACAAAAATGGGGGTTCCTTATTAGTTAGAATTGAATAAGAAGCAAATGTAATAAGACATTTGGAGAGTTGCCACATTGGATGGAGCCCCACTGGCTAAGGTCCTTGTAGGGTTAATTTTAGGACACTTTCTTTATAGATGACCATATAAATGGAAAATATGATATTAAAGTGAGAGGGCTTCATAATCAAGATGTTGCACCCATAAAGTAAAACTAAAACACATTTCTACTGAATCTAGCAAAGGTTTGTTCAAATGAATTTCAATATAATGCGAGAAAAGGAAATTACCTTTTTTATCTATCATTTGTTGCAACGATACCACTGGCATACCCAACAACAACACTATCATGTACATGATATCATTTCTCAATAACTTGGGTGGGAGTAAAGGGAGTCTTACCCAAATAAGAACCTTGAAAAAAATCTCCTCAACAAGGTTGAATCCAACATACCCAGGCTTGGTGAACAGACCCACGTGATTAAGAAAGTAGGGGCCTCCTTTACAAATCTTGTTTCCATCTACCAAACATGAAAAAACTACCTTGAAATAACTATTATCCATAATTATCACCTTCATGTCCCCCTTAGGATTCCAAGTTTGATAAGCCCATGACTCCAAAAAGAAGAGAGAGATGTAGATTCCCATAAACTTGCAAATTGAGATATGATTACACAAGTAGTTCACATATTTTATGATTGAATTTGGTTGAATCAACAATGTTAGTCTATCTAGGTTCCTTTCAAGGAACCAACAACTCTTTTAAATTTTGAGCTTCCAAAATTTGAAGAAGCCTCCCCATACAAATCATTGTTGTTCAAAAACAACACCATTACCATGCAAATATGGGGCTCACTCAAACCTCGATAGCACTTCACAAAACAAAAGGTTTGCATTAATATTCAACCCCTCTGCCAAAGCCATCAAATATAAACAAGCAATGAAAAAAATCACTATCTTACCACACAATTGAAACCCCCACTCAGATCCACCAACAATTCACTCCACCACAATGCATCTAGCTAATCATCGACCCCAAAAATATTCCCCAAAATCCTTGCAAAACCCCACCACCAATCACATATACATACAAACCAAACAACAAAAACATAGGTCGTGGATAAGGAATGTGATCTCTAGCCCACACAACATCTATGCTCCCATGCATTTCCACCTTCACAAATTGATTTTTTTTCAAATTTTTAACAACTTGTGCCTTTTCTCCTTATCCATGCCATCATATTTTATTTAATTTCACCTCTTTGAATAATGACAGTAGGGGAGGGATACTAATACAAGCACACCCTAACTTATGAGGCCCACACCACGTGGACCCCACAACCCTTTTTTAGCCCTCCAATTGGACTACTGATTGGATAAGCCACAACCATTATTTTTTCCCCATCAGACGCATTTTCTATGTGTTTTGATCCCATTCATCCTATGTGTCCAAAAATGCCCCAAATTGTGTGTTGTTTGAAACGTGTGCGGGCCCACCTCATGAGTTTGCCCATAAATATCCTGTTTCTGATAGGATGGCCACGTGGAATCTGATTGCATGGCCACCTTATTCACCAACTTGCCTATTTTTACTACATCGCCACCCTTCATTCTTTCTCTTACTCACATTAACTCCGCGTCGCTTCACCTTATTGCCACCGCATAGCTCGACCTTCCTGATCAAGACAACATTGAATGCACTTGCTTTTATGCCTTTCCTTCCCAACTTTTATTTGTTTTCTCTTGCTTCTTCTCAAGTTTTTGAGAGTTAGAGACCAGAATGTGTTCACCCAACCATCAGAATATGGTTGCCTTGGCATCCACTCTGTGTTCTTCGTTGGCCTTGGCTACCACTCTCCCTGCATGTCCAGTGAATGGTATGGCTCCACTCTACAATGTTTCTTTTGCAAGGCTTCAGAGTATCAAGGTAACCAAGCACACGTGCTTTCCTTGAAATGTTTTTTGATTAGTTTTTGGGAATGTAAAACTCTCAAGTGTGTGGTTATTTCCCTTTCTCACCTTGCAGGTAGTCGCAAAGTGGATTGAATGCAGCCATGGAGCTCACATGGGTTAATTTCGGGTCTTCATGTTTGACCTAGGTGAGGAATACTCCTCACTAAGGCCTTCCATTGTTTGATATTTTTTTGTAATGTTTTATGTTTGGTTTCTCATTTGTTTTATTTGTTTGTTCTCTGGGTTTTATGTGTTCTGTGGTTTCTGTAAAATGTAAAGATGCTCTGTTTTATCACAATGTGCTCTATATTTGTCGGTTCTTTGTTTGTTTAATGTAAAAGCATAGGTGATCATAATGTGCTCTATATTTGTGTGTTCTTCGTCTACAATATGTTATGATCCATAATGTTTCTATATTCTACCATGGTGACGATTAATCTTCACTACGACCTTCCAATAACATTATTCATTTTAGAGGGTTTTTTAATTGTAGTCTCGAATGCAAATTTGGGGACTTTATAAGTTGTAATGTGCTCTATATTTGTGGGTGCTTCATCTATAATATATTATGATGCATAATTTTTAATGTTTTATTGTTTCCTTGGTTGTTGTTCGATATTGGTCATTTTTTTTGTGAGGGTTTGTGTTTTTGAATATGAAAATATGTGTTCATGAACACACATATCTCTAAAAGGGAAATGTGGTCTTCGGTTAAACTTCCTATGGTGTTTCACAAATGTATAAAATTAGGTTAAATATTTTTGTTACTCTACAGAAGGGTTTCATTTTATTATCTTCTCAAAAAATGACCTACTTTTGATTTATTGTATATGTGTGGCATAATTTCAAAGGCCTATTTTACATTATGCGAGATAATTTATGTTCTATTGGTTTATGAATTTTAAATGCAGTTGATTTTCTTGGTAAACATAACTTATTACACAAATCCCTTTGTTACAGTTAACTGTTATATGAACTGAATTATACAAGTTGTCTGTAATGGTAAAATTATAATTATAGTCTTTATATATACACAAAGTTATAACAATTAATTGTTATGGTTAACTGTTGTAGTAATATGAGAATTACTATAACTTGTCATAGTAATTATTCAACATTCAGCTTGTCATTGATTATTGAGTTTGGACGTGAATTAAAAAATACATCATAAACCATAAATTATAAACATAGTTATAATGGTTAATTAAAGCTTCTCATTGATTATTGAGTTTGGATGTGAAGTGAAAATATTTTATTTCAGTGAGGTAATGATTTAAGGGCCTACATAAACTATTAGTATTGAAACCATAAACATATATCTACCATACACTCTAACAGTTTAAGAAGCCATACATTTCACAGTCTACAAAAACTATTACTATTGCCTTCATAAATTGTTCATAGTTGAAGCATGAACATATAAATAACATAAAGTCTGTAATAACCCACTTAACTTAATCCAAAAACTCAACTGATTTTTTTTTTTTGAATATATAAAAATATTGATTTCTTATTCTTACTTATTCTTATTTATTTTTTATTCAATTACATACTCAGGTACATCTATCCAAATGAGATAGGCATCCATCCAACCGAGATGGGCATCTAACCATACGGGTTAGGCATCTATCCATATGGGACTAGGCATCTAACCATACAGGTTAGGCGTCTAACCATACGGGACAAGAGGTTTCATCTATCCAATCTGGGATAGGCATCTACCCAAACGGGGTAGGCATCTATTTATAGGAATATGATATTCTTTGGCCAGAGACTTTAGACTCATCGGGACCATCCAGGTCCTGAGCCACTCTCTAAAGACTACACTCCCCTTATAGGAGTGCACCGAGGTCACCGTCCTTAGGAGTATAAAAGTAATTACATAAACAAGCTTGAGTTCCACCTCAGAATTTGGCCTAAAGCCTCAGGAAGTCAAGCGAATCCATACGAGATTCCTTCTGAGTATGCATTGAATTAATTTTAACCTTTCAATTAATATTTGCACCATTTGATTAAAAGACCAAGGAGATTCGAGAACCAACTAATCACCCATAACCAAATCCTAATCCCCATCTCCGAACGCCTGAGTACAAGGGACAACTCTGTCCTAGACTGCCTACATACCCGTTTCGACATGGGATCAAGGTGTATAGTATGTAGTTCTGGTTTCTAAACTATGGTTTAATGTAAACTATATGGTGGGTATGCAACCCTTTCTAGGGTCAATGTCCCAGACAATTTCTTTGCGGTTGCTACCCACGATGGTAGCTCTATAGCAAAAAGACTCAAGATGGTTTTTTTCTTGTGGCCTAAAACAACTAAGTCGTATTTCCTATAAAATACGTCACCCTTAGTCCGTTATCATCCGTTGAAATCATCAAGATAAAATGAATTTTCAAGATCTTCACACACATGCAAACCCTAATGGGGTTATCTAAAGTTTAACTGATAGGATGTAAATTCATTTTAAAATTAATCTTTTTAGATAATCGATCCAAGGGGGATTACCCGCCCCTTGGATTTTAACTTCCATATGACCCTTATTACTCCCCAACGAATTATAGGGACGATGCCACATACGTCGTTGTTGCAGCTTTATTAGGCATTAACTGCAGTAGTTCAGCACAACGACATTACCTGTAAGTGTGACCAAGAGGCACCATATATACCGAACACTGCTAGTTTTTGGTTTCAACTCCACTTATTTAGTTATCTAACTAGGAATGAACCATAAGTTCATGAAAGCTTGAATACACATTACACTTATCAATTACAAAACTATTACATGAAAAAAACAAATTATTGCTTGAAATTGAAACTAAGATATGATTAAAAGGAACATTTGACAAGAAAAAAACAAACAAATCAACTACTTTGGGGTAACGTTCTCATGAAAAAAAAAAATATGATAAAAGAATAAAAATTCTATTCTTGAACTAAATACACGAAAGTTCAAATTTCTTGAAAGCTAGGATTCTCGTAGGAAATAACTTACAAAATGACTTGAATTACTAACTATTACACATTAAATAAGAACTCAATACATCAAAGATACTATTTTTCTTACAAGAAGGCTAACAACCAATTTAGTGCTTACTTACTTGAAGGGGGAATGATCTTGATAACCACATTACTCATGTTTGAAAAAAAAGGTTAGGAGAGAGACAAATTTCATGCTAATTAACCAATATGAATATGTCTCTCAAATAATCCCAATCAATCCACTTTTAATTAACCAATATGAATATGGCTCCTAAATAATTCCAATTAACCAATATACAAAAAGTTCCTAAGTAATTCTAATTAACCAACAAAAGTTCCTATATAAATGTAATCTTTTTTTTTTTTTTAGTTGTTCTTGAACCAATGTCAAATCTTTCGCAGACTATAAGGAGATAACTAACTAACTCTTCCACTTGAAGCAATTTAACCCTTGCAATTTTTTTACAAATAATAACTTTATCAATCTCAAATTATTAGATGGGGGCTAAGGTTTTCTCCTAGATCTTCCTCAATTAAAATTGTTGTTTAATCTTCTAAGTGATCATGGAATAGGTTTCTCAAAACCCACATTAAGGTAAGAATCCAACAATAACAATTTTTAACTCATTCCATCTTCGAAGCTAAGTTTCATTAGACATTTACAACAAAAGACAAATACTTGATTTGAGGTTCACGAGCTAAGTCAAGTCTCATGGTAAAATGATTTCAGATTTTATAACTCTCTTTGTTTTCATATAAAGTTTATGCACTTCCCAATTAATTTCAATGTTCTAGATTATAACATGTAGATTATATGAAGCTTTACTATGAGATTCACCCCTACATTTAAATGTAACTTCTCCCTTTTTCTATTCTTATGCTTCCTCAAAGCTAGAAGATAAATTTGACTATTATTAGGTTTGGCTATACTAAATCCCTTGTTTATTCTGCATCTTGGAATCCAATAAAGAACAATCCAATATCCAACCTACTACTACTACTAAGAGACTTATATTCAAAATGAGAAGGACTATTATTTCTAGCTTCTTGCACCTTGCATGATAATATCGATTGTGTAACTTGCATGATAATCATAGATATGTACCTGGTATGATGACAATAATGTGTAACTTGCATGAAAGCAATAATTAACTTACATGTTGTAACTGATAACAATAATAATGTAACTCATAGGAAGATTAAAAATGTTCATTGTCTTAAATGAGGATTAGTTAAATTAAATTTGAATATTTTCCTTGAAATATACAATTGACTAAGGTGGCTATGACTTCTTAGAGAGGAGGTCCCTTTATACAATCTTAATCAATATAATTTAATAATTTAAACTGAATAACCCAATTAAATCTAAAATTATTTAGATGAGTCTAAACTATACATATAGTTACAAGTCCATCTATGAATTTAATTCCCTTGATTTAGCAAGATTGAAGAGCCCCAATCCTTCGACAAAAATAACCCCCAAATTTATCCCCTTTAATGGTGAAAAAAATTATATATTTTTATATTAATAAAATTATATTCATGAACTAACCAACTCAATTTGCAATTAGATTTTATTTATAAATCACCCCATACAGTTCAAGTTTTTGTATTACAAAACAAAATTTTATATTAATAATTCTAATTTTCACTAATAAATATGAAGTAGGATTAATGCATTTATGAGTCTTTAAAACAATAATAAATAAATAACTAAAATTGAATTTATATATATAATGCAGTCTTTAATTATTTCCACTTTTGAATAAAGGAAAAGTGGGGGAGTGGGGGCCCACATGCTCTTATTGTATATATGATTATTTGTATATTTTTATCTGAGCTTTTTTAACTTTTACAGAGAGACTAAATAGACTTAGAATGAAAATAAATAAATAACACAGATAAACAAATATATATATTCACAGAGACATAAATTCATAGAGACATAAAACTTGTTTGCTGGAAGATAAAATTATTGGCAGAGAGAGATTATTTGTTTTATAGAAATGGTTTTCTTTTCTTTTTTCTCTTTTTTTCCCCACGGGGAATAAATTTACAATACATTTGAGGTAGATATGAATCTGTAGAAAGTTTTCTCAGAGATTATTAAATTTTCTCAATGCATTCTTGGATTAAGTTCCAAAATAAATTGCTTCACAGATTAGAATTCCAGAGAAAAATTAACCTATATTTTCATGCATGTTTTGGGGAGAGAATAGTCTCAAAGGAAATCAACCACAGAGAAAAGAAAGGGTTTAAGAGAGAGGTAATTTGGTATAAATAGATATTATGTGGTAGTGTTTTGAATTAAGTAAGAAAAATACATAAACAATCTCTTAGAGGTAGATTTCAAGAGAGATGGACATTCACAGATTTCATAGAGAGATGAACTTGGATTTCCATAGATTTCAAGAGAGATGAATGGTTCTACATCATATTGAAAATAACAACAAAAAGGTTTGAATTAACACAGAGA
The DNA here is from genome assembly GCF_030272615.1 of Cryptomeria japonica. Lineage (NCBI taxonomy): Eukaryota > Viridiplantae > Streptophyta > Pinopsida > Cupressales > Cupressaceae > Cryptomeria > Cryptomeria japonica. The sequence goes on from NC_081410.1 coordinate 123,305,092, forward strand.
AGGGATTTCACAACACACACACACACACATAAAGAAAAGTTGTTCAATTTTTTTTTCTATGCACATTTTGAGGAAAAGGAGAAGAAAATTACTCAATGAGAAAATCAAATACAAAGATTTCTCATAGATCTTTTCCTATATTTTTTTTTAAATTGAGAAAACCAAAAAGTAAAAAGAAATCTGATTTTTTTTCTTTTCTCTAAAACATATTAAATAAATAAAAAGAAATTTGCATATGCATATTTGGAAAGAATTTTTATCAATGCAAAAAAAAATAGATTTTTCCTTTTGATTAATCTTTCTAAATAATTAAGAGATGATTTTTTTTTTGAAGCAAAATTTTCATACAATAAAAGAAAAATAAATTAAAAAAATCTAAGAGAGGTAAAATATATTTCCTTTTGAAAATACAAATTTCACACATGCAAATAATAATGCAAAGAAGGGAACCTGGATTGATGAAGCTTTTTTTTTTATGTTGAATCCTCTCTAGCCTTCTTAGATCCTTCCTTGTAGCTTGGTGAGAATTCTTCAAGAGCAAACTTAATAATTCTACAATGAAATGTGACTACAAACAAAATCCTATTACTATTAACAAGAACTTCAGAAATTATTTCACACCAAAACCCATGAACTCCCCTATCAAAAGTTTGACATAAAATATATAGAAAGAGTGCACCATATTCCACTTTCAAAAGAATTAATTGAAATGGAGATTCTTTTCTAAAATTGTTTTACATGCAACATTGATTGTTGACATAGTGGGAGTTACATGCAAGAACTTAAATTTGAAAAGACTCTTCTAGAAACTTTCCAAATTCTCCTCCGACATGTGCTAGAATAAATAATTTATAAATAAATCTTATGACCTCATATGTGTCTTCACTTATTAATTCTTTTTTATTTAAAATTCCAATCATATTCAATTTATCTGGTCTATCTAACATTACTCATAGAATCAATAGTATCAAAAATAATAGTAGTTGTAATAATAATAATAATAATAATAATAATAATAATAATAAGTTAGGAAAAGAGGGTTATGACAAAGTCTAACAATTTAACAAAGCCACAAACTTGATCTGGCAAGCATAAACATATATTGATCCATTTCATAAGGGTTTAACGACATAGAAAAATTGTTAATATTGCAACCATAAACATATTTCAATCATATAGTCTAACAGTTTAAGAAGCCATATGCTTCACAACCTACAAAAAGTGCTAATTTTGCCTTCATAAAATGTTCATAGTGAAAACATGAATATATATCTACCATATTGTTGAACATATTAAAAATCCATACACTTAATAGTGCAACCATAAACATATTACTACCGATATCTAACCTATGGGGATTTTAGTGATAGAGGTATTTAACCCCCTCCCCTATTTCTTTCACCCAATCTACCATTTCTTTAGGGAGAACATCCTTGTTTGCTTGCATGAAAGCATCGAAGTCATCTAGACCGTATGTTTTTCCCACTCCATTTTGAAAAGCCTCCAAGCCTTTGACATTTTTGTTTTTTTTCCCTTTGGCATTAAGATCAAAATATCCCACCATTACACTTGATTTAGGGATAAATTCTAAAGTATCCAAGACCATCTTCATGCCCTCAACATTTTCCTGTCTAACCATACAATGGATAATTTTATATGTGTATAGAGCATTTCCCAGAATTTAGACTATAGGATCAAACAAACTCTCACACACTTGCCCATCATGGACATTACCAATTTGACCAAAAATACGACCCCACAATCTTGATCACTATCATTTTCTCCTTCTCTTGCACTTTCTAAAATAGTATTTCCACCTACTCCTTATGTGTCTCATTAGTTACCCCTTGTGATGCACATCTACACTTCACCCCAAACACTTCTACCATTTTTGTATTATGGGCTTCTTCACAATTACCCTTGCATAAACTTATGTTTCTTTCCTCTACTTGTGTCCTCCTAATTTATCGACATGCCATTGCTCCCCTCCCTTTTATACACATTTACCTAAATATGATGTGGAAAGATAACATTTGATCTATTCTCCTCACAAATCTTGAATTGGATTTAGTCAAGATTTGACTTGCTAATTTTTTAGGCCTACCTCTCTTGTTTTAATAGTAGCCTTTTTTGGGGACTACAACTTTGACATTCCATCATGCCTTATTCTTCTCACTATCTTAGTGTCCTTTATCTCTGCATAATTTCATTTGATATTGAGGTTCACATGTTATAATTTTTAGTCCTCACCCCTACCTTATTTGTGTTTTGGAATTGCAAATTGTCACACATTATTGTCTGTTATTAGCTAATTCTCTGCACTCAGTGGATCACACACGTGCACGCGCGCGCGCGCACACACACACACACTACACATATATACATATACATATATGATTGCCTATTATTAGTTGATTCTCTGCACATCGCAGATCACATATGTATATGATATACATATATGTACATATACATAGATTCCTTTTCTAAACTCAATTGTAATTGGAAGTCCAATTGGACTTTCAATTGTAATTTTAATTCTATTTTTTGTTGGTTATAAAGGTGGCCATATGTTTGGATGCCACGTGACCACCCTGTCAGCTATGAGATGTTTTAAGAGAAAGTTATTGAGGCTAGGCCTCCTACATTTCCTTTAGCCCACAATTTGGGTTTTTTTGGACACGTAGGACTAATGAGATCGAAACCAATGGTTGATTCATCTGACAGGGGAAAAATCAATGTTTTCCTGTGGTCCAGTCATTTGTCCAGTTGGAGGGCAAAAAGAAAAAAAAATAGTTTACATGTATTAGTAATTGTATTTGTATATGTGTGTATATATCATACATATACATATATATGTGTATTTGTGAACATCATAGGAAACCTTTTACAATATTCAATTATGTAGCATTCTTCCAAGTTAGACATAATTGTAGATATGAAACAAAATTTAATTGCAATATTGACATTGCATTCTAAGAAACTATTGTAGTATTTACATCGTATGAAACCATTTTTAGTACAAAATTATGTTGCATTCTACCAATTCACACTGAATTGTAGATATGCAATATAATTTAGTACTAAAAATGCTTTCATAGAATGTAGTTACTTCCATAATATGAAATGGTTTTTATGATTTGAGAACCTTTATGTGCACACCCTATGTTGAAAATTCCAAAATAACCCACAAATATAGAGAACCTTACCACTTCACATCCTCATGGTTTATTTTTTTTTTTTATAAATTATACACTTATATGTATGTATATATGCATATTTACATGTATATGTATGTGTATGTCTGTATATGTATCTTACATGTACATGAACATGTTTATGCATACGCATTCATTCATGTACATCCTCGTGATTGGATCGTTTTTCTTTTTAGATGTCATGCATTGTGTTTTCAATCCATCATCTGCAAGCTATGTCCTAAAATTGTTTTTATGTGATTGGTATATGTATATGTATATGTATAATTGTAATTTGGTAGTGTTTAAGGTGACTACAATTTGATGGTGTTTTACATGCTAACATCATATGAAAACTTTTATAGTATTCAATTATGTTGCATTATACCAATTCAAACTTAATTGTACAAATGCAACATAATTTAATACTATAAAAGATTTCACAGATTGTAGAGACTCCCTTGTAGTCCATAATATAGGGATGCATGTAAACCTAGTCATAGTTTGTGAGACCCTTAGTACTTTTTATCGTAATGGTCTGTGACACCCTTAGTACTTTACATATTCAATTATGTTGCATCACATAGAATAATGTTTTATAATTTATATCATAGGAAACCTTTAGTTGTGTATTGAATTATGTTGCATTCTACCAATTCAAACATATTTAGTTATGTTGCATTGTGTTACATGTTTTTGTATATATATACATCCATATTTGTTTATTAAGTTGATTTACATCCTTATGGATTATTTACATGTTTCATATCATTCGTTTTCCTAAACACGAGAGCATTTCAATTAGATTGATTCGTAGTTTGAGACATTTCATAGACATGGCTCTACAAATGCCTAGGGGAGTGGGGTCAATACGTGTGCGGGGTCATAAACATGTCAAGTATAATTGAGTTCAATTACAGTTATAGGCATTCTGACAACACTTATAACATTTGTTTCTTATACAAAATCACATACCATACTGGTATTCAACCTTAGCAGTGATGGCATGTTGCTATATGAATCCCTTTTGTTGCTAAATTGTGTTGCACCCAATTATTCAAAGTGAACGGGCGAGTCTTGCAACACAACTCAACAACAAGAGACCTTCGAATGGTTGCATGTTCTCATTGTACTACTGATTCATAGTGGAAGGGAGAGTGGTGGCCATCCCTGATGTTGAAGGGAGAGCCTACCCATTGCAAGTATGTTCCGATGGTTGGGTGAACACGTTCTAGTCTGTAACTCTCAAAGAGTCTAGAAGAAGTTGGATACAACTAAAGGAAATTTGGGAAGGAAAAGGCATAAAACTAGGTGCATTCAATGTAGTCCTAATTGGGAAGGCCGAGCTATGCAATGTTAATAAGGTGAAGCGATATAGAGTTAATGTGAGTAAGATAAGGAATGAAGGGTGGTGGAGGGTAGTAAAAACATGCAAGCTAGTGAATAAGATGGCCATGCATTTTTGTAATATTGAAAAGATAATATTGTAATATTGTAGTATTGGTAACACATATTTGCACGAGATGCAATATTGATGTTGTATTATTGCACTATTGCAATAGTACACTATTGAAAGCACACAATTGCCAAAGTATAGCATTCAAAACACATTATTTGCACTATTGTAGTATTGGTAACACATAATTGTAGTATTGATTTCACTTGATAGAATACACATATGCTACTATATGTCAATTAAAGCAAAAAAATTAAGGATGGATACATTTTCCACTATCCACGACATAAAGCATTTGGACCAAAACAAACAAACTTAAGATAATTGCAGTGTTGTTTTTAGTTGATGAAACTTATATTTGCTAGTATAAGTCTTAGATACAACAATAAAAAGATGGATCCATTGTCCATTGTCCATGATATATATCATTTAAACCAAATAGGAAGAGAAGCAACAAGTGATATAGGTTGGACCCTTGGGGGTGCAATGGGAACCATGTTCTTGACCCCTGATGTTGGTAGTTGAGTGCTAGTCACTTGACTCAGGGTTGGACTGCCATATCCACTGCTACTATGTTGACTTGGAGATGATGTCCAATATGAACTTCTCATAATCGGTGGTGGGATGCTTGCAACAAAAATTATAGGAGTAGGTAAGTCAAGCGATAATGAGCCAATTGGACAATTCATTACATTTATAAAGTTAGGCAGGTTCATGTTAATCAAATCCCAGAATATAGGATAATTTTTGGGCAACAATATGGTTGGAGTTGATGTTTTGGTTCACAACCTTTTCCTTGCCAAATCCCTTGCCTTATCCTAGATGGCCCTTTTGTCTACATCTTGTTTATTGAATGCCTTATCTTTCTCTTTCCTGGCTTCTCTCTCCCTCTTCTATTGCTCTATTTTCTTTTCCTTTTCTTGACATGCAATTTCCCTTTCTATTATGTCATGTTCCTTCTTTTCCTTTACCGAAAGACGAGCTTCCCTATTCTCCTTGCCTTGTTATTTCTCTCAGATTTTGATATCCTCAATCTCTTTCTTCCTCGACTCCTCTACCATTGCAAGGTTCATGTAGTCATCCGATGTGAGTGGATGGGATTGACAACTTAACCAAATACCATTATCAACCCCCTTTTGATGCTTTTGGTTGACAGTGTCGTTGAGAACTTTTAAGAATTTGTTGATTAATGGTTTTGATTGAGAAGGCTATGTGTCATTATCTTGAGAGCCTATGTTTGCTTGCATATCATTGGAACATACCTAGATTGATGACACCTTCTACTACCCAAGTAGGTGGTATTGGCTCAGAGGGAAGACAAAGACCATCGCCACTATTGGCCACCTGACTTTTGACCATTTATTGAGGTGGTTCATTAGTGTTTGTTTTTACATTTGATTAAAATTGGGTGTTGTGAGCAATGTTTTATACAACTTATTTAGTTGAAACAACAATGCCTGATAGGCTAAGTATGTTTTGCACTGCAGAAGCTTCCTCACCATCATTTATTTCAAACGTGGTGCTGGGTTGCATGTCCTAAATGAGTGCATGGGGGTTGAGGGGCCATATCCTAGTCCTCTTGAATCCAAATTTTATGTTTGAGACCATCAATGCTTTTGACAATGATTTTCTGCCTAGTTCAGCAAGTTTTGCTCTCCCAATTTCCACATTGGGGTATCTTGCCAGCGATGATGCTCATTCATGTTTAAAATATGTCTTGAAAGGAGAAAAGACACTGACTTCTAGGGACTAAAGTATTTAAGATGTGTGAGTTGACAATGTTAGTAGATCAATGCCTAACATTCTTGCCTCTTGGATTGTTGCAAGTTGTAGTGTCCTAAAATTGCGACACTTGCAATTTCGACTGCATTTAGGTCTTCATGATGGCGACGCAACACAAAACCTGAATGGAGACCCTGAAACTTATCCACGACACTAAAAACTGCATTTTTCAAGCACCCTGGCCTGAACCTCCTTTGCACCCTGCTGTCCCGGGAGGTGGGACCAGAGCGCCCAGCGCCCTGGTCCCCCAGGACCATGGCGCCCAGTGCCCTGGTCCCCCAGGACCATGGCGCCCAGTGCCCTGGTCCCTAGCCCTATTTTGGGCCCAGTCTCCTATGGGACTTCGGGTCTTTTTGTTTGCAAATTGGAAAATTATCTTTCCTGGTCGGCCTAAGGTCAGGAAAATCAGTCTATTAACCCTAATTGACAAGTATATAAACTACATTTTCCTCTCCCATTTGGGTAGATAAAAAAAGAAGAAGGACATATGTGTACAAGCGTGGAAACGATACTCAAGCATTCAAGCATTCAAGCATTCAAGCATTCCTTCTAAGTCTCCATTCAAGGCTAAGTGTTGCATTCAAGACAAGGATTCAACCATTGAAGAGGAGATCACATACTACAACGTACAACAATACAACAAACAACAACATCTATACCTTCGCACATAAGGATACAAACATCCTTACAACAAGGTATTAGTACTTGTTTTACATTACAATCATTTACATTTACAACATTTCTCATTACTTGGTTAATTCCAAAACCGGGGTTTGACCTAAAGGCAAACCTCTAATCCCTAACCCCCCAATCGTCTTCACTTTTCTGTGTGTAGGTTGCAGGTACGCGGCTGAAATTGAAGATCTGGAATCCTTGTGCAGAGACAAATAGATCCCCCTTCGTTTCGCGGATTTTTCGGAGGACCGTGTGCACTCCGGGCGCCATCGTCCCGTCAACTTTTGCTCAAATTTGCAGGACAGTGCCGTATCGACATTTTACTGCTAATTCCAGGTCCGCAGCTTCATCCTATATCCCTATCTCAGTTTATAAGCGAATCTTTCTCACTTTCTATGCATTCCTAGCTTAATTCTCTTATCAACATTCTTTACAAAAGAGGGTAGCCTTGCTGTCTTAACCCTTGAAACTCATTTAGAATCCAATCTTGCATTGTGTGGGATTGGATCTTGTGGATTTCAACCCCTCTTTTGAATGTAAAGTCTCCCAAGTGAAAACCATCAACCCTAGCAACCTCCCTTCTCTCTCCTTGGAGTTGGAAGAGGGGAGAGCAACTAGGGTTCGATCGATTTTCCGCTTTACATTTTGGTGAACCCGACGTGAACATCCTTTCTGATTATTCATGGTTAGATCTGAAAATTGGATTCCTTGATTGCATTTCCATGTTTGATCTTTTGCAAATTTTAGAGGTTGATTGCATAAAAACCCTAAAATTTCTTTTTAGTAATTGAACTTGTGAAATATTTAATTGTTAATGCTTGTTTCAGATCTGCCCTTCTATTACAAATTATCAATTCATATTTGTGCTTTAATTTTGAAAATTAAGTGGTTAAGTATCAAAACCCTAATTTTTGAAACCCTCTTGATTCAACCTTTGTCCGACAATTTCACTGATCAAAACATCTCCAAATCAGCTGTAACTTTGGATTCCGCAATAAAATCACAATATCTTTCATCCCTGAAAATTTGGAAAAAAGTTACGAGGACCGTGTGCACTCCGAGCGCCATTGTCCCCGACATTTTTTCCAAAATTTCGAGAGCTAGATCTTACTGTATTTTTCTGCTAAAATCCAGAATTTTGGCTGATTTTATCAATTATAACACTTTCAAAATTACAGTCAAAGTTGGTCTTGTGATTGCTTGGTTTAGGGCTCCTAATCATTCAAAAATCATTGAAATTGAAATTTTGTGTCAAAATTGTGTTCTTACTGTCCTAAATCTGAAAAGTGTGTTTGCATTCATTCGAAATTTCAGTGCTTTATTCAAATTCTTGCAATTTGTGACTTTTGAAATTAAGTGCTTAATTACAACAACTTTAATTTCCGCTTTCAAAATTGAATTTTGCGTGAAATTGAGTCAATTTTTAAATTTCAAAATTTGCATTGCTCTTGACATTCCCTCTAAAATCATAAAATTCAAAATTTCAGTTTCCCTCTCTTTTTCAAAATTCAAAATTTTGCATTTTTCGACAATCTTGGTAGTGTTCAATTTTAAAATTGCAACTTTAATTTGGCCTATCTACAAATCGTAAAATCACTCAATTTTTTCAGATTAGCTCTAAAATCATCATACCTTTCATCCCTGCAAATTTCGAAAAAAGTTGCAAGGGCCGTGTGCACTCCGAGCGCCACGGTCCTGGACATTTTTTCTGAAATTTTGGGAGACTGTCGTGATTGCATTTAACAGCTTAAATCTAGAAGATTGGCTGATTTTATTGAAAATTGCTACCTCTGGATTCAAAATCTTCTCTCCCTCTCTAGTGCATGAGTTTTACAACAAAAAGCCCTACTTACACTATTCCCGTTAGACGAAGCCGTAGAATTAAGTCTTTCCGAGGTTTAACTACTGAGGAGATGGAACCTAATTTGAATAGCCTTTTTAACGAGGACATGGGTAATTCCTCTAATCCTCCTAATGATGAAGAAGCTCTCCATGAGGTTTCTGTAGAACAACTTTCGAAATTGGATAACCAATTTGACGATTTTCGACAATGGATGTCTCAAGAATACCCTGATAGTCAAGCTCTTCCTTTAATTGAGGGTCTAAAACATATGCTTCAAAGTGATAAGAATGGAATTGATATTTTGCGTGGTATTGCACACATTGTGGATTCGAATGTGATGCCTATGAAGAGTTGTGTCGAAACTTTAGGTTATACACAACCTCCTACTCAGGTCAATCATTCTATTCCTTTGACAACTTCTATTGCTAGCATACCTACCTTTACATCAAACATAATGACTACTTCTATACAAGACATTCCGCCTATGACCACCAGTCATGGGGGCAATCCTTCCTTTTCAATTAATCCTCTTCCTTCATTTAATCCAACTTCTTCATTCATTCCTTCAATGAGTGTCCCTATTACATCTCCGCAAATGAACATGACGCAAGGGGGCAATTCATTTAACCATTCCATTCCTCCTTGTAGTGTTCCTCCTGTCCAATCCTCTCCTATGATTAATTATCATAGTGTCCTGCCACCTTACTCTTTACCTTCTTTCAATAACATAACACCTCCATCTCAATCTAACACATCTAATATGAACTCTTCAACTGAAGCGACCATTAACAATCTTGCACAAACTATCTCTTCTTTACAACAACAAATTGCCTCTATGAATCAATCTAAGTTTAGTGTGCCCACATTTGATGTTGCGAGCCCACTTTCTCTTGACATTGTTCGAGCTATCCCTCCTAAACATGTTGAAATCCCGCATTTGGAGCTTTATAATGGTAAAGGTGATCCTCTAACACATGTTAAGACTTTTCAAACAATTTGTACCGATTTTGCTTACGACCAAAGGTTGCTTGCAAAACTGTTTACTATAACATTAAGAGACAAAGCCCTACAATGGTATTGCTCGTTTCCTTCTTATTCTATTACTTCTTTCGAACAACTTGCAAATGCTTTCATTCAACAATTTCAAAACAATATAAGTCCTAAAGTTACTTTGATTGATTTAATGCATTGTAAACAAGGTGTTAAAGAAAAAGTGACTGATTTCATTGGTAGATATAAGCATTTGTATGCTCAAATTTCTTTTCCAGTGCCTAACAATGATATTCAAAGAATCTTTATTTCTAATTTACAAAAAGATATTCGAGACAAACTTCTATTTTCTGAGTTTACTTCTTTCCAATAGTTGTGTGCAACTCTTCACAATTATCAACTGACTGTGAGTCAAATGGAACAATCACATCCTATGGCTCCGAGTGATAAGGGTGATAGTAGTCAACAACCATTTGGAAAGTTTAAACCGAACAGAGATTCCATCAAATTCAATGAAAACATCATCAACAACAATGTGAATGCAGCATCAGGTGTGCCTCCTATTTCTAAGTTTTTCAAGAAAGAAAGAAAGTATACTCCTTTGAATGAATCATTGCATAGTATTATGAATAAGTTATTGGAACAAAATGTGCTTACTCTTCCTCCTATAAGGCAAATTGATCCTGCAAAGATTACTTCACCTTATTTTGATAACAAATCTTTTTGTCACTTTCATCGTCAACCTGGGCATGATACTGAAAAATGTTTTTCCTTAAAGGGTAAAATTCAAGATTTGATTGATAATAATACTATTTCTGTTTCTGGAGTGAATGATAAAGGCAACACATCTGTAGCTCCTCCTAACCAAAATCTTCAGATTTTTACTGATCCATTACCTTCTCATACCTCTAATGCGATTGAGGCTAATGATTCCTCTCTCTCATCTGATGGTCTTGTGTCTATGACTCCGAATGTGATTAACTTTGTAGAGCAGCAAGAAAACCCTAAAGAACCTTCCATCACATTTGATTCTAGTGAAACTATCAGGGCACCTGATGGTCCTTTATACATAGTTGCAAAAGTTAAGAATACACCTTGCCGTGGAGTGCTTATTGATCCTTCGTGCATGGTTAATGTTATTACTGAAGAATTTCTTTTTACTTTGCAATTGAATCAAGTGATCTATGACAAAACATAAGTGATTGTGAAATTATTTGATGCATTTTCTTCTCCTGCAATTGGTTCTATTACATTACCTATTGAGGTCCATAACAAATCTCTTGATGTGAACTTTGCTATTATTCCTTCATCCGAACAATTTCGTGTGAAGCTTGGCTATCCTTGGCTATCTTCCATGAAAGCTATTGCTTCTCCTATTCATAAGTGTTTGAAATTTCCCCATAATGGCGAAGTTGTTACTATCAATCATAGTCTCTTTAAACCAGCTGAAAGAACTTCTAGTGTTCCTATTGATTACTTTTGGCCTAAACAATTCCAGTCTCTTCCACCGCGAAGTGATCATCTTTTCAAATCTTATCAAAAGTGGAAAACAGATATGATCCTATCTCTAAGTGAACTTAGAACACCTAAACTTGACATTCCTATCATTCTTGAGAAGGAAGTTCTTCCTTTGAAAGATAAAACTAATGTCTTTCCTCAAGAAGATTCCCAACCCATTCCTATGGATGTGACTATGTCTATGCCTAATAAACTTTCTAAAAGTAGACCTATACCTCCTCGTCATGATGGACTTGGTCTTCTTCCTAAACCAAAAATTCCTCCTTTATATGGAGCAGTTCCTCCTTCCTTTTATAGAGAGAAGAGACCTTCTTCTTCTCCTATTATCCAGCCTAAGAGACCACAACCTAAACACCCAAGTGATAAGGATGAGAACATTCCTCCTCCTCAATCTTCTCCACTTCCTACTAAGACTAGACGAAATCGTTCTGCACGTGAATGCTGACGAAAGCATCATCTTAGGGCTCAAGCAGCTGCTTCTCAACCTTTACAATCTCCAAAAACACTTTCAACAAGCATTATTCCATTTTCTCCTCAGCCAAAAATTGAGCCTAAATCTCCTAAACATAAGATGCATGATGGTCTTGATCCTGTGCGAGTTAAAGATCCTATTTTTATAAATCTTGATGATGATATAGATGAAAATGTTATTCATGATGAACATGTTACTCCTCTTGCTTCTGATAGTGAATATGAACTTGTTGATATTGATAAGCATTTATCTAACGAATTTTCTAAAGCACTTATCCTAGCTCCTAGACAAGAACAACGTGGCTTGGAACATGAACATAGCCCTTGTTTGGATCTTGTGATAGCTCCATCTGCTGTGTTGGATGTTCCTCCTCTAGCGTGTTCCCTGCCTTCCCGAAACATTGATCAGCAAGATCGGGGGGTAGATGACGTGCTAGACTAGTTTCATTAGCATAGCAGATTCTCTCCTCCTCTCTTTTGTTACTTCTTCTATATGTTATTCTCATTCTTCTATTTGTTGTCCTTAGTGTTGTCTACTTGAGGACAATGCAAAGCACTGAGATCTCTTTTGGTCTCTCTCATGTTGACTCAAAAGACACATGTGTTCCCTTCTTCTAGGTGACCTTCCTTGATTGGGGAATGAAGAACAATTATGCATACATACATATGATATACATGAACTATCATACAGCATACTGACCCCAAGGAAAGCGAAGTCACCTTGTGCTTTGTGTTTTGTGTCTATTATCCTTGGGTTTATCTCACACTTGGGGGCTAAATCTTTGTGATAACGTGCTCCTTTCCCTTCTCATTTCTTATGTGTATCACTACGTTAAAACAATCACCCCCGTTGAGGCGTGTGCGATCACTTTAACATAGGGGGGCATACACCCTGTCTATCCCTTCAGGATACTTGAAAATTTCTTGGCGAACTTAGCTTTGCCTTGAAAATTTTTGGTATTTCTTTTGCATGACTCATAGTGAGGGAACCTTAATACTGACAGTCATGGTTCTCCCTCGTGATCTTCCCTTTTACTTTGTCAATCGAAGTCGTAAGATTCTTAGTCCACTGGGGGCTTGGTGTGTCTTGCCTCCTTGACGTGGTGAAAGTCTTTCAATGTTGTTTCCTTGTACTTTACCGGAAGTATGAGCATACATACTCCCGCTAAAGTGGGGGCTAAATGTAGCGGCCTAAAATTGTGACACTTGCAATTTCGACTGCATTTCGGTCTTCATGATGGCGACGCAACACGAAACCTGAATGGAGACCCCGAAACTTGTCCACGACACTAAAAACTGCATTTTTCAAGCACCCTGGCCTGAACCTCCTTTGCACCCTGCTGTCCTGGGAGGTGGGACCAGAGCGCCCAGTGCCCTGGTCCTTCAGGACCAGAGTGCCCAGCGCCCTGGTCCCCCAGGACCATGGCGCCCAGCACCCTGGTCCCTGGCCCTATTTTGGGCCCGGTCTCCTATGGGACTTCGGGTCTTTTTGTTTGCAAATTGGAAAATTATCTTTCCTGGTCGACCTAAGGTCGGGAAAATCAGTCTATTAACCCTAATTGACAAGTATATAAACTACATTTTCCTCTCCCATTTGGGTAGATAAAAAAAGAAGAAGGACATATGTGTACAAGCGTGGAAACGATACTCAAGCATTCAAGCATTCAAGCATTCCTTCTAAGTCTCCATTCAAGGCTAAGTGTTGCATTCAAGACAAGGATTCAACCATTGAAGAGGAGATCACATACTACAATGTACAACAATACAACAAACAACAACATCTATACCTTCGCACATAAGGATACAAACATCCTTACAACAAGGTATTAGTACTTGTTTTACATTACAATCATTTACATTTACAACATTTCTCATTACTTGGTTAATTCCAAAACCGGGGTTTGACCTAAAGGCAAACCACTAATCCCTAACCCCCCAATCATCTTCGCTTTTCTGTGTGTAGGTTGCAGGTACGCGGCTGAAATTGAAGATCTGGAATCCTTGTGCAAAGACGAACAGATCCCCCTTCGTTTCGTGGATTTTTTCGAGGACCGTGTGCACTCCGGGCGCCATCGTCCCGTCAACTTTTGCTCAAATTTGCAGGACAGCGCCGTATCAACATTTTACTGCTAATTCCAGGTCCGCAACTTCATCCTATATCCCTATCTCAGTTTATAAGCGAATCTTTCTCACTTTCTATGCATTCCTAGCTTAATTCTCTTATCAACATTCTTTACAAAAGAGGGTAGCCTTGCTGTCTTAACCCTTGAAACTCATTTAGAATCCAATCTTGCATTGTGTGGGATTGGATCTTGTGGATTTCAACCCGTCTTTTGAATGTAAAGTCTCCCAAGTGAAAACCATCAACCCTAGCAACCTCCCTTCTCTCTCCTTGGAGTTGGAAGAGGGGAGAGCAACTAGGGTTCGATCGATTTTCCGCTTTACACAAGTGCAACATGATTGCCATGGCCATCAAAGATCAACAAGTGCCTATTGGTAGTCGAGACATCCCCTAGCACAAACTATGCAAAATGGTGAAGCCAATTGAGGAAGAGTTCCTTTGTCATCCAAGCATGTGGTTGAGCTACCATGCAAGTGCCTGGTTCACACTTAGATATGTAATAATGTAATCATCGCTTCCCCTTAAACAATTAGAATCCAGGAATGCTTTGGCCAACAACATTAATAAAACATAGAATGGTGATCCATTCTTGACTCTTGGGAATGATGTAGGATATACTCCTACTTCCTCTTCTTTCCAACACCCTATGACTCCATTTCTACTTGCTTAGATGCTTATTTCATCATAATTCTATATGTGAGAAAAACCATATGGATTTGCAGAATATGATTTCAAGAGTGTCTCATAGAAAGTAGTGACAACAATAGGTATAAGGTTAAGTTCCCTATCTTTGTCAATCCCTTTAGCAAATCACAAAGTGAGTTCTAGATGTCTTCCCTTAAAACCTAACCACCAAGAGTTCCCCAAAAGCCTATTCTTGAAAGGGTTGGGTTTATTTTGGCAAATTTTAGTGACCTCTACCTTCAAATTGACAATATCCAATCCATGTCCAACTGATGCCATCTCCTTGCACCATTTGACTATCAGATCCTCTTCATGAGTGGTGAGTATTTTTGGAGGACCTTTCTTGGAGGTGGTTATGAGACCACCCAGCCATTTGGAGAGTGTGGTTATTGGGATGCCCCATGTTTTAGATGCTTCCCTGACAGACATTTTGCTATCCTTGACATCTTTTAGTGGCCCTTTCATGTCATCTACATAATCACCTCTTATATGGAAATGTAACTATTGACGACCTTTGAGATGGAATAGCATCTCCCTGAGATGAAGTAGCCTCTTGTGCTAGTGCTACAAGTTGTGGAGTTGGCACAATTATGTCAACATCTCTAGTGGAAGGGGGGAACCTGAATCCTCTTTTATGGCTTGACCACCTTTTTGATTCTCCTTTCTTTACAGTAGGCTTCATCCTTCGATCTCCCCTCTTCATCTGCAACTAGTAAGTAGTATCAGGATGTGGTGTGGAATATAAGAAACTATGAAATGACACAATTTAAAGTTATGAGTAACTGCTATGGATGAAGGATGTGAACAAACCATGAGGATGTAAAACAAAAAAGGGATTGAAAAGGCAAATAAACTAGGAGGATGCCAAACAATAATGGTTTTAAATACTGTAAAGGAAAAAATGGAACACAAATCAAAATATTGGAATGAATGTGTAAACATCAAAACTATAAGGGAAGCTTGAGAATAGAAAACATAAAATCACATGCATATGATTCAATAGAAATGAAACAGTTTAAGGTTAGATGCAATAAATTGGTACATAAACCATTAAGAAAATGCAGACCTTAATTTGTTAAGGTGAAAGGAAGTAAATGAATCTATAAGTATTGGGTGAAAGGATCTAAATAAATCATAAGGATGTAAAATAGTTATGGTAAGCATAATCTGAATAGGAAATGGAATTGAAGGAGATGATAGAACCCTAAACAAATCTATAGGAGAGAACATAAAAAAATGAAAACAGATAGGGTTTACAGAAATGAATATAATGGTTTGAAAAAATTGAAAACAATAAGGGTTTGTAAAAAAATGTGAGGGTTTAAAAAAAATGAAAAGGAAATGATGAGGAAGGAAACAATAGAACATCAAATGAACATGAAAACATGGAATGATAAAAATAGTGAGGGAAACTTGAGAACGGAAAATGTAAAATCACATACATAGGATTCAATAGAAATGAAACAGTGAAGGTCCAAATGCAATAAATACAACATGAAATGAACGTGTAAGAAAAAACATCAAAACTTGAAAACAAATAGAGTTTAAAAAACTGAATATAAGGGTTTGTAAAAATTGAAAACAGTAAGGGTTTGTTAAAACTGTGAGGGTTTGTAAAACTAAAAAGGAAATGAAGAGGAAACAATTGAACATGAAAACATGAAATACTATAAAATAAAAAGTAATGGATGAAGGGAACTAAATAAAATAAAAGAGAATGAAGCAAAAACTCAACCATAATGATGTAAAACAATAAGGGTGTAAGGGGAGAGAAAGGGTTTAATAATAAGAGCAGTTATAAATTGGAAGAAAATACATACTTGGATGCCTATTGATTCTTCTTCAAATTGTTTGATGCCTTCTATGCCTTCCTTCTCCTATTCGATGCCTTTCGTGTCTTCTTTGTGACTCAAATGATATAATTTCAATGCTCTTTGTCTTATTTAAACATAATAACTGGTTTGTGTGGCTTCTTTAATGTCTATACTCTTACCATTTCAGATTTTGAATATGGATTGCATTTGCAGTGCCTATTTGATATTTCTATTTATGTCTAATCTGATTATTTTTTAATGGAAAATGGTGGCCTTACACAATTTTGTTGTGGATGTAGGTGGGAGAGGTGGTGAAGTGACTAGTAGATATGCATTGAGGTGACTAGTTGGTGTGATGTAGAGCTAGACACATGGGATAGAGGGAAAAAAAATGTGTGGAATTGGACATCTTATCGTAGGCATACATGGTCTTAGGTGTAGGGTGTAGTTACCTATGGTGGTCCTCCTTTGTGTCGGTGGCTGTTTACGTAGTAGTCTATTCTTTGGAATTTTGTTTATAATTAGGGTGGCAAGCCTCAAATGAGCGAAAATCTTATCCTTACATTTTGTTCATGTGGGAACACACAAGTTTTGCATGGGGCCCATTGCTATGCACGTCTATGGTGGTGGGAAAAGTGAGATTGGGTGACTAGGACCTAATCCCACTTTATCCAACACATTGGGAATATGAAAGAGCCTATGGAGATAAATCACTTTGAATACTTCTTGTGAGAAAGAGAGAGCCAAGGATTATCTCTTAGGGTTTCTAATCCTCTTGTTGCAAATGATGAGAAAAACTAGGGTTTGATTGATCAACTAGACTAGGAGATAAAGAATGAAGCATAAATGAACTCATAATTGAACAAACCTACAGATCTAAAACTGAGATACTAAAAGCATGAAAGGGGGAGGATTCTGGATGTGTACCTAATACTGCAAATTGAATAAAACTGACCATGACTAGGGTGCCATGCCACTATCCCTGATGGACTGATAGAGAGCCGCAATTGAGAAACTACAAGTTTGAGATCCTAAAGCTGCAACCTGTCAAATTTCACTGCAAAGTGGAGGGACTAGGGTGCCACGCCCCTGTCCTTGACAATTTTCTGCACTTTTGAGACTTCTGGGCGGTGTTGATTCCTTTTCCAGATTTGAAACTGCCTTCGGATGCCTGTTTTTGCACCTCCAACTAAAAAGGGAAGGTTTGGGTGGCTATATAAGGTTTTGCCTTAGTCAAACCCCTGCGTTGGTGATTTCCACCTCCACAAATAGTTGATAATGTACTGAAAATGTGTATGCTAGAACCTTGCGTGTATGCAAGATCCTAAAATGAAAGAAACTAGAGCTACTCTATGCATGAGAGTAAACCCTAAATGTAAATGTGAATGTAAATACCAATGTTTCAAACCAAATATGCTAAATGTCTAAAGCATGAATGTAAATATGCAAATTGATGTAAAGAAGCTCATACAAAGACATGAAAATAACATGAAATCATACTAATGTTGGTGGTATGGATTAAGCAAATGTTGAAGGACATAAAGGTAAAATGCAAAGAACCTATAATCATTTATTGTGATAATTCAACAAAAATTGATATATCTAAGAATCCAGTATTTCACTCTAAGATTAAACATGTTTCTATCAAATATAATTTTATGAAAGAGAATGTTGAAGCAAAAGAAGTGAGATTGGTTTATGTGAATACTAAAGAGCAGATTGCAGATATCTTTACTAAGCCTTTGCCTAAGGAAACTTTTGAATATCTCAGAGAGCAACTTGGGGTTATACCCTCATCGGTAGGACTTAGACAGTTGATGATTGACATCAAATCAACATAATTAACATAATTAACATAATTTTTTTTTTCGGCTTTGATGGAGGAGAGCTACTTCTCAGGGGGAGTAGTTGATTAAGACAATTGGTTATTGTAATTGGTTCTATGAATTGGTTGTATGTTATGGTATTTGTATTGCTTTGGCATTGATGTCAAAGGGGGAGAGATATCTATAGAAAAAACATTAGCATTATCCTATGGGGAGAGATTATTCATTGGGGGAGAGATATATACTCTCTGCATTTGTATTTTGATTTCAGGTATTGATCTATTCTGGAGATTGTTGGTTTTTGGTTTTTGGCATTCTATTTTGGCACTTAGATATTTTTCCATGTTGTGTTGCCATCAATGCCAAAGGGGGAGATTGTTGGTATTATGGATGTGTTGCATTGGTTTTATCATTGATGTCAACACTTATCCTTCTGGAGATCTTTGGTTATGTTGAACCGACACATTATGTTCACCGACATGTTCAGAGACTTATGCACAATCACCAATATACTATTCACCAATAGGTTATATTGTTCATCGGCACTGATGATGACTTGTTATCATCTGAAGATCACTTGGTTATGTCGAAGACATGGTTTGGACACTTGGTTTTGGTATTTTGGTTATTGGTCTAATCGGGTTGACATATTTGCTATTACCAACAAATTGGTCTCGGTTATAGACCGACATGCATTATCTATTCCAAATCAGCACGACACATTATGGAGATGATCTAATTAATTGGATATTATTGTAAATGTATTGAGTCAACATGATGCATCGCATCTTTACTTATTTGTAATTGATTTAATTGTAGTGTTCTTAGTTAGCCGACCTACATGTTTGGTCTTAGGTTGTGGTATATATGTAAGATCTCATTTGTGAGATGCCAAAAAAATAGTATATGGTTATGGTATTATAACATGGTATGTGCGAATATTGAAGATCATATGAGCATACCATAGAGAAGTCTCAAGAAAGGTTTGAAGGTGATTATCAGAGCTTAACTGGTACTAAATCCAACATTGGAGATGATACTTTGAGCAGTACATTATCATTGGATTTAATCATCCAATTGTAGTCAGTGTGACTCCTATTTTGTGATTGAGTAGTAAGCTCTAGGTGGTTGGACTTTCTGCATGTGCAGACCCCATTTGTATACACTTACTATCTATAGTAGTATCATCTGATTGTGGGTAAGGTTTCCCACCGTGCTTTTTCCCCTTACAGGGTTTCCACGTACAAATCTTTGTGTTATGTGTTGTGGATGTTGTTTCTCTTTTTGTTCTATGCATTAAGTTTCACTGGTATTAATATTAACTGCTAATCTATCAAATGGCATTAAGTTTGGTTTACCGGTATCAAGTATCAAGTTTGATTAAGTTATATTTGGGTTGAAATTAATAGACAACAGATTCACCCCCACCTCTTAGCTGCCTCTGGGTCCTAACAACTAATCCCCAAGGGAGAGATATTGCCACTAGATCTCCTATTATTCTTCAATGTCTTCAAGGCTCCTCATTGATGATGAATACTTGAAAAATGCTTGATGAATATTGTTGAATGTTGTTTAAGACTTCACATAGGCTTCTCTTTCACTACATAGAAGGCTCCTTGTGCTCCAAAAACCTTCTCTTAGATTCTCAGATCCGATAGATAGATAGTTCTTAGTTCCCTTCAAATGAAGAAAGAGAGCTCTTATGTGTGAAACCCTAGATCTTAATTTTGACTTAATTCCACCTTTAGGACAACCTAGGAATTGAATTTACTGGCAATCTTTTATGGTGAAGCATTATAATATCATAGAATTGTGCTCCTGAAATTTCAGGAAAAAAGTCGAGGACCATGTGCACTCCTGCTACGGTCTGACCAACTTTTCACCAAATTTTCAGGGCCGTTAGATATGATGATATTAGAGCGAATCCCAAAGTTATAGCTGATTTTGAGGTGTTTTGATATGCAAAATCGAGCCTTAAAGGTTGAAATAGGACATAATTAGGGTTTATGATTAAATGATTTATTGGAGGAATAAAATAAAAAAGGGCACACTTAGGGTAAAGGGCCCAATTTTATGATGTATGAAGTGATGGAATTTGAATTTAGATTTAATTAAATTAATTAATTAAATGCTTAAAGGGAAATTAGAAATGCAAGATGCAAGACACACTAAGGCAGGTGCTAACCTAAGTGTGAAATTGTACCACCCTAGCAAGGGTGTACAATTTATGACACTACAACATCAGTATCTATTATTGTTATGAATAGTTGATGACTGATATAGTCATACTTATTTGACTCCTTTGTTCAGTACTTAATGTTTTCATTTAATATATATTTCAATCAAACTTTAACTAGAATATGGCCAAATTAATGCTAATTAGGTTTAAATTTTTTTATTATTAGTCAAAATATGGACATGTACTGGGTGATCACGTTTTCCTCTGTGGGTCCTTAACCACCCATGTACTATAACACGTTGAGAACCCCATGCACATGTTGCCACCTCTCCCCTAGGTAGGTTATGATTTTCTTCTTTATTCACATAATTATCATTTATTTCATCTTTTTCCTTCCATTTAATTTATTTTTATTTATTTCTCTCATGTAATTTCCAATGTGTATGGTACCTACCATGGGGATGAGACAACATGAGGAATATTGAGATTTTTTCTACAACAGGATATTTTTTAAAAATATAAGACCAAACTCATTGATTACAAATCCTTGGAGGTTGCTGCAAAATGAGATATGGTAATAAAGAAGGTGTGGAATTTTTTAATGATATTTATTCTTCAATAGTTAAAACATCATTTATTGAGTGTTGGAAAATTGTGTGAAAATAATTGCAAAGTGGTGTTCGAAAATAAGAAATAAATGATTTATGATAAGAATCAAAGAAAAAGAGTGGTTAAAGTTGCGCTTGTGTTGAAGAAATGGATCTTTCCATTTACATTTGGAGAACATAACAACAATCTTGCAAATATAGCACATGCAAACAAAATTTAGCTATTGTATCTTAGGTATGGGCACTTGAAATTTTATAGTTTGAAGATGTAAACATCAAATTATTAGTTTATGGTATTACCAGGCTAAGGAGAATAAGTAGGTTTCTGAAGGATGTCTCGAAGGAAAAACGCAAGAGAGAAATTTACAAAAGCAATATATGGAGGGCTCATTATCCACCTTGTCTAGTCAACTCTAATATTGGTGGTCCTATGCAAACAAAAGGCTTAGATAAGCCATCATATTTTATTACTTTTATTTATAGTTATTCATGAAAGTGTTAGGTTTATTTATTGAAGACTGATGATGAAACCCTTGATACATTCAAGAGGTTTAAATGACTTGTGGAAAATGTAAATGGATGCAAAATAAAGTCCTTAAGGACCAATCATGGAGGATAATTTTTTCAGATATTTTATGGATTTTTTTGTTGTGTGAATGGCATCAAAAACTAACATACAACTACTTACACACAAGCTATAAAAATGGGGTATCTAAAGGGAAGAACCATATAGTGGTGGAAATAGTAAGAAATACAAAACTAAGGGATTGAGTAATTCTTTGTAGGTTGGAGCAATACTATAGTAATGAGTATTCTTAATCAAAATCCTTAAACTACACTCAATAAGATGATTCCTTATAAATATTGGTATGAGAAAAAATATAACAATTATTTACTTCTTTTTTTGTTTTTTAGCTTATGTTCATGTAGTTGATTGAAAGAGACAAAAGTTAGATGCAAAAAGTGAATCATGCTTTTTTGTTGTGTGCAATCAACAAAGTAAGGCTTATAGACTGCATATTATCCTCTCATTGATAAAATTGTTGTGTCAAGTAATGTGATTTTGATAAGGGGGATTTTATTGTTATCAAAAAGGCCATGTTGAGAAGTCAAAATCTATTTGTAATGGTGGTATTGTTGATAATATTGTTAACGAGAATCCAATTAATATTTTAGTTCCTAATACAACTAGTCCACTAAGTCCATCTTCTAATTTTAGTACAATTTTGACTTCAAATTCAATTTCTAAAAGAAATATAAGAATATTAAGTGACATTTATAGATAACTACAATTGAAGCACACAAAGAAACTCTAAGAGGTGAGACAATAAATTTTGTTTACTTTAAATAATCGATTTTGAGCCATCATGTTTTGAATGTGCATGTACTGATAAGGTTTGAGTGCATTAATTTCAAGGAGATATAGATAAAATTGAATTGAATGATACTTGAAAGGTTACATGTCTCCCAAATGATAATAAAAATATTGTTACTAAGTGGGTCTCTAAGACTAAGAACAATGATGATTGTTGTGTTGAAAGACAAAAGGTATTTAGTTAGTTGTAAAAAGCTTCACACAAAGGAATCTAATAGATTATGAAGAGATTTTTTCACCACTAAAAAGATAAGAGATCATTAGATTTATGGTTTCACTAACGTATTAAAATGAATGGAGCACATCACATGGATGTGAAAAATGCTTTTTTTGAATGGGTACTTTGAAGAGGAAGTCTATGTCCAAAAAGTGCAAAGTTTTGAAGAGCAACGTAAAGAACACCAATTCTACAAGTTCAAGAAGGCTTTGTATGGCCTCAAGAAAGAACCAAGAGAATAGAATGTGAGGATTGATGGATAGTTTTAGAGAAAATTCTTCAATACAAGAAAGAGTTAGCCTACTCATTGCTACAAGAAAGAACATACTGATATTGTTATTGTAAGTTTGTATGTTGATGTTTTTTTTTGTATATGGACAATAGTTATAAGATGATAAATGAGCTAGAAATTGTTATGTGTCATCCCATAGTGGTACAATAGTTATAAGATGAAAGATGAGCTAGAAATTGTTATGTGTGATCCCATAGTGGTGTGTCCCACTTTTTGACCAAAGTGGGACATTGAATCAATATTTTAAATCAAATTTTCAAGTTTTGTCACCTATAGCAACTAAACCATTAATAATTTGAAGATTATGTGAATTGTTGCTTTGAGATTGCATGTATAGATTTTGAAACAAGAACATCAATACATAATGCATACATATTTAAATTCTCTATTTTCCCATGTGCATGGGATAAAGCTTGGTGTGTGGTAGAAAATATAAAATATATATTATATATAAATTAAATATTTTTGAAATTGCACTTTTTGGAAATCTTTCTTTGAAGGTAAGATTCTTACAAAATCTCATGTCTTGGTGACTTAGCTTGATAGTCTAACCCAAGGTTTGAAATAAATTTTTCTTCAAAAAATTGTGTGAATAGAAGGGGAATGGAATCTAAGTTACCTTCGTTCCAAGGTGTCTAAGGACCTTCATTGGAAGGTACCATCAAGCATCCTTTAGTCAAATGTACAAAAATATTAAAAAAGTCTTTGAATGGAGGTTGCCTTCATTTGAAGGTGATTTTGCAAGACCTTCAAATGTAGGCATATTTGTTTGAACAAAAATTATAAAGGTATTTTCCAAATTTATTGTCATGTTCCATGAAAATTTTAAATGTCCTAAAAATGAGACACACTATTGATGGTTCACCCTATAATGAATGAATTAAAATATTTAGGTTTAATACGACGCTTTCAAGGAATGAAGGTTTATCAAAATAGAAATGGATTTTTTTTTCAAAGTATGCAAAAGATATGTTGAATAAATTTGGTATGGTTTAATTGTAAGTTATCCTCCACTCCAAATGCTCATGAGTTGGGTTATCTAGAGATGATGGTACTAACTTTAAAATAAATGATGAGATAACTTATATAAGTTTGGTGTTTCTAAATGACACAAGACCATATGGTGCTTATTTAGTTTTCCTTGTTTCAAGGTATATGATTGATCCATCTAAAGTTCATATGAAGGAAGCCGAAAGAATATTAAGGCATGAAAAAGGTACTACAAATTTTAATACTTGTTATTATGCTTCTAAAAGGCGTGAAATTATTGTCTTTACTAATTTTGATTGGGAGGTAGTTTGGTTGATAAAAGTCCACAAATAGTAATTTTTTTTTCACTCGGTTTAGGTTTGGTTACACGGAGCTTAAATAACCAAACTTTAGTTGCTCTTTCGACCAAAAAACTGTAGTGTATTATAGTCACTTTATGACTGCTATTATTTTATTGTAATTACATAAGTCCAATTAAGCTAAGCCAAGAATCATGTCCATCATAGTAGCACAAAGCATATAAATTTGATATTTTGTCTAAAATAAGTAGCATAAGTGAAGTCTATAAAGATTCGAGAATAACTTGTAGATATCTTTGCAAAAGTAATTGCAAAGTTTAGTTTTTTAAGCTCTAAGGTCATCTTGTGAGTTTGATAAATATGAAGGGTGAGTATGGTGATAAATGATGTTGCATCCTATTTTGTACAATTGTAAATCAGTCTTTCTTCATATTATTTTGTCTTATTTAAAATATTGTTTATAATATATAAGATAATATTTAGGAGTGCTTTTTAGAGCATTGTTTTTTTTTTTGAGATTGTTGTTTGAGCATTTTTTTTTTTTTGCTAAAATTTATGCCATGCATTAAATATATGCTTTTTTAATTTAGGATAATTTAAAGTCTATATTAGTCACTCTATTGTTATTATGAAGAATGCAAAAATTTAGATGATTCAAAAAATCGATAATGGTTTACAATTTTTTTAAAGCCTATTTTAACAAATGGTTTCATTAATGTATGTTGATTGTTTAACTAAGAAGAGTGAATATAAGTTATATTTTGATACTAACAATATATATTATATTTACAAGTTTTTGTTAGTTGGCTCGAAGAAATAACAATAAAAATTAATTTTGGACAATACTTAGAAGTATATCGCAACTATAATGTCATAACCTGCTTTTTGGACCTTGATATGACTTACTACTACTACTACTACTACTACTACTACTACTACTACTACTACTACTACTACTACTACTACTACTACTACCACTACCACTACCACTACCACTACCACTACCACTACGACTACTACTACTACTACTACTACTACTACTACTACTACTACTACTACTACTACTACTATATTAATTTTATGAGTAATGTTAGAAAGAAAAGATAAATTGAAATGAGGTTGAAGTTTTTAAATTAAAAAAAATTTAAGTGGTGAGGCACACCTGAGGTCATAATTTATTTGAAAATTGCTTATTTTCTCAATATCCTAATTGAGCACATGGTGTAGGAGAAATAAGAAGATTCTAGAAAACAAATTTAAAATTTAAAATATTAAAGAATAAATATTATATTTAGCAAATATATGACATGGGAGTTACAAAATTATTCTATGACAAGAATAATTCTATTGAGGGCATTTTTATGACAAAGGAGTTACAAAATGCATTTTTGGAGGAGAATTCAAATTTGAATTTTGAATGCATGGTCAAATGTAACCCCCACTATGACAACAATCATTTTTGCATGAAATTAATTTAGAAATTGTTTATTTTCTCAATATGCTATTTAGCACATGTTGTAGGAGGAAATGAGAAGGTTCTAGAAGAGAATTTCATATTCATTTTTTGCATGTAACCCCCACTATGACAATTAATCATTTTGCCTTAAATTATTTTGGGAAAAGAATATGGAAATCAATTAATTTCTTTTGTAGTGGGAAAATGACTCTCTTTTCTATATATTGAGTTCTAATTTTTTTGAAAAAATGGGAGTTCATTGTTTTTGGATGATAAAGTAGTCTTGAACTTCTTATCAATTTATTTTCAATACCATGTTAGTTGTAGGAGAAATTTTGTAGATGTGTTGCAAGATTTTGGAGAAGATCATTACCAAGCTTCAAGGAGGAATTGAAGGAGGTCAGCAAGCTTCTTCATTCAAATCCAGGTTCCCCTCTTGCACATTCATTGCTTGCTTTTTCTTTTCAAAGAAAATCTTCTTCTTGTCTCTTTCAAAATTTTGCACATAAGAAAGTTTATATTTTAATTTTATTTTTTTAAAAGAAATCTCTTTTATCCATTTTAGATTTTTGCAAAGAAATCTTTTTCAGTTTTTGTTAGTTGATTTAATCAAATACGTGTAATAAATTGCTTTTCTATCCAAAAAATAAAAGAAAAAAGAAAATCTTCTTTTTTATTCTGCATGTAGGAAATAAATTGGTTAATAGATTTCTTTCAAAATATGCATATACAAATTCGAATATTGTTTAGTATGTTATCTTTTTCTCAATCAACTTTCTTTATTTTACAAAAAATCAGATTAAAACCATTATGTGGATTTTAGGAAAATATTCATGTTTGTGGATTTTAGGAAATTAATACCATTATGTGGATTTTAGGAAAATATTCATGTCTGTGGATTTTAGGAAAACATTCATCTCTATGCATTATAGGAAAAAAAAAAGTTCATCTCTGTACTTTTTAGAAACATATTCATCTCTTTGGTTTTTTAGAAAAAAAAATATTATTCCCTGTGCATGTATGAATTTAAAAAAAAAAGAAAAGTAAATCTTGTCTTTGTTAATAAACTAGTAAATTTCCCTTCAAAAATATATTATATAAACATATATAGAAAAAAAAAAAAAGTAAATCTTGTCTTTGTTAATAAACTAGTAAATTTCCCTTCAAAAATATATTATATAAACATATATATCAAATTTATTTAAAATCAGTTTATTTATCTAAGATTAAATAAATATAATTATTATATTATTAGAAGATTTTGAGTTAATTGCCAATCATTTAAAAAAAAAACATATATATATTTTGAGTTAGGAATTGTTTTATTAAAACTAAATTATACTTTGTCCAAGGGGTTGAGCTTAACTGGTTAAAATACTGGGTTCTCACTGTGGAGACCCAAGTTCAATTCCCAATAGGGACATCTAAAATAAGTTCTAAGCTGTGACTCTTGGCCTTCCATAAAAATGGGGAAGGTCTAGGGTCAATCTAATCAAACATAATAATAATAATAATAATAATAATAATAATAATAATTCAAAATACCATGGCTTCGGCCTATTACCTATCAAAAAAAAAAACAAAAAAAAAAACAAAACTAAATTATACTTTAGAGTTTGTAATTAAATTCTATGAAAAAATTATTTATATTCTAAGTTGTTTAAGTAATTGAAATTTATTTGTATCATTAAAATAAGTAGTTCAAATTTATTTTTATTTTATTCTTTTATTTTAATTTAAAATAAAAAAAATGTTTTAGAATATTGAAAGTTATTTTGAATGATTAAAATTAATAAGCTTATAGTTCTTTGAAATTTAATTATGCACTTGGTGATTAAAAAAATAATTTAGGATTAGTTTATAATTATAAATTTTAATAGTTGAAAATTAATTGAATTTAGTGAGAAGTTGATTTATTTATTGAGGTCTATTTAATGCAAAATGGTTTTATTTATTGATATCTATTTAAAAAGGATTAATGAGACCTATTTATAATATAACCTTATTAAAATTAATGGAAATGTGTTTAAAATATCATCTCTAGTTTTAGGAATTAGATTATTAATATATTAAAGGAAAACTTAAGCAAAAAGGGTCTAACCCATATTAATGGATACCTTATTGGAGTTTCAATTATGGAAAATTAAGTTGCAAATTTGAACTCTTTTTAAATTCTAAAGAGTTAGTATCTCCTCAATGATGGGAAAAGAGTCCCTTGGGTTTTGAAAAGATAAATATTGCATAAGGCAAAAGGATCAATTAACACTTGAGAATTTCAATAGATAATCAAGCATTAAGAGATCTATCGTCTTGAATTAATCTTTCTTAGGATGTAGATATAATAGTTAAATCTCCTTATTAAACAAATTAGTTTGACTTAGGAAAAACGAAGCAAAGGAAAATGTTATTGCGCCAATGATACACTTATTCCATAGTTTTGGATCTTTTCATCAAATAAATAAATCCTAATAGTAAGTGGGTTCCCTCAAGACATTCAATACATTTCAAATATTTAAGTTCTTTAATTATTGGATTTCAAAACTAACTTTTGTATATTTCAATTAGTACAGGTATCAAATGTTAAAGGAATTTACCTAACAAGTAGATGTGTTTAGATTCATAGTAACCCTTTTAGGTATTTCAACAATATGAGTTAATGTTAGACAAAGTTTTGCCTCAATTTGGAAGGTTGAGTTTTTGATTTGTTTCTTTATTAGATTCCAAGATATGAGTATATAAGGCATTGCGAATAGTCACTTCTTTTAATAGTTAAAATCATTTACCTTCTAGCTAAAAGAAATATGAGAATAGTAAAAAGGAAAAGTTACACTTAATAATACAAGTAATTAGTAAGGATACATTTAATTAACATTAAAATTAGAGGTAAATTGCATAGTTAAATATTCATATGGTAATAGTATTAATTAGGATGCAAAGAGAGTTTATTCAAAACCAAAATTGTTTTAGCAAATGAGTTTCAAGAAACCTGTTCCGTGATCACTTAGAAAATTAAATAACAATTCTAATTGAGGGCAATTTAAGGAGAAAACATTAGCTCCCTTTGAAGTGTTTGAAATTGATAAAGTTATTATTTGTAGAATGTATCCAACAATAAAGTTAACGTTACTTCAAGTGGAAGGAGTAATTAGTTATCACTTTATAATCTTGCAAAGGTATTAGTTCAAAAGCAACTAGAAGTTTATTGATTAGAATTGTTTATTAGGAGACTTAGTATTATTTACTTGGTTAACTAGCAAGTGCTTATACTCTTGTCTAATCTCTTTTTCAAACAATTAGTAACTAAGAATAATGTGGTTAGTTTGAAGCTTATTGTTGAATAGTTGTTTCCTTTTCCCTTCAACAATTGAGTATTAAATTCATTTCTTAAGTATAATTATTTGATAATTTAAATTCTATTTCAAGCAATCTAGTACCTTTCAAGTATTAGGAATCACATTTAAAGTAGTGTTATCATTTGTAGATGAAATTTGTATTACTTCATATGGGAGAATTAGTTGGGATTATTATTAAGTACTTTTCACTTCAAATAAGTAGGTGTTAAAATTCATTTCCAATTTTTTTCTATTCAATCATTTAATTTTCATTCTAGCAAATCAGTACTAGGATTCATACTTATTGTGTAATGGTTTGTCCCAAAAACAATTATATCCTGCAAGTAATTCAAACCATTTTCATAAGTTATCTTTGAAAGTATCATGGTTTCCAAGCAATTAGTAATTTCATGTATTTAGTTCAAGTTTTCAAATTTTTAATTATCATAACTTTCCTTAGGAGAAAATACCATTCCAAGTACTCGATTTGTTTATGTTCCTTTCAATTACGTAAAATTCATACTATAGTTTTTAAATTCAAGTGATAATTCCTTGTATATAATAGTTACTTTTTCATAATTGTATTGGTATATTGCTTCATTTAAGATTCATGAATTCAAAGTTAAATTCCTAGTTAGATAACTAAACAAGAGGAGTTGAAACAAAAAATTAGCAGAGTTCAGTATCTATGGTGCCTCTGGGTCACACTTACGGGTAATGCCGTCGTGTTGAACTACTGAACTTAACGCTTAACAAAGATGCAATAATGACATCTGTGGCATCGTCCCTCTAAATCGCCGGGGAGAAATAAGGGTCATTTGGAAGTTAAAATCCAAGGGGCAAGTAATCCTCCTTGGATCAATAATCTAAAAAGATTAATTTTTAAATGAATTTACATCCGATCAGTTGAACTTTAAATAACTCCATTAGGGTTTGGATGTGTGTGAAGATCTTTAAAATTTATTTTATCTTGATGATTTCAACGGATGATAATGGATCAAGGGTGATGTATTTAATAGGAAATAAGACTTAGTTGTTTAGGCCACAAGCAAAAGGCCATCTTGAGCCTTTTTTTTCTATAGAGCTACCATCGTGGGTAGCAACCGTAGAGAAACTATCTGGGACATTGACCCTAGAAAGGGTTGTGTACCCACCAAACAATTTACATTAAACCATAGTTAGAAACCAGAACTACATACTTTACACCTTGATCCCATGCTGAAACAGGTATGTAGGCAGTGTAGGGACGAAGTTGTCCCTTGTACTCAGGCGTTCGGGGATGTGGATTAGGATTTGGTTATGGGTGGGTAGTTGGTTCTTGAAGCTCCTTGGTCTTTTAATCAAATGGTGCAAATACTAATTGAAAGGTTAAAATTAATTCAATGCATACTCAGAAGGAATCTCGTATGGATTCGCTTGACTTCCCGAGGCTTTAGGCCGAATTCCGATGCAAAACTCAAGCTTGTTTATGTAATTATTTTAATACTCCTAAGGGTGGTGACCTCAATGCACTCCTATTAGGAGAGTGTAGTCTTTAGAGAGTGGCTCAGGACCCAAATGGTCCTGATGAGTCTAAAGTCTCTGGCTAGAGCATATCCTATTCTTATGAATAGATGCCTACCCCATTTGGGTAGATGCCTATCTCGGATTGGATAGATGAAACCTCCTGTCCCGTATGGACAGATGCCTAACCCGTATGGTTAGATGCCTAACCTGTATGGTTAGATGCCTAGTCCCGTATGGATAGATGCCTGACCCATATGATTAGATGCCCATCCCGATTGGAGGGATGCCTATCTCATTTGGATAGATGTACTTGAGTATGTGATTGAATAAAAAATAAATAAGAATAAGTAAGGATAAGAAATCAAAATTTATATATATATATATATATCAGTTGAGTTTTTTGTTTAAGTTAAGTGGGTTATTACATATAACGAGAGCTACATAATTGTAATATGATGGGATTGTAGTAATACTTGGGAAGCAATCTATTAATTGTGATATAAAGGAAATTTTATAGATAGAAAATAAGAGGCAACACAAGTGTAACATGAGAATATCATAGATAGAATATGATATGATCATAAGAGTAATACAATCATATTCTAAAAGGATGACCTACATATATTTTATTTATCATAAAATTTGTGGCTATTTAAGAAATTGATAATAGTTTTTTCTATTGATGTATGCATCTTGTCATTTTTTGTGAATTTTTCCATGTGAAAGGTATTGGGTAATTCATGTTGAGTATCATGGACAAATATTAAAAGGTAATGGCAGAAAAATTTAATCTTGATAACAAACTCATTCCCATGGAGCATAAAATCTTTAGAAAATTCAATAAGAGCTCAAGAAAATAGGTGAATCATATATTTTTAGAATAACTTTTTGATTATCTGGTAAAATCCACTTGGAACATGAATTATTTCCATTTAGATGGCATACATGGTTAGTATTTTTTATTGTTTCCTTAATTGAACATATACAATTTTACACCCAATTTACATAAGGTTTCTACTATTTTGAGCTATGATTATTGTAAATTCAATAGTTTAATGAGAAAGTAAGTGAAAAAATGTTGTAGGTGGAGTACAAGTACATTGAAATACAATGGATTATTTCTAAGAAGCACAATGACATTGTTCAAATAATTCCCAATTTTTTTCTCATTATTGTATGCTATCTTTCCTATTTTAAAGGGAGGACGCTTTTCTCTTGCAAATAAGAATTAAAGTCTTATGTTAGATTCACATACCTTTCTTTTTTAGTGATGGTGATGATTAGGTTATGCACTATGATCTTGTTAACCTAGGTGTTCCTATTTGCTCGAGGAAGTTGGGTTTTTTTTTCACACATATAATGAACCACAAAGCAGAGACCACTATTTTTCTTAAAAGTGTAGGCTATAGGTTTAATCAATGCAAGTAAGGGATTATTTTGATGTAACATCAAAGATCATAAATTTTTATTTTGCTTCCTAACCCAACCCCAATCCGCCTTACCTTGGTCTTACTTATTGCCAAGTTGGGGTCGAGAAGAAGCTTAGGCAAAGGAAGAGGGCTTAGGCAAAGGGATGTGGGCTATATTTAAATATAATTTATTGTAAAATGTGGATCTTAGATGCTCCTTGTTGGGTAATTTGTAAGGATGTTGATTCTTACTAAATTGGTTCCTCCAAAAATCTCCATTTGTTTATTGTCCCTTCCTCTTTTGATTGGATGTTTTTGAGATCTCGTTTATCGTACCTTGCTTTCTTATTTGATTTTTATTTTGCTTCTTCATTTGCCTAAGCCTCCTTTCTTATTATGAAGTTGTGGTTGTGCCCTAAGTACAATCTTTCATTTATCTTATTCAACATTCCCAATGAGTTTGAGCACAATTTGTAAGGAAAAATTTGCAAATTCTCTACAAGTTTTCATTTCAGTTTTAGTTGCACTTAATTCCACTCTATGCTTGAATGAAGAACTCCTAAAGTTGCGCTAAGACGAAAACCCCAAATTGCTTAAGAAATGCTATTAATCACAAATCAACATCCAATCTTAATAATTATGTTAAGAGCAATGAAAACCCTAATCTTACGTAATTATGGTAAGAGTCATGGATTCTACAATAAGAGTGCAGCTAATCTCATAGAAAGACTCTAATTCATACTACAATTTATTAGAGCACAAATAAACTATTTCTCTTCTAATCTGCAAACAACTGTTTAGCTTTTTCAGTGAAAGGTGATTAATGTAATGACATAAGTTACAATGATTTACTTCTCAAAATTAACTAGTTCAAGAATATAATAAAATGTGGAAGCACAAACAATCAGTTAAACTACTCGAAGTGCAACACAACAACTGCTATGTCAAACATGTATCCAAAATGTGGAAGCACAGACAATCCGTTAAACTACCTGAAGTACAACACAACAACTGCTATGTCAAACATGTATCCAAAATGTGGAAGCACTTACAAGGCCAACTAATTTGCTAACTAATATGCTTAGTAAAAGCTGAAAGTACAGAATGGAGTCATGATAGCGTTTGCAAGTCGATTCCAATCAATTGTAGGTGCTATTGTACCAACATGCATGTTGAAAAATATTTCAAGCAAATGCAACTGGGAGGTGTGAGGCCAAACTCCACAACTTTTGCCAATGTTAATAATACAAGGCAACAGGTGATATATGATATGTAGAATACAGATAGGGGTCTAGCTTTGCACTTGTTGTGAGCACTAGTAAAACCAGAACAATACTTCCATGTAGTCACAACTGCATTGTAATTATAAACATGTAATCAAAATGTGGAAGCATAGCAAATGCTTTGTCTAGTACCACCACTCCATCGAGAGGCACACTGCACATACCTCAGCAATAGGCACATCTAGCAGAAAATGCAAAATGTTGAAGCATAGCCAACACGTGCATTGTTCAATATGTAGGATGTAGAAGCAGAACGACGACACGTGCACTGTTTAAAATCTAAAATGTGGAAGCAAAGGCTACGCATGTAAAGTGGAGAATGAATTTTCCAAATTTTCTGAAAAAGAAACCCCAGCAAAAATACGAGGAACCAATGAGAAAAAATGCAGAAACAATGAAATAAATCAGTTTAATGGAAAAATCAATGCAGATCACAAGATATAAACACTTGGTGTGTTTCCGAGGTAGCAACTAATTGCAGAAATAGTTAGACGAAAACATTAGTCTTCGCTTAAAGGTAGGGACTAATAATCCCCAAGTAGTGAAAAGATATTTGATAGCTGATTGTACCTTCCTAGGTGCTAGAGCTTATTTGGCATGCACATGGCATTCTGGGTTATTATGGTGAGCTGGTATGTAATCAGTCTATGAAATTAGGGCATTGGGCATTGAGGATTAGGGTTGAGGATTAATTATTCCCTCTTAAGGTATGCAAGGCTTTAGATTAATAGGGATTAAGGATTACGACACACCAAGAAACAACTATTGAAAAAGGGAAGTTTGACAAATGAAAGGCACTCGAGGAAGAGATGTTAAGCATGCCTCAATGCCCCAAGGGCCAAAAAGAAAGGGGTCTTAAGCAAATGAAGATGTAAAAGAAAAATCAAATAAGAAAGCAAGGTACAATAAAGGAGATCTCAGAAACACCCAATCAAAAGAAAGGGGGCTTAGGCAAATGAAGAAGCAAAAGAAAAATCAAATAAGAAAGCAAGGTCGATAAATGAGATCTCATTAACATCCAACTAAAAGAGGAAGGGACAATAAACAAATGGAGCTTTTTAAAGGACCCAATTTAGCAAGAATCAACATCTTTACAAATTAACCAACAAGGAGCATCTAAGATCCACATTTTACAATAAATTGTATTTAAATATAGCCCACATCCCTTTGCCTAAGCCCTCTTCCTTTGCCTAAGCTTCTTCTCGACCCCAACTTGGTAATAAGTAAGACCAAGGTAAGACGGATTGGGGTTGGGTTAGGTTGTGAGAATACCTCTAGAGAAAAACAAAAAACCTAAGCCCCCTTTAGCCCACATTCTTTGCCTAAGCTCCCTTCCTTTGCCTAAGCTCCTTGCTAACCCCAACTTGGCAATAAGTAATACCAAGGTAAGGCGGATTGGGGCTGGGTTAGGCTGCAGGAATACCCCTACCATAAAACAAAAAACCTAAGCCCCCTTTAGCCCACTTCTTTTGCCTAAGCTCCTTCCTTCCTTTTCCTAAGCCCCCTTCCTTTGCCTAAGCCCCCTTCCTTTGCCTAAGCTCCTTTCTGACCCCAACTTGGCAATATGTAAGACTAAGGTAAGGCGGATTGAGGCTGGGTTAGGTTGTGGGAATACATTTAAAGATTCATATCTATTTTTAATTTTAATAAATCGATACATCAATATATTTAAATACAATTTATTATAAAATATGGATCTTGGATGCTCCTTGTTGGGTAATTTGTAAGGATGTTGATTCTTACTAAATTGGTTCCTCCAAAAAGCTCCATTTGTTTATTGTCCCTTCCTCTTTTGATTGGATGTTTTTGAGATTTCCTTTATCGTACCTTGCTTTCTTATTTGATTTTTCTTTTGCTTCTTCATTTGCCTAAGCCCCCTTTCTTATTGTGAAGTTGTGGTTGCGCCCTAAGTACAATCTTTCCTTTATCTCATTCAACATTCCCAATGATTTTGAGCACAATTTGTAAGGAAAAATTTGCAAATTCTCTACAAGTTTTCATTTCAATTTAAGTTGCACTTAATTCCACTCAATGCTTGAATGAAGAGCTCCTAAACTTGCGCTAAGACAAAAACCCCAAATTTCTTAAGAAATGCTATTAATCACAAATCAACAACCAATCTTAATAATTATGTTAAGAGCAATGGAAACCCTAATCTTATGTAATTATGGTAAGAGTAATGGATTCTACAATAAGAGTGCAGCTAATCTCATAGAAAAACTCTAATTCATACTACAATTGATTATAGCACATAATAAACTATTTCTCTGCTAATCTGCAAACAACTGTTTAGCTTTTTCAGTGAAAGGTGATTAATGTAAGAACACAAGTAACAATGATTTATTTCTCAAAACTAACTAGTTCAAGAATATAATAAAATTTGGAAGCACAAACAATCAGTTAAACTACCCGAAGTGCAACACAACAACTGCTATGTCAAACATGTATCCAAAATGTGGAAGCACAGACAATCCCTTAAACTACCTGAAGTGCAACACAACAACTACTATGTCAAACATGTATCCAAAATGTGGAAGCACTTACAAGGCTAACTAATTTGCTAACTAATATGCTTAGTAAAAGTTGAAAGTACAGAATGGAGCTAGGATAGCGTTTGCAAGTCCATTCGAATCAATTGTAGGTGCCATCGTACCAAAATGCATGTTGAAAAAGATTTCAAGTAGATGCAATTGGGAGGTGTAAGGCCAAACTCCACAACTTTTGCCAATGTTAATAATACAAGGCAGCAGGTGATATGCGATATGCAGAATACAAATAGGGGTCTAGCTTTGCACTTGTTGTGAGCACACTAAAACCAGAACAGTACTTCCGTGTAGTCGCAACTGCCTTGTAATTATAAACATGTATCCAAAATGTGAAAGCATAGCAAATGCTTTGTCTAGTACCACCACTCCATTGAGAGGCACACTGCACATACCTCAGCAATAGGTACGTCTAGCAGAAAATGCAAAATGTTGAAGCATAGCCAACACGTGCATTGTTCAATATGCAGGATGTAGAAGCAGAGCCATGACACGTGCACTGTTTAAAATCTAAAATGTGGAAGCAAAGGCTATGCATGTAAAGTGGAGAATGAATTTTCCAAATTTTTTGAAAAAGAAACCCCAACAAAAATACGAGGAACCAATGAGAAAAAATGTAGAAATAATGAATTAAATCAGTTTAATGGAAAAATCAAAGCAAATCTTAGAATATAAACATTGGGAGTGTTTCCGAGGTAGCAACTAATTGCAGAAATAGTTAGGCGAAAACATTTGTCTCTACCTAAAGGCAATGACTAATAATCCCCAAGTAGTGAAAACATATTTGATAGTTGATTGTACCTTCCTAGGTGCTAGAGCTTATTTTGCATGCACATGGAATTCTAGGTTATTATGGTGAGCTGGTATGTAATCAATCTATGAAATTAGGGCATTGGGCATTGAGGATTAGGGTTGAGGATTAGCTCTTCCCTCTTGAGGTATGCAAGGCTTTAGATTAATAGGGATTAAGGATTACAACACACCAAGAAACAACTATTGAATGAGGGAAGTTTGACAAATGAAGGGCACTCGAGGAAGAGATGTTAAGCATACCTCAATGCCCCAAGGGCCAAAAAAATGGATTGAAGAATTGACAGATCTTGGGGAGTTCGAAGTGGCATGGGATAAAGGTCCATAACTTTAATAAGAAACACTTAGAAAATGTTTTGATGTTAAAATTAATGGATTATTTGTCCTGCCAGAATGAATATGAATCGCAGATCTTCACATAGATTATCCTTGATTGTTTGCCCTCCTAAAGCACATAGGAATCCCACATAATCGACGCTGGACCAAATACAAAACTGTTAGTCTCAATAGTAAATCATGTAATGATAGTGGTGGCAGTGGATGCCTCTTACAAAATACATATGTCATAATGATTGGTCGAAACCAAACTACAAATGTCATCTTGCTTGCAAACCAACCCGTGGGAAAATACTACATCGCTTCCCAAGCACATGCAAGTGCATAGGGGGGTTCCCTTCGATAACACCACAACAACAACCATTTATTGAGTATGAAACTCTAGATCCCTAAATCTTCTTCAAATCTCCTGCAATGCCTATGTTACTACTTACTAAGATTGCCATTAGTCTTATGTTCAAAGTTATTCTATATACTCTAGTCAGTTAACTCTACCAAAATATTCAGTCGGTATGCACAACACAGTTGGTAATAAAAGGACATAGTCACAGAGCCCATAAAGCACCAAGTTGTCTACCAAGTATCTTTTCATGTTTACCGAGCGGCAAAGATGACACACCGAGTTGATATTCACTGAGTGAAACGTGTTACCAGATTCATTGAACCTAGACATAAATATGGAAATGTGTTACAAGATCAAGAAACATCTAACCGTTATCACATTGGAAATTGCACTTAAAGATTGTGTGTGATTACGAGGTCATCTAACCAATGAAATACTTTGCATGGTTATTGATTCGATAAAACATGTTTGTAAGATCGAAACAATGAATGGATCACCGTCATAAGAGATCTATATATACAGCATGAGTTAAGGTTTAAAAAAAAAGGTGTGTACATGAGTGTAAGAAGACTGTTACAGAGACACAAAGGTCACTGAGAAGGTTTTCAGAGAATAGTCAAAGAACAAGGTAAACAGAAGGGTTTACTGAGTTACTATATGGGTTACCGAGTTATGCTATAAGCAAGGTAATTTATTTTGAGCACATAGAATCTGCTATAACATTCCAGATGTAAAGTTGCAGATATTTGTAATGATTTTATTGTAATATTTTGAAGTTGTAGTAAAAGACTCTAATCAAGTCTATAAATTGTAAAGCCTCTAACCAGGTGCAGCATTTAGATTAAGTGTTGTAAAAATCCTTTAGCAAGGTAGATCTAACAGATCTTGATACTCCTAATAGGATAAGCTATCAGAAATAGCTAAACATGTAGCTCTAACCGAGCACCTTTATTATTGCAGTAGTGAAGTTGTGGGTGCCATCCCCACCGCAGTTTTTCTCTCTAACCAAGAGTTTCTGCGTAACTAAAATATAAGTGTTATGGAGTGAATCATGTATGATTGTTATCTATTTGTTTTAGCTTTATGTTATGTTGCTGCACTTTTCAGTTTATGCATAACAGTAAAGATATTGTTGAAGAAAGGATTTGAAGTACTAATTCACCCCTCCCCTCTCAATACATTAGCTTTCCATATTGGGCCTAACAGCCTAATCTCCCAGCTTTTAATGATACATCATTTGAAACCAAATTTTCATGTGGGCTAAAAAACCTAGCCTCTTTAGACCACCTTGTCAATGTTCCTAAAAAAATGATGAAAATCTCTTCTTCATGGTAGGCATGGGATCGCTCAACTGCCCACCTTCTCAAACTTGTGTAGGCCTTAATGATACCGGATTTGCAGCAAGTTTCAACAACATTTCATTTGTTCCTCCACAGACAATGTCCCTATTACAAGCTCACTATTATGGTCTCTATGGAAAATTTTCTCAAAAGACTTCCTAGATAACCACTTGTACAGTTCGATTATACTGCACAGAACATAAGCAAGTCCCAGTGAAAGATACTAAAGTTAAACTTCTTAAATATAATACTGCAGTGTAGGTAATTCTCCAGGGTACAAATATCTTTGCAAGCGAGAACCATCCTATTCATCTCCATAGATATGATTTTTACATTGTGGGAGAAGGGTTTGGGAACTATAACCCTGTATTTTAACCTCTTCTCTTTAACTCAATCACATTGCATTGCAATTCTTTATTCAATCCCCCCATTCATCAACTTTGTTATTATTAGGACATCATCCCAACTCCTAGTGTAATGTCCCCAACTTGTGATTACCTAAATTTTATCCCTAAATTAGTAATAACACAATATAGTTTATCATTTTATTAATATATAAGAGTAACTTCATCTAGTCATTCAATAAACTTAGGAATAGACAAATAAATACATGGATTAATAGTAAATATATTACATAGAATGATAAACATGTCTTTCTACTCATATTCAATCATAGTTTAGTTTGGTAGGAAACCCTTGCAAGGGCGCTTGTAAAATATTCAACCCAACTAAGACAAGAGTGCACAACGTCCCACTATGGAAATTCACGTCTTGGCCCACAAGAGGCAGGAATGTCCCACTATGACAATTCCATTCCTTGGGGTGGCCTACTTAGCTTGGGAGAATCGATAAACTGCAATTCTCTAATGTACTTCCTCCATTTATTCCTTTGATTGATTACAAAATAAGACACACACACAAATATTATCAAATGTACAAAAACATATTTAAAATTTTGTAATCTTGAGGTAAATTTTGAAGTGTTTTGTCTTTAAATCTATTTCTATATTTCCACCTTCCAAAAAGCAAAAGAAAACCCTAAGCCTTGTCCCTATCAAATTCGTTGTAAATACACAATTCTTGGAAAAACAGGCAAATAAATGATCTTTCAATCACACGATTTCGATGAAATTGAAAGAAACTTTGAAAACAAAAATCAAGAAAACAAAAAAGCAAAGAGCAAAATCGGGAACAATAAAGATGAAAATACATACTATTGCAATTATTTACTGAGAACGCATACCTGTTGAAATTATTCATCTATATGCGATTACTGAAAACCTCTGAAAATATTATCAATTTTATGGTAGCATATTTAAATATACTGGTTTTATAGGCCCAAGCTACTTACTTTGCTAAACAAAATTCAAATATTATCAAATTTACAAAAACAAATCTAAATTTTTTGTAATCTTCAGGTAAATTTTTAAGTGCTTTTTAAAATCTATTTCTATATTTCCACCTTCCAAAAAGCAAAAGAAAACCCTAAGCCCCGTCCCTATCAAATTCGTTGTAAATACACAATTCTTGGAAAAATGAGCAAATAAATGATCTTTCAATCACACGATTTCGATGAAAGAAACTCTGAAAACAAAAATCAAGAAAACAAAAAATCTTGCTAACATCATTTTCATAGATAACACTGGAACCATAAAAGCTACTATATATATATATTTGGTAATTACCTACTATATATTTTCATACGTATTTGTGAGGCCCTACCCCGACTCAGTTTGACATTTTCAGTTATTTGCATATTGAGACTATTATGGATGCCTTATTTTATGCTTTATGGACTTAGAACTTATATGATTCCATGATTTGGATCACACTGACATATGTTGATACTTTATTTTATGCATGATGATTAAGAAACTATAGATATGTTGCTAGAATAGAATTATATTGTTATGGTGAATGTCATTATTGGAATTTGCAGGACTTCATTTTGATGATAGAAAAATGATGCTTATTGGATGAATGGTTCAATTTTGAGAATTACGTTAATTGCTTATGTGAAATCGAATTTAATTGAAAGAGATATTGAATTATTGTTGCCAATGTATGAAGTGTTTGATGTGCAATGAAATCCATGTATTTGATTATGTATAATTGTGATTATTTGGAATTACTAATGTGTTAATTGAGATGCGCAGGAAAATTATCCATGTGACCATGGAATTTATATGGAGAACCAAGCCTAGACCCATGTACGTTTGTTAAGCCGGGAGTTGTCTATTTGGAGAGACAACACCCCATTGTAATGTATTTTATTTGTGAAGTGTATGATGCTTGAGTGTTAAAAATTAATTTATATGTATATGTGTAATCCTACAAGAGACAAATTCCATGTGTGATTTTTATATTGTATTTTTATTGTGTCACTTGACACATGTGCTGATTAGTGTCATTGATTTTGACTTGTCTCTTGGAGGGAGTTTTGTTTCTACCAAAGCCATTCAAAAACATGAGTGTGGTCCCAAATTTGCCTTGGGTAGGGGGTCTTGGGAGTGGTCAACTCAAGTTTGACCCGTAGGTAAACTTTAGTTGGGTTTCTAAAGGGTTTAATGGACTCCTAGGGTCAGTTTTAAGGCTTTTCCAAAGGTCCAAAGGGTATACCTATGGGTTAGGGGTATTTTGAAACATGTGGCTTCTCCCATGTGACTATTTAGTCACCCCAAAAAGTGGTGTTTCCAAGATGAACGAAAATTCAACTTAGAAAGTTCCTCCTAGGATACACAACCTTCTCTTTTGATGTCAAACTCTCTTCCCCATCTTCTTCCACCTTTTTCCTTTCCAATTTTAGTAGTGTGTAAGAGTTTGGGAAGGGCAACCAATGGGAACTCTCACCTCACCCAAGGGGTTGGGAAGTGTGTGAGAGGCCTTCTTAGGCAAGAATTGGAGACTTAGTGAGTAATCACCCACTCTCCATTTTTGGGAGATTATAATTTGTTTTGAAAAAATTAGTAGGAGAATAGAATTTTTGGAAGAATTTGGAGAAAAGTTTGTGTGGAATTGGGCAGCTCATCCCCAACTAATTTTAGCATACCTATTGGCAGAATAAGGTTGGTTTCTTCTTATCTCCTCTTGTTATGTTGTTTATGTTAGTTTATGTTGTTTTGTTGAAGAAAAGAGATGCTTGTAAAGAAAGTGTTTTATGAAGTTTTTGTTGAAGTAAGGAATGTGTAGTTTCATTTCTATGTGTTTTGTTTTGTGATCTTGTTATTTTTGGGGAGTGTCCAAGATCTCCTACTCTTGGGAGGGTAGGATGATCTTGGGGTGGAAGGAGTATGACAGCCTTGGGTGAGAGGCTCTCCTTATGGAGAGTGATCTCAAGGGTGTCCTTTGTGACCCTTGTTGCATAGCCTTGTGTATGCATTTGGGGGTCATAAGGGGAGTAAATATGGCATTGAGCCTTTTGGGGGGCATAAGGAATGTGGAAGTATTTGGTTGCACTTGTATTGCCATGAGGTGGCTTGTGTTGTATTTGGCTTGCAATCTCCCCATTGGTACTTGGTCCACTTCCACCCATGGAAGAATCATCATGAATGTGGTGAAAGTGTAGCTTGGGATGGGAAACTTGTATGTTGAGTGTCTTCCTATATTTGTTGTGAAGTTTGCTTGTTTGTAACCCGTCTAGTGCTTGGTTCTCCAAGCTCGGGGGTGGCTTCTAGTAAGCCTAGGTTGGGAGGTGAGCTCTCCATGGTCAAAGATTTGTTTTCATTACAGGTTGCATGGGATGGGAAAAGAAGGATTAAAGAACTATGTTGCTATTTTGTGTTGTAGAAAAGTGTTTTTAAAAAAAAAAGGGAGAAAGGGGATAGTTTCAATGTTGTAGTTGGGAAAAAAAAAGGGGAATGTGAGCTTTTGTTGTATTTACCTTCAAGAAAAGAAGTATTGTATTACATTCATGTTGCCATGAAAGGAAGAAAAAAAAAATGTTGGGTTTTCATCCCATTTGTATCCATAATTATTTTGTATCTACTTTGCTAATGAAATACATAATGTCCTTCCTACTCTAGTTAGTTTGCAAATGAAAGAAGCAATGCATTAGATTGTATGTAAATTTTCATGTTTTACAAAAAGAAAGAGAAGCAAATGCATTATTATGAATTCTGCAAGTAAAATGGAATTTATCACTACATGTTCCTTATAATATTATGTTGCTGTAAATTTAAGTAAAAACAGTCATTTATTTTCCTGTTTATTGCAGAAATGAAATTTATTATAATAGTCTTTTCTTTGCAAAAAAAAAAAAAAGGACATTTAGCATTTAATATTATCATTTTGTTACAAAGAAAAAAAGGAATATTTATTAGGGAATCCCTTTAAATGCATTTTGATGTTATACAAATAATAATACACTCACAAAAAAAAAGGTCTATATGAGTCATAGGGCTTAAAAATAAAATAAAGGGGAGCAAATAGCAAAATACATTTGTATATATATATATATATGTATATTTGTATATACTCATTAAAACATTTTATTTATCTAATAGTAATTCTGATATTCTGTTATTAAATAAAAAGAAACAGTGATGTAGATTACAGAGTTAATAACATGTAATTTAAAAAAAAGAAGAAGACTGATATTATGCTAAATATATATATATATATATATATATATATATATATATATATATATATATTTTAATGAGAAAACTGCCCAGCTTCAGAAATAAAACTATATGTAATCTTTTACCAATATATATATATACATATAAATATATATATATATATATATACATATATTTATATATATATATATATATACATATATTTATATATATATATATATATATATTTATTTATTTA
Source organism: Cryptomeria japonica (assembly GCF_030272615.1). Taxonomy (NCBI): domain Eukaryota; kingdom Viridiplantae; phylum Streptophyta; class Pinopsida; order Cupressales; family Cupressaceae; genus Cryptomeria; species Cryptomeria japonica. The sequence continues at coordinate 123,348,603 of NC_081410.1, forward strand.
TATTTATATAAAAATGTAAACAGAAGAAAAAAAAAAGAACATATGATAAAACTTCGAATGTTTTAACCTTGTTTTAATATAAAATCATGCTTTAGAAAACGGCGGGGGCGCGGCTTTGGGCGGCGGCACCCGTAGCCTGCGGTGCCGCAGACTGTGGGCGGCGCCGTCCCACAGCCTGCGGAACCCGCAGCCTGCGGGCAGCGACGTCCGTAGCCTGCGGGCGGCACCGTCCGCAGTCCGCGGTGCCCGCTCCGCTCCGCCTTCCCCTCTACGCTACGTTAAAGTTCAATCCCTCCACTGCTAGCAAGGTTAAACAAAAAAAAATCCACTCGACTTTCTCCCCCTTCCGCCATGAAACAAACGCGAAACAAAAAAGAGAAGGGGTCGGCCCTGTACGCCGATTCCCCTCTCTACCCTCCTTTCTTCGGCTCGGCCAAGGGCTGAGCTCGAGCCGCTGTGTCCGCACCTGCACACACACACACACACTCATAAAATAAAAAAAAAGAGACTTCACCACACACACAGCACATAAAAAAAAAAGAGAAATAGATGCCATCTTCTTTGCCCTAACCCTAATTCGGGTTAGGGCAAACACACACATGGGATTAAAAAAAAAATACCCCACCTTTCTCTTGAAATATTCATAAGCATGTGTATTAAGCATAGGTAATTATACATATAGAAATAAAAAGGGGTAATGGTAAAATGAAGAATGCTCATATATATATATATATATAAAAGTGAATTTAATTTGCTTAGATGGATGATAATTTAATTAGTTAGTGGTAAAATAGACTAATGCCCTTTTAAATTTAGTAAATGAAGGTAAGAGCATAGTTAGAGGGAGATTTTAAAATTCTTGGGTAGAATAGACCCTTGGAAAGAACATAGCAATAATGATGGGGTCAAGTGGCCCATTTAAATTTTAATTATGAAGCATTTTAAATTTATGGGGGTATTATTTAGTAAGGTTGTTAATCCTAAAAGAAAAAATAGGACAAATTAAATTTAGATCCTAGGTAGATAAGAACGATAAGATAAAATTTGGGTCATGTAAATTTGAGATTAATCATTATGCCTGAGGTTTTAATTATTTATTAATGAAGCTTAGTGATTACCCTTTTTGGAGAAATATTAGCTCGTTGATAACTTAGTGAACCTTGTTACCCAATTGAATTTAATTACCTGATCTACACAAATATAGTTATGACCAGACCAAGTTGTATTAAATTAGTTAAGTAAGTCGTTAATTAGTTAAGTATTTTAAAAAAAAAATTATTCCGTTCGTGCCCAAAAGTTGGGCATGACAGTATTGGAGTCTATATTATTAAATTATGCATAATAACATTATCATGCTTCATATATTAAGAATGCGTATTAAGCACACCTCCATGCATACAACCAAAAACAAGGATGTTATTGCCTGTAAGTTAATAAAGTCCTGAATTTATCTAGTCGATGGTGGTCAATCCTTACCAATGAGAATCGGTGACTGCATTTCCAGTCTTAATTTGACCAACTTGTTTTTTAAAGCCTTTGATGCCTTTCCTTTTTTCATTGTTTTTTCCCTTAAGTAGAACCCAATGGCTGTCTTAAAAGCCACATCCCTTGCCTAGGTGGAGTCTCTTCCCAAAGTTCATGCCTCAACCAACGATTCGTTATTTATTATTTATTACAATCGGTAGTTTTCATTATTAGTAATAATTCTGATTTGATTTATTGTTAATTATAAATTTTTTATCTATTGTTTATTAATACATACAAGTAATATATATGTAATATAATTAAGGAAAATAAATAGATAATGATAAGCTCTGAAATATCTTTATATATTGATTAATTGTTTTAAAGATTCATATTTGTTTTTAATTTGAATAAATCGATACATCAATATATTTAAACACAATTTATTGTAAAATGTGGATTTTAGATGCTCCTTGTTGGGTAATTTGTAAGGATGTTGAGTCTTGCTAAATTGGTTCCTCCAAGAAGCTCCATTTGTTTATTGTCCCTTCCTCTTTTGATTGGATGTTTTTGAGATCTCTTTTAGTGTACCTTGCTTTCTTATTTGATTTTTCTTTTGCTTCTTCATTTGCCTAAGCCCCCTTCATTTGCCTAAGCTCCTTCTTGACCCCAACTTGGCAATAAGTAAGACTAAGGTAAGCCAGGTTGGGGCTAGGTTATGTTGCAGGAATACTTATAGAGGAAAACAAAAAAACTAAGCCCCCTTTAGCCCACATCATTTTCTTAAGCTCCTTCCTTCCTTTGCCTAAGCTTCTTCTCGACCCCAACTTGGCAATAAGTAAGACCAAGGTAAGGCAAATTGGGGCTGGGTTACGTTGCGGGAATACCTCTAGATTGAAACAAAAAACCTAAGCCCCCTTTAGGCCACATCATTTGCCTAAGCTCTTTCCTTTCTTTGCCTAAGACTCCTTCCTTTGTCTAAGCTCCTTCCTGACCCCAACTTGGTAATAAGTAAGACCAAGGTAAGGTGGATTGGGGCCGACTTAGGTTGCGGAAATACCTCTAGAGGAAAACAAAAAACCTAAGTCCCCTTTAGGCCACATCATTTGTCTAAGCTCCTTCCTTCATTTTCCTAAGCCCCCTTCATTTGCCTAAGCTCCTTCCTAACCCCAACTTGGCAATATGTAAGACTAAGGTAAGGTGGATTGGGGTTGGGTTAGGTTGCAGGAATACCCTTAAAGATTCATATCTATTTTTAATTTGAATAAATCGATACATCAATATATTTAAATACAATTTATTTTAAAATGTGGATCTTAGATGCTCCTTGTTGGATAATTTGTTAGGATGTCGAGTCTTGCTAAATTGGTTCCTCCAAGAAGCTCCATTTGTTTATTGTCTCTTCCTCTTTTGATTGGATTTTTTTGAGATCTCCTTTATCGTACCTTTCTTTTTAATTTGATTTTTCTTTTGCTTCTTCATTTGCCTAAGCCCCCTTCCTTTGCCTAAGCCCCCTTCTTTTGCCTAAACTCCTTCTTGACCCCAACTTGGCAATAAGTAAGACCAAGGTAAGGCGGGCTGGGGCTAGGTTAGGTTGTGGGAATACCTATAAAGGAAAACAAAAAAAACTGAACCCCCTTTTGGCCCACATCCTTTTGCCTAAGCACTCTTCCTTTGCCTAAGCTTCTTCTCGACCCCAACTTGGCAATAAGTAAGACCAAGGTAAGGTGGATTGGGGTTGGGTTAGGTTGCGGGAATACCTCTAGAGGAAAATAAAAAACCTAAACCCCCTTTAGCCCACATCCTTTGCCTAAGCTCCCTTCCTTTGCCTAAGCTCCTTCCTGACCCCAACTTGGCAATAAGTAAGGCCAAGGTAAGGTAGATTGGGGCTGGGTTAGGTTACAGGATTACCCCTACATTAAAATAAAAAACCTAAGCCCCCTTTAGCCCACTTCTTTTGCCTAAGCTCCTTCCTTCCTTTTCCTAAGCCCCCTTCCTTTGCCTAAGCTCCTTTCTAACCCCAACTTGACAATATGTAAGACTTAGGTAAGGCGGATTGGGGTCGGGTTAGGTTGCAAGAATACCTTTAAAGATTCATATCTATTTTTAATTTGAATAAATCAATACATCAATATATTTAAATACAATTTATTGTAAAATGTGGAACTTAGATGCTCCTTTTTGGGTAATTTGTAAGGATGTTGATTCTTGCTAAATTGGTTCCTCCAAAAAGCTCCATTTGTTTATTGTCCCTTCCTCTTTTGATTGGATGTTTTTGAGATCTCCTTTATCGTACCTTGCTTTCTTATTTGTTTTTTCATTTTCTTATTCATTTGCCTAAGCCCTCTTTCTTCCTTTGCCTAAGCCCCCTTCCTTTCCCTAAGCTTCTTCTCGACTCCAACTTGGCAATAAGTAAGACCAAGGTAAGGCAGATTGGGGCTAGGTTAGGTTGCAGGAATACCTCTAGAGGAGAACAAAAAACCTAAGCCCCTTTTAGCGCACATCCTTTGCCTAAGCTCCTTCCTTCCTTTTCCTAAGCCCCCTTCCTTTGCCTAAGCTCCTTCTTGACCCCAACTTGACAAATATGTAAGACCAAGGTAAGGCAAATTGGGGTTGGGTTAGGTTGTGGGAATAACTCTAGATGAAAACAAACCTAAGCCCCCTTTAGCCCACAACCCTTGCCTAAACTCCTTCCTTCCTTTGCCTAAGCTCCTTCCTGACCCCAACTTGGCAATAAGTAAGACCAAGATAAGGCAGATTGGGGTTGGGTTAGGTTGCTGGAATAAAGGAAAACATAAAACCTAAGCCCCCTTTAGCCCACATCCTTTTCCTAAGCCTCCTTCCTTTTCCTAAGCTCCTTCCTATAGTACCCCTTCTCGATCGAACTTGTTAGACTTATATTTTTCTGGAGTTGACTTTTCAGTTGTTACATTACTGCTATACTTTATTCAGACTTATTTAATATTATTTCATGCTTAAACTGGATAAGTGATGTATGCTTTATTAAAATATTTCAGTACTTATGATTAATGCTATTTTTATGGATTATTGTCATGGGCTGACACTTTTACCTTACATAAGCGATGTGTTATTTATATGTTGCATGTTTGCAAGTGTATTGGATGCAAGAGGATGATTTTCCTTTACTCACTCTGGTGAGACAAGGAACGTCACGATTCTCCTCCATCGGTGTGTGTGTCGTGTATTCTATATTTGTATATATGCATGTGTGGTTCGATGATGCAGGATATTGCAGGTACAAGTATTGGGTAGGTACGAGGTATCGTCTTCATTGGCTTCATAGGTCTGAGCGTGCCTTATTTGTCTGATGGGAGTGGAGGAGACAGTTGTTGACTAAATTCTTACCCTTAGTTTACTCATGTGAGTGTCGTCAGTTGTAGTTCTTCCCATTTATTCGACCTTCGAGTCTTGTTCGTTTGACTTTTTTAGAGTCTTCATGTGGTTTTCTTAGTTTGCGTGCCCTAGTGGGTTTGATTATTTATTTGAGTTTATGGTGTCATTTCATAGTTGGTAGAATTAATTTATGTATTATTATGCCTTTGCGTTATGGACTTAGTTAATTGAGTGAAGTTATTGAATTTAAATTGATAATTGCATTGTATTGGAAAAATGACTATATTTAAATCAAGTAGAAAAATAAAATAAATAAAGTTAATTGCATACTATTCCTTTTAGATTTAAAATAAAAATAAAAATAGAGTTAAATAATTGCCTTTATCATTTTTTAGGAAATGTTGATTAATTCTATTGAGGAAATAAATGAATTTAAAAAAAAATGAAATTCCCATTTACCTTTCTGAAGGAAATTAGAAAAGTAATTTTTATTATTGAAATTGTGATTGGATGGGAAAACATTTCAAACTAAAAGTTTAGGTTGAAATATTTTTCTATTTATTCCTGTGAGTTGAAGAAAGAGGGATGCATATTTTTGGAGAAGGCAAAATCTTGAGATTGTTTGGAAGAAGGAATTGGTTTGGAAATCTGGTGACAAAATTGAAGCTCTCCAACAAATTGCTTCCTGGAAAGCTTCACAGGTTGGATAGTCTCTACCTTGTTTTGTTTACAAAAAAATAATAATATTTTTTCCCCTTCTTTTGTATGTTGTGTGAAAAATTGGTTAAATGATTGCAGTTGTTTTGAATTAGATGTTATGATATTTAATGGGCTCAGTTCATTATTGATAAAAAATGCAACTCCAATCTCTTTTCGTGATTTATTTCATGTTATGTTTTTGTTTAAAATCAATTATTCCATTTTTGTTTATGGATGTAATTTGATTCTTTGTATGTTGTAGTTTTTAAATTGTGAAATTAGGGGAGTTATGCTGGCAAAATTTTCCAAAAGTTCTCTCTTGTGCTTCCAATTAATTATTTCCTTCTTGGTAGTTTAAAAAATTTGTAGGAATTCTGAGTTAAAATTCATCTTTTTCCATTCTTGTTTTGGCCCAAAAATTCATTTGGGGATTGCCAATCTTATTAGTTTCTAGTGAGTTTGGCTTTGTGGAAGAAATTGTTTGGGATTTGGTGTTTTTTCCCAATCTCTGTTTTGTCTCAGAGATTGGAGTTTTCTGGTATATTTCTTTACCAGTAATTATTTTGTGGGGTTATAGTTTTATTCTTTTAAAACAAAATTATGTTGTGATTTTTTTAGACTCTGTTGTCTTAGAGTGGGGGAGTTGAGATTTTAATAATCTTTGTTTTGTTTTAAAAAATAAAATTATTTGAAATTTAAAAAAAATAAATTTATAAATGGTCCGTAAGGTAGCAGGGCTACCTTACGGGTAGCAATGCTACCATATGGTAGCTGTGTGTGCCTCCAATAAGTTTATGATTCAGATTTTCATTTTTATGCTTAGTATGTATATGTACATATATATGTAATGTATATGCATATATGTAATGTATATGCATATATGTATACATATATGTATATACATATACATATATGTATATACATATACATATATGTATACATATATACATATATGTATACACACACACACACACACACACACACACACACACACATATAGTATTTTTTGTTGTTATGATATCTTATTTTTGAGAATTAAAGTATATTGTGAAAATTTAGTTTAAATGTTTAAATATATATATATATATATTTATATGGTATATATTTGATGGATATATACTCATATACATATATTATATTATTATATATATAATTAATTCAGAATTTATTTAATTTCATGAAAGCATATAATTGGGTTTATTTGTAAATTAATCATGAATATATGTTAGGGGGTTAATTTTAATGTGGTTAAATTTAGCCTTATTGGACAAATGACAACTTTGAATTTCTTTTATAAATATAGTTGTGTTTTCTAATTCTTTGGAATATCTATAATTGTAAGTATTTAATGCTTTTGACTGTTTTAAAAAGATTGCCTATATTAGGATCTTTAGTGTAAATGGTATTTTTGGTCAAAGCTTATTTACGTTGCAATTCTAGTTTTGAGTTGTCGTCATGTCGATAAAGTTGTTGTACCCTATTGGTTAGGTGTAGTTGTGTAATCATGTTGATGTGATCCGTTGTGTGTTATGTTCCAATGGTCAATCCTAGATTATTGATTTGTGTATCCTTCACCTGTATTTTGTCAAGACTAGATATGGCTGTCAATTTCGCCATAGGGTTCTCGTAGAGAGACCGTACCTATTAGTGTCCTATGAAAGAGTGGCTTTCGAGCGGGGGTTGCACCCAAAGTGGTTGGCAGGATAACCCCTCGAAAGTCAGTTAATAAGTGATAATATAAAAATTGATTAGGGGGTGGGTAGTTATAATTTTAATTAAGATATTACACCCCACACATGGTTGAGTGCTTGTATAGGCTCAAGGTGTTGTGGGAAGGCCCGGAATGACAAATTTACCACCTTGTCTTCATAAAAGGTTGGTAGGGTCTGCATGATGCTTAGATGGAGTTGGGGGTTTGGGAAAGGTTACCAAGATGACCCAGGATGGGGGCCGAGACCTATGGAGGCCTACCTATGGTAACCATCTAAAGTCATGTGATGACACTCTCTCTTTAGGGTCACTAGTATTTTGTGAGTCGAGCCACATGAGTATAGTGGAGTCATGATGTACTGTTGTACTTGCATTGTTTTACTTGCTCGAGAGTCTTCTGCTATCTCCTGGCACGGTGGGGTGGTTCCATTTTGGGATCACATGGTCGGGTGGTAGTGCCACTTCCCATCAGATATTCTGGTTTGTACCTTCATGTGAGGATTGGCTTCGCTGGTGTACCTTTGGTTCGTGATTCGTAATTCATGTATCAACTCATGCTCGTGATTATTGTACCTTTGAGACCCATGTGGTCATTGTATCAGTAAACTATGTAACCTTGGCATTGTAATCATATATTTATTTTGTGCTATTGGAAGCCATGTAATTATTGAATATTATAATCTTAATTTAGTTGAATGTATGTTATTTCAGTTATCTTTATTCGTATGTGTAAATGATTCATTGCAAATAAATATATTGTATCACTTTAAATCTTTCAATGTGAAATTCAATTTATGAATATGATTTAATTAATTGCAATTAAGTTCCCTAATTAGATGGGTAATTGGATTAAAATTATGATGTTGTTTTAGTTACGAAGTAATCTTCATTGGTAACCCTTTAGGATGTCATTGTTAGACTTCCGCTTGTGTTATTAAACATGCAATGTAATAATTAATGCACTTAATCTTTAAAAAAAAAAATTATTTCACCCTTTAGTTGCCTTGTAGTATTGCATTCCTTTAGGGTTCCTTGCAGGGCATTACACTTCCTAACCCCAACTTGGCAATAAGTAAGACCAAGGTAAGGCAGATTGGGGTTCAGTTAGGTTGCAAGAATACCTCTAGAGAAAAACAAAAAACTAAGCCCCCTTTAGCCCACATCCTTTGCCTAAGCTCCTTCATTTTCTTAAGCCCCCTTCATTTGCCTAAGCTCCTTTATGACCCCAACTTGGCAATATGTAAGACCAAGGTAAGATAGATTGGGGCTGGGTTAGGTTGCACGAATGCCTCTAGAGGAAAACAAAAAATCTAAGCCCCCTTTAGCCCACATCCTTTGCCTAAGCTCCTTCCTTCCTTTGCCTAAGCCCTCTTCCTTTGCCTAAGCTCCTTCCTGACCCCAACTTTGCAATAAGTAAAACCAAAGTAAGGCGAATTGGGGTTGGGTTAGGTTGCGGGAATAGAGAAAAATAAAAAACCTAAGCCCCCTTTACCCCACATCTTTTGCCTAAGCTTCTTCCTTCCTTTTCCTAAGCTCTCTTCCTTTGCCTAAGCTCCTTCCTAACCCCAACTTGGCAATAAGTAAGACCAAGGTAAGGCGGATTGGGGTTGGGTTAGGTTGTGGGGATACCTCTAGAGGAAAACAAAAAACCTAAGCCCCCTTTAGCCCACATCATTTGCCTAAGCTCCTTCCTTCCTTTGTCTAAGCCCCCTTCCTTTTCCTAAGCTCCTTTTTGACCCCAACTTCATATTAAGTAAGACCAAGGTAAAATGGATTGGGGCTAGGTTAGGTTTTGGGAATACCTCTAGAGGAAAACAAAAAACATAAGCCCCCTTTAGCCCACATCCTTTGCCTAAGCTCCTTCCTTCCTTTGCTTAAGCTCCTTCCTTCCTTTGACTAAGCTCCAACTTGACCCCAACTTGGCAATAAGTAAGACCAAGGTAAGGTGGATTGGGACTGGGTTAGGTTGCGGGAATACCTCTAGAGGAAAACAAAAAACCTAAGCCTCCATCCTAATTATTTTATGAATATTTAAAAAAAAAAAGTTTTATGACATAAGAAGTTCACCATTTTTATTTTAAAAAGTATTTTGACTAATAAAATATTAACACTATTCCATATTTGATAACTATCAATAAATCATAAAATATGACAACTTAAAATAAATAAAATAAAGTGTTGTGTTGTGTTATTGTGTTGTCGTGTCGTGTCGTGTTGTGGTAGTGTTGTCATGTTGTGTTAGTGTTGTTGTGTCGTGTCATGTCGTGTCATGTTGTGTTAGTGTTGTCATGTCGTGTTGTGTTAGCGTTGTCGTGTCGTGTTGTGTGTATTTGTGTGTTGTGCTCTTTGTGGTTGTCTTAGGTCAATTTGGGGAGGCCAAACAAACTTCTACCTTCACGTGGTTGGCCTTGTTAGTAGAGAATGTTTGAAAAAATATTCTTGAAGCGAAGAGAAGCTTTTGAAAATAACTACTATTTTATATTATATGCATGTTGAAATTCTTGAAGTAAAATAACACTAAAAATAAGTATATTTTAATTATTCATTATAGTTTTAATTATAATTAATTCATTTATCATTATTAGTGTGTGTAATAACCTTATCTCAAACTCTAAAAATAATATACTAGTGATATAAAACATGATTATTTCCCTATGGTCTTTGTGGCATATCACTATGTGAACATGGATTGTGTGCATGAGTTATCCACTATGTACCTATGATGGGTGTAAATAAATAATATTTTATATAATTCATATTACATGCAAGGTGAAATATAATTACATTTTAATTATTCATTATAGTTTTATTTATAATACTTTCCTTTATCATTAGTAGTGTAAGAACCTTATCTCAAACACTAAAAAGAATATATAATGATATATAACATGATTTTTTTTTGTTATGACATTTTAGCATATTGTTTTGGCTTTTGTGATATATTACTATGTGAACATGGGATGCATGCATGAGTTAACTGCTATTTGTACCAATGATGTGTGTATGGGCTACCTTGTTCTAGTTTAGACCAATTTTTGCTAGTTGTAAGAAGGTGTTGGAAGTTAGGATCCACTAAATTAAATTGTGGAAATATGTTGTATTTTGAAAGGCTACCTTTGTTATGACAACTAGTATGTGATGTTTGTCCTGTCAACATAGCTAACAATGAATCTAGAAGGATGAAACCTACTATGTAGTGTGGGATGTATTGACATTCGTATTTCTAGTTAGGATGTATTTAAAGGGTAAGTATTAGTGAACCAAGTAATGGGACGATGCATGCAATAAGGTTGCATCCACTTCCTATTGACAATTGAACAATGTGTGAGTTAATCACTATGTGTACATATGTAATAATGGCCTCACTATGACATGTCACTATTTAATTCATTTATAGTGATATGTCATCATAAAAAAAATGAACTATAAAGATGATGGGACACTTTTTTTTTGTTGGTTATGACATTTTAGCATATTCTTTTGGCTTTTGTGACATATTACTATGTGAACATGGGATGTATGCATGAGTTAACCGCTATGTGTACCAATGATGTGTGTATGAGCTACCTTGTTCTAGTTTAGATCATTTTTTTCTAGTTGTAAGGAAGTTAGGATCCACTAAATTAAATTGTGAAAATATGTTGTATTTTGAAAGGCTACCTTTGTTATGACAACTAGTATGTGATGTTTGTCCTGTCAACATAGATAACAATGAATCTAGAAGGATGAAACCTACTATGTAGTGTGGGATGTATTGACATTTGTATTTCTAGTTGAGATGTATTTGAAGGGTAAGTATTAGTGAAACAAGTAATGGGACGATGCATGCAATAAGGTTGCATCCACTTCCTATTGGCAATTGAGCACTATGTGTGAGTTAATCCATATGACAATCATCACCATAAATCTATTCATTTAAATTTGATGCCCATTTGATTGTCATCTCAAAAAAGAGTTTGAATTTGACGTGTGTTTGAACGTCATTTCTAACTTCAGTGAATTAAATTTGACTAGCATTTAGCATGTCAAGTACAAATCAATTAATTAAATTTGATGTTTTTTTTATAGTCACACAAACATTAGAAGTTAAATTTGACGTCTGTTTGACTGTTAGCGTACAGATTTGAAGGTTAAATTTGACATGAATTAACCTATCACACAAAGAATTAATTGGGCCTAAATTTGATGTCTGTTTAGTTGTCATCAACTAGTAATATATCATAAATTTGATGCTCATTCTACAATCATAAGTAGCAATATGAGGAGTTAGATATGATGTTCGATCGACCATCATTTTAAAGATTTACATTTAAAAAGACTTGTTTTTAGTCGTCCATTTAAACAAATTGAAATGGAGTTACCTTCAAATTTTGTACTCTAAAATTTAGATAGTTGGCACATAATTTATTTGTTGCTAAGGTAACAATTATTACCATTTGCATTTTTGTTGGCCATTAAAATACCAATTATTTTTATTTAAGCTCTTATAATCAATGCTACATGGAAGCAAATGATGTAGAAATTTATGAGTCTATTCGATGGACTTGTGCAATTGATCCTTTTACTTTTCGACAAACAATTTGCATCCTTCATGTTTAGTATGGAAGTGCCCCATTAACATATGCTCAATAAAATCTTATTTGTTAGTACCTCATTTTAGTTATTTTCTTGCATTGGTAACTTGGGCAATAAAAAAGTAAACAACTTTGCTAATGTTTGGTGACTTGATGATTTTCAAGTATTTTTGTTAATTAAAAAAAGTTTTGGAGCTAAAAACTAATATAGAAATAAAAAATAGATGTCCATTCTTAATTTTTGCAAAATTAATGTTGGAAAGAAAATATATGATAATGCTTGTGGTTTCAATGTCTAGTTGTAAGTTCCTTGTCAAGAATTCTATTTGTTGTTTTGTATAATGTTGTTTAGGTTCAGTTGTTTCATTATTAAATATTTTTTTAAATTTTCAGCTTGTCATGTTGTATTCTTTACTAGATTTTATATAATGATTTCTCTTTGCAAGTTTTTAACATGTAATTTGTATTCTTTCAATAAATAAATACATAAAATTAGGGTATTGTCATGTTGTAAGTTAATATTTCATAAAATTTAATTCATGTAGTTGAGAATAAGTAATTTTATGCAATGTTTACACAATATTCCACATTACATAATTTTGAGTGTTCATTGATATTATTTTGTAATATGGGTTTCTTGCTAATGGTGGTATTAGAGTCCATGGTGGGAAATATATTGGATGGAAGTAACGTGGAGATTAGTAGCATTTTAAAGGAAGAGAAATGTATCATTTTTTCACTTAGCTTAGAGAAATTGTATGGAAGATTGTTGGTTGTTATTTATTTTTGAATGTTGAAATCTATTTTCAATCCATTGAAGATATTGCAATTTATTTAATTTTGGCATGAATTGTGACATATATTTATTTAGAGGTTATTCTCTTTTATATTGACTAAAATGTTGGACTCTGATTTTTGGGAGCTAAAAGTAAATTGAATTTATTGCAAATCTACTAAACAAGACATATTGAAAGTATTGGAAATGTGGTGTTGATTTCATAATTTAAATGTAAATTATTTGTTGATTAAAGGATAATACATACTTTGAAATGATTCTTTATAATATATTAGAAAGGCATTTTAAATTACAAATTAACGTTAAGCATTGAACTTTTACATTTAATGATGTCAAAAACTAAACATGTGTGTGTGGGCATAAGTAGTATTAAATGGGGCATTTGAAAGGGGTTATATTGAAAAGAGTTGTGAGAACACACTTTCTCTAGATTTTGTTGAAAAATAAACAAAATCTTTACATTATTTTTGGAAAGTGTTGCCATGTGAGTTGAAGTAGATGCTACAACTCTAGTTCTTAATGAAGAAATCTAATCCAACAAAGTTAATTAAAAATAATGGATATGGAGCCCATATTTGAATATTAGTAAAGTTAAAAGTTTTATTTTTTGAGACACAATTTATATCTAGTTTATTTTAGTCTTGTAATATTTACATTACAATGGGTTTCACAAGGAGTATACAGAAAGGGAATTAAAAAAGGTCTAATGTATATTTTTAATTTAATTTTGGTAAATATGTATTGATTATATAGTTATAAAATCTCTTTTATATTTTTGAAATGTAATTTTTTAAAATTATTTAGACAAAAAAAAGTTAAGAATAATTACAATTAGAAGATGAGTTGGTAATCAAAGTAAGTGAGGGAGCTAGGTTTATATAGATCTCAAGTTCAACCCTCTATTAGTCTTTTTATTGAAGTATACATCGTGTTAAACAAGAATGTAAGTCAAAGTCATTTGTTGTGAGAAGAAATATCTTAAGTGAAGTGATAAAATAGGATTGTAAATGCACTTATGTATGACTAGGTCCTAATATGTCATGCCCCACCATGAGGCCCAAAGGACTAAAACAAAATAGAGAATGAAAAAGTTTTTTTATATAGATTACATTACACATGCATAGTGATTCATATAACAAGATGAATAATGGTACACATATAACAACTAGCAACCATCCTCAAGGCCCCATAACGATGCAACACAAGTTTGAACATCATCCATAGACCCAACAAAGAATTGCTATACAAATAACAACATTGATCATTACATGGGTACAAGATACATATCACATTTATGAAGAATATACACATGATCATCAAATATATTACAATGGATCCTCAAGATACAAATATCCAAGAGTCCCATGATGGGATGCATACATGAATTTGGTACAATAATAACAATCTTCAATCTTTTCATGAGCCTCCTCAAACATGCTGTGAAAAGAGCCAAACCCAATGGGTGTGAATAACACTCCAACCAACCATGTGGTATCATAAGGTCCACCCCTCATGCTAGGAGGTAGCAACCAAACCCACAAAGTGGAAGAAAACATAAAAGGGTACCATCATGACTCACAAAAGAAACAACAAAACTATACTCACAAGAGGCTCGTTATAGAATCCACAATACAGAAAATACATGAGGCTAACAAAATAATGAACAAGACAGAATACACATGAGACTCACAATAGTAACATAAGAGGGGTCACAAATGTTAAACCATTTACTTCCAAAGGCTTAAAACAATCCACATGAGAAAATATAAGTTACCGCCAGGCAACAATAGGGAAGAGTGTCATCACTAGGTTGTCATGAGTTACCCTGGTAGGTCTTCACTAGGTCCCATCCTACATCTTGGGTTACCTAGGTGACCTCTCTCGACCTCTGACCCCCATGCAAACACTAGTAGACCACACCAACCTTTCATGGAGACAAGATTGGTGTAAGCCATTCCAAACCCTTCTTTACTAACCCCAAACCTATATGAGTGTTTGTGAACAAAAGAGACAACAAAGAACTATCTTTATTAATGTGAACACACTACCCACCCAAATTTATTAAATAATATTATCACTTGATTACAAAACTCTCATTGAGCTACCCCGGCGACCACTTTGGGTCTTGGCCCCCAATGAAAGCCATGTCCCCAAGATTGCACCTAGGAATCCAAGAAACACCACAGATCAACCCAAAATCTTAGGATGGTGACTCACCAAAATACCATAGCAAGGCTTGACCCTTTTGCTAGAATAAGATAACATACATGGAGAATCCAAGGTAGGCTAGGAAACACCATCTAGCTTCCAAAACATACAGGACTTGAACAAATTTTATCAAGAAGAGGAGCATGACTTAATCAAATAATGAATTCCATAAACTCCCTTACTAAGCCTCTGGAAAGGTAACACTTATAACCACACATCTGAGTATCCCCACAATGCAAGACAATTTTTTGTTTCAAAAGCAAGGTCTCATTATGACAAATACAAACAAGTTCATTCAAATCCACCAAAGAGACCATACTAACACATGTACAACAAAAGGTTCCAAATCAACATTGATTCCAATAATCCACTGCCTCAATTTATTGACTTCTTATTAATTCATAAACATTGCAATTTATTCCTAAAAAAATGTCTTCGTTAAATTAATCAACTAAATCTTAAATGAAGATTAACCAAGTTCATAAGAAGACACACACACACACACACACACACACACATATAATTTCTTAGAACTTAGCCACATGACTAGTAAATAATAAGAAATAACATATGAATAAACCTAAGTGCATTTACCTTCTCAAGGATATGTCTAATTTTCCTAATAAGTCGATATTAAAAAAATAAAAATGCGCATATAGATACATTTTGAAACTATACTCTATTCTCAAATTTGTTAAGCCAAAAGTATTTAATTAATCTTTTATTCTATCTTTTTTCAATGACTTGTTGTATTTATCCAAAATATAACTATTTAACCCATTTCACTTTCTTTATCAAAACCTAACCTTATTTATCCCAAAATATAACTATTGAGCCAAAAGTATATTTTAACAAAATACAATACTTTTTCCCAAAATATAAGCATATATAAATATTTATCAAATCATTTGGCAAATTTACTATAATGCCCAACCAAGAAACCTCGAAGGGATAAGCTAAAACACAAGAATATAGTGCAAATAAATTTAAAAAAAAAAATTAAACACAACACAATGATACAATGAGATATCAAAGTTCAGATTACACAGCGGAAGACTTCAATTAACACCTAAAGAGTTTCCCAATGTGATTACTTAATTCCACATTTAACTCAACTCATGCTAAATAATCCAATTAAGCTGATTAACTTAATGACAAGTTAATACTTAAACAAAGGATAATTTTCTTTCAGTAAGATAAAAATATAGATCACATGATAATGTTCATCCATTGAGGTAAAAAGTATAAGTAACATGATAGGGTTCATCCAATAATATTTAACCATACCTTACATTCAAACTTTCATTAAAACTTAAGTCATGCATCTAATTTCATAGCATACTTAAATTTCATCATAAACTAATGAATACTTTCCAAGCATACTTTAATTGCATTGTCAATAACTGAATACATTCCATTATTCAAATATACAATCCTTCATGATCCAAATCACTGCATTTAATAAGATGACTAGTCACATACATTTAAGATTAATTTCATTTAATCCACTTATACATTCTAACATAATGTCATCCATACATGCTAAAACTAAAAGGAAACATAAGAACATTAGCATCAGATAACACCAAATTGATATCAGAGTTCACCTCTAGAGGGCTACATCTTCGGGTTGCTCAACTACAAGACCCCTTTGATAATTAAATAATAGTGAATAATACATAAGGTCACATCATTTACAATCCTGCCATGAAGGCGAACATAACCAATAATACATATGACCACATCGGTCAAATAAATACATAAATGATCCCTAAATAGGAAAGGATCCAACTAAACATAATAGAAGCAAATACAAAGATTCCCTGGAGCATCCGTGAAACTAAGTCTTTGCAACCCAAGGTCTAGCATGATAACAGGTTCTCACAAGGGCATAAGCAACAAGATGAATCCACAACAGTGCTCCTATCAAGACAACACAACAACGCACTAGAGAACATAAGGGACAAGTGTCATCACATAACCTCGTATGGTTACCATGATAGGTCTTCATAAGTTCCAACCCCATCCACTAGGTTACCCTAGCAATCTTATCCGAACCTCCGGCCCATCCAAGCCTCATGTTGACCCACACATCCTTTCGTGAAGACAAGGATGATGGTTTTCCATTTCAGGCCTTCTCACTGCATGTCGAGTCTGTACTAGCACTCATCCCATGTGTTAGGCACAATTATCTTACTTAGTGATTCATTAACTAACTCTCTAATATGCTATTAGGTTATCACTTATTTAGGCACACTTTCGATAGGTTACCCAAAAACCACTTTGGGTGCGGTCCCCAATCGAAAGCCACTTTTCCATATGTCATTAGACTATACTCAATGAACTCCTAAACCAAGGAATACACAAGGTCAAGCATGCAGAGTTCAAAATATTAGGACCACTTGGTCAAACAAGACTTCATACGAGGTGCATTGACTGATGGTACTCTAACTAGAGACCTGACCAGCTATGGTCAACCATGAATCAAGATTCGACACCCACATAAAGGACATGATCGGTTACAACACCATCACAAGAAAACAATCAAAAATCAAGATCAAGGACGTAAACAGGTACCCAAATCAACCATACGACAGGGTCTAACAAACAAATCAAAGACTTGCCATTCCTTAAGCAAATGCGAATACAAAAAATTAAGCATGCATAGGCAATAACCAGAAAAGACAATCTTTTTCCATATTGATTTAAACATTAAAAGTCGATCCAGTTTTCTAAATAATCTAAGTTTGATTGCAGTTATCTACCTCATCTAGGTAGAGGCCGCTCATGGTTTTTCTATCGTGCTAAGTTCATATGCAACATAGCATAACATAATTACTTCATCATGAGTTTTTAAACCATATTCACATTAATATAAATATTTTATACACAGAACACCCAATGATATAAAATCAAATATTCAGATTAATCAATTGACCTGATATTTATTGTTCCAAATAGAACATCATTCTTATTCTTTTTTTTTTAAACAACTTAACTATTCTCATGTTCGCAAAGAAAATAAATATATATATACTTTCCAAAAATGAAAGTATATATTTAAAAAGGAAAACTACAAAGTTATTCATTTTTCTATTGAAATTAAATTTCGTTGCATAAAAATGAAACCAACTTAAATATTAATTAACATATATTTATCTATATACATTAATTAATAATTAACTAATCACCAAATATTATTTTATAAAATTGCATTAAATAATATTTTTTAAAAACTTTGAATTTAAATAATTAAAACTTCATTTAAAATTTTTGTTAATTTAATATTATATATATTTTTTAGTAATAAAAAATATACGAAATTATAAAGGAGGGGGGGGGGGGGGGGACACCCACGTGGTCCCCATGGTAGTGCTGCTACCAAACGGTTGCAGGCCTCTACCATTGGTAGCAGTTCGCTACATTTGGTAGCCTGCTACCTCCCCACGTGGTGGGGGTTTTTTCCCTGCCATATGGGGTTAAATTTATTATTTTATTTTTTCTTTACTGTTAAAAAAAAGAGAGTTCCCAGTCAAAGAAATACAGTCTCAACAGAGACTTAAAACAATAAAAATAAATCTCCACATTTCATGGCTTTTTCCAAAATTAAAATCTAGAATAACCAGACTAGAATAGAAAGATTTTTTTTAAACAAAGAACCATATTTGGGTAAAGAATTATTCCTCACAAATCTATTCCACCAATCTGCAAGACTACAAACTAATCCCAAAAAGAAACTTAATCCGTTTTACAACTCTTCCATTTTTCCACAAAGAAAAGAGATTATCAACAGACACAACCAGAAACTTCAAAATCCATAAAAAGAATCTCCATTTAGCAAATAAACCAAAGAGGTAAACCAGAGACCTACCTTATTCAGCAATCCTGGCAAGATTGAAGGAGAGCCCAACCTGCAAGCTCCAAAAATCCTTCTTTCCCCAATATGCCCAAAATTTCATCATCCAAAAAAATATTTTTCCCAAACATACTCTCCAAAAATAATCTTCCCAAAAATATTTTCAAACCTAGGTTAAATGGGAGATTGTTGACGAAATTTTTTATTTTTGAATTTAAAATAAATTCATCTAAAATAAAATCCTAAAATTCATTCGTTACCAATACAAAAATATTAACATTTACAAAATACTGAATAGTTTCAAAATGTATATGTATATATGTATAAAATAGCAAATTCTATTTTTGCAAACTGAACATTATCACCGAAAGGTGGGGAAAAAGGCTCCCCACCATGGGTGCCCATGACACCCATAAAAACTGCACAAAACATAATAAATAAATATGTCGAAAACAATATTCGCAAAGCAAAAAAAATAACAGTATTAAGTATTATAATTTTGCCAGAACGGGAAAATATTCAAACCCCAATTTTTTTTTTGAAAATTTTCTTTTACAGATAACCCATTAAGTTCGATCCAACCCCTATTTTTTCCTCAATTTAAAACCCATTTAAATTTTACTATCAAAGATTCAAAAGAATTCTTTTCCTGATAACAATTTTGACGCGGAATTAAATATGAAATTCTAAAAAAAAAACCCATCCATCCCATTGACAGGAAATTCCTTATAGATTTTCTCGATACGACAAATCAAACAAGCTGATTTTTATTTAAATTAAGAAGAGAATTTAACATGCTTAAAGAAAAGAACCAGAAACCTACCTCTTTATGAATTTTGGAAAGCAACACAGAGGTAGAAAACAATAATCGCTAGGCACCAATCTGGAATGCTCCAACCAGAAACTTGAAACAAAAACTACAAGATCCCCTTTTTCTAAATCCTCCTATCAATTTCTCCAATTCATTTTTAAAACCCAGCTTTCCCCAAATTCCTCTACCAAAACTCCCATAACCAAAAGAAAATTTCCTATCCACAGAAAAACTTCACAGGAAGAGACCCCTATTTCCCCCAAAAAGCAGACATATCAATTTCCCCCAAATCTAACTCACAAACGCATGCGAGAGTACCCTAATAATTAAATTCATTAATTTCTTTGTAACTCCCATCATGCACATGAATATAATTAATTCTAAAAAAGATAATAAAATGATAATTATAATATTTAATGGTTCAACTCATGAAAACTATAAAATACACCCCAATATAAACTCCTTTTAAAATAAATTCCCATTAACACTATAAAAACCATAATTTTAAATGACATCCTCCTAATGCCCCTTTTTGTAAATTGAATTTTGATGGATCCTCCCGTGGAAATCCTGGTGATTCAGGAGTAGGGATAGTTATTTATGATTATTTGGGTTCTTTATTAGCATTAAAAGCTATGTCAATCTCTTCTGGCACAAATAATATGGCCAAGGCTTGTGCTCTTTTAGAAGGTCTTGTTATGGCTAAGGATTTGAATTTCAAATACCTTCATATTGAAGGTGATTTGGCTATTGTCATTAATGCTTGCAAGGCAAGAAAAGTTGATAATTGACATTTCTGATATATTCTTGAACAAATATGGACTCTTCTTGATGCGTTTGAGCACCTCATCATCTCACATGTTTATCGTGAAGGTAATGCATTGGCTAATTGCCTCGCTAATATGGGTTGTGACAAAATTGTTATTGATTCCTCTCGATTGGGGTGTGATTTTATGAGCTTCCCAAACCTATTAAGTATAGCCTATAGAGAGTCGAGTATTTAATATTTCTTATTATATGATTGCTCGTTTATACGAGTTGATATTCTCTTCTCTCGGTGAGGTATTCCTTTTCATAATTCCATTTGGTTTTGATTTGAGGTACTTTGCTTTACTTGATCATCACTTGGCATTCATTAATGATGAGTTGGTTGTTATTGATGTTGTTTGTGTGTTTGGTACTCTCTTCTGGTGTGAAATCTGGAGATATTTATTTTCACATTGGGAATCCATCCTTCATATGTCATTTAAAGTTTGGCATGGCGTTGTTTTCATGATTATCTTTACGCACTGCTTCTTTTGGTTTGTCAAATTTTTTATGATATATCTCCTACTTCTTTTCATTTATGACATAAAAATTTTGGGCTTCATTTCTCTCTAGCATTTCCGCATTCACCTCTTCTCCTTTGGCATTTGTCTATAATGGCGGACTGCAGATCTCATGTCGTTGGTGTCAGTCATGTTTTGGACCCTTGTGTTTCTTATAAATTCTTTGCATTCTGTAGTATATATATATTTTGGTTGCAGGTGTTTTTGGTGCAGGGGCATGTCAATTTGGGTTGCAGGGCCTTCAAGATATCCCATGAAGATGGATTTGTCCTTCGATGCTGGTTTAGTCCTCTTTCTTTTTGGAGCTCTCTTCTTCATTCACTGGGCAACCGATGTTATTTCTTTTTCATGTCCTTATTTTGTAAACAATCTTGCATGCTCCTATTCTGTAAAATGAGCTTGCATACTCCTATTTGTAAATGAGCCTGCATGCTCCTTTGCTGATCTCTATTTTGAAACTAGCTCCGACTAGAGGATTGTTCACTACTTCTCTTCTATAGTCATGTTGATGAGCAATGACCAGAGTTTTTCTTGCTGGTTCTTTTCTCTGGGAGCTCAGTTTGAACCAGTTTTTAAATATATTGTAAAAATTATATATTATTAATAAAATATATCAAGTGGCATTACCACCTTGCTAAAAAAACAAACCATAATTTTAATTTAATTTTTTATTTTAATAAATTATTTTCTAAACTATAGATTAGATTAAATCATTTACTAATGTAATTAACTAAATAAAATAATGTGCAATATCAACTATCTCAATTAATTAACCATTAACATTTAATTTCCTTTAAACTACTAATATTAATATTTATGCTAATAAAATATCTTACTAACACAAGGGTAAGGTACTGATACTAAACCACTCGAAATACCAACAGGACCAACAAGGCTAATGACTGACAAGACCAGACAAACATGATGCAAGGATACCTGATTGGGGACTGTTCCATAGGAACCGTGGTACCATGGGGTCTGACTGATAACTCCAATTTCCATGTTACCATTGGGTCAAAAAGCACGCTTAGACATGAAGATTTAGGTGGAGTCGGTGCTCGGTACCTACAATCCTGCATCATAGAGAAACCATACATACTTACATCTAACATATACAGGCACATCGATGGAGGAGAGTCATGACAGTTTGTGTCCTGCCAAAGTGGATGACAAAAGATCATCCCCTCACACCCCATACAGACTCATACCCATACAAGTAGATGAATACAAGAAATATCTCATACATATAGAAAATACATCTGTCCAAAGTCAGTATATACACATATAATCTAACATCTAACCATCCATCAAGATAAAATGCATATCCAATATATTAAAAGCCATCACATAAGAGAGTATCATCTAGTGACATAAACCACAAAAGAAATCAACCAGATTCAAACTAAGTTAAACAAAGTCTGATCGAGGGAGTGGAATTAAATAAAATCAAAAATAGTGACAAGGCTTTTAGTGGTTTGCATGTTGCATATAATAAACAAATTGTAACAAGATCAATTTTGATGTGTTGTTGCAGTTGGTATGTTGATTCAATTTTTGGTTTTTATTTGTGAGCTTGGATGAGGAGTAGACTAGGTTGTGTGGATTTGTTTCCTATTGCAATGAATTTTGACCTTATGCTTGATAAAGGAAGGATAGTGTGTTGGCCATCAATTGGTTATTCATGATTATACAAGTTGATGGGGGTTGCTATCACCAATAGTGCTGAGCAAAGAGAGGTCAATATTTTTGGGCATCAAGGTAGTGCACCTATTCATAAGTGATTGTCTAAGTTGATTGGAATTTCTAGTACCAATAGCATTAAGAAAAGTGAGGTTAGTATTGTTGGACATCAATGTAGATGTGTCATACATACTATTGAATAATCATTGAGACACACGAAGGTTTATGTGGTTGAATAGACCATCATTGTGTGTATGTTATAGTAAAATGGTCAAAGAGGATTAACACACCAATGAGATTTTCATAATTCATATCACAACTCTTGTGGTAGGGGGGTTCTATGTAATGCAACATTGGTTGATTAGTACTGGGATGTCTAGTGTGCCAATTTATGTGGTAGAGACTATTAGATAGCTTTAAAATCATATGATCTAAATTATCTTTCGGTCCCCTTTAGATTAAGGGGCTTTATTGGGTCATGTGATGCGGATAGGCATCATTTTTATAAAGCTCCTAATAAATATTTGTATAAGACATAAATCACCTTGTGAGATACCCCCTTTGTTAATAAGTTAGATTCAAATGTTAATTAAATCCGATTAAGTATTTGGGTAGGTATTTAGGATTAAATTTGTTTGAGTAGCTACATAGGAATGATTTGTATAGAAGGATTATTTAAGAAAATATATATGTAATATTCATAAAATATGTAGCATAATATAATTATAAAATAGATTAATTGGAAAGAGCTTGGGGAATCCATCTATAAATTAGCATCAGTTACTCAAAGGGAGTATTTGTGAAAAATAAAATATATTTCTAGTGACTCAAAGGGGCACCTTTCTTGATAGATGGAGATTCAAAAAATATTGTCCATTATGATTAGAATAACACATTGAGGACATTGTTATGTAATTAGTACTTCTTTTATTCATTGGTAGATAGTATGATCAATATTGTGTAAGTCAATTTTATCCACTACTTTTCTATTGGATGAAGCATTGGTCCAAAGTCACATTCAAAGATACATCATGGGATGAGGGAGGTTCTTCCAGGTAGCTTGGGTTACTAGTGTGTGAAGACAAGCACCACATAATAAAGGGGAAGGGAAATCAAGCAAAAGGTAAATGGAAATGGAAGCCAAATCAAATAGGTAACTGACATGCCTTACTAGATAAAAATGGTTTCTCTTCAATAGATAATATTTGTGGGACTCTTTATGACCTATATATATCTATGGTTGTGAATCTCATTACTAAGGAAAAGAAACCTAGGTGACACAAAAGGAGTAGGTTACCATCTTAAACCATACTAGTGATTTCAAAATATCACTAGTTGAGTTGGGTAAACATTTTCAAGCTCTTGAAAGAGGACTATAGATTCTCGGGATATGTTATTGAATATAAGGAATGATTGAATACTTATGAAATGAGTCACAAAATTTATGAGTACCAACAATTTCTTTTATTTATGATCAATTATTTAAGATGGGCTTAGCCATCACAATGAGAGCTAGATATATATATATATCTTGACCAGGGTAAGAAAAATAGGAAACTATGAAGTTCTATGGGTGAGTATTTAAGGGGCTCACTTATAGGTTTTTCCAAGATGACAAAAAATTGGTGTTGGTGCCCATCTTTGTAATTCCTAAAGTTCCATGGTCTTAGTCCATGTTGTGCATTTGGTCTTATTTTTTATCACTTATAATTGATCTTAGATCATCCCTAATTGGTCTCATTTTGCTAAATTTTCCTATTTTATCTTTGTTCTGTGCCTATAATGTATTGGAAGATACATAAATCCCAAAAAATCTAAGTGTGGAAGTCCTCTGGACAAATTTATAAAGATTATGCTAAATGTTAGATTTTTAAAGTTTCCCATCCTAGAAAACCTTTTCCTTGACCCACATTTTTTCCATTGTTTTTGTTAAACTTTTAGGGTTTCTCTTATGTCATGTTTTTTGTTATATCCCTACACTTCGATATTTTACACTAGGTTACCTTTCAAAGTTGTTTTAGTTATCCTTTTTCTTGCATACCTTGAGGGGTGAATTTCTTATTATCCATAGTCTCTAATTCTTTATCTTTTTCATTGTGTTATTTTTAAGATTCATGGTGTAGTGTCCTAAATTATACCCGATGCATTTGTGACACTTGTACATGATGCCTAAGGCACTTATGATCAAAATTACAATATTTTGTCATCATAGGATCTTCGTCCCAAGGATCATTGTTTAGCATTGTCAGCACTTTGGGACCTATTCCTGACGAATGTTAGCACGATGCAGGGACGTCTGTGCACTGCACTAATGTCTCAAAAAATAGTCATATTTTAAAAGTGTCGGTGACTCAGATGTGCACTGATGAGTGTTTTTGGCCTGCATCGTTCCTAAACTTGAGAGCTTCCTAGGTTCCCAATTTTCTCTATCCTTTCTGCTTCATATTTCTATTTAAGCGGTTCAAAAATTATTTCACCCATATTCTATACATTCTATATTTATTCATTCGTAGTTGGTTAGCTCATTAGATAGCTAGTAGTTTAGTTAATTCTTTTTTTGTTCTATGTTCTGTCTATAAAAACTAGGCATCTTTGTCTAGCTTTGTGTTTTGTCCACCTAGGACACTTGCACACCTCGCTGCAGTCCACAATCCACACTGTAGTCTTGGGCCTATGCTATCAACTTGGTTACAGAACCTTGTAGAGTTTGCCAGAGGTTCATCTCAGTTCTCTAATAGATCCTAATCATTCCTTTTGCTCCTGACTCAACATTGCGCTTGTTCAAAGAGGTAATCAGACAAATAATTTGTCCTTGGGGATTCATCTTTCCTAAGGTGGCAAATTTTGTTTATTACATTTTGGTGAACTCAACATGAAAGGTCTAGATGTCGGATCTCTTCCTTTCAAAGTTTAATGCCTTCGATTTCAATATGTTGGATGAAGTGTTAGATGACTTCCTTGATGCACCTCCTCCAAAAAGGAATGCAAAGGATGAGTTGCCTTCCTCAACATCCTCATGCAAAGAAAAAACATCTGTGAATGTCATTGTCATCTTTGCAGCCCCTCAAAGGTCTAAGAGACCTTTCATTCATGTGACAACGAATAGTCTTTCCCCCAAGAAGGGTAAGTTCATTAATGGAAATAATTTCAAAGGAGAGACTTCCGATCTATATGCTAGCTTTACACAATAAAGACAACCATCTTATAACACCATTTCACACATGTATAACACTCATAATAACAAGCAAGTTCCCAGACAACAACAAAAAAATTCTTTACCACCTTCTCAATTGACTTTTCCTAAGGTAGTTGTTCTTGTGGACAAGTGATTGAGTGATTATGATCTTATCAAGCAACTTAAGGTTACTCTAGCTAAGATCTCACTGTCAGATTTGCTTCAAACCACCCCAGTATACCAAGGTATGTTATGAGAAGCTTTGCAAAAGATCTTGCTACCTTCCTTTGTGAGACCAATAGACATTAATGTGTTGATTCACTGAATATTAATTTCTATCTGCATGAACTTCTGCCTCTCGAGGTGAGGAATCTAGTGGATCCTTTGATGATTATTGTCCATGTGAATGGTGTGGGTATCAGACAAACTCTAATTGATACTAGATCTATGCTTAATGTTTGTGGATTGGACTTGCTACCAAAGATCAAAGTAGATCCAAAATCTTTGGTAGCATCCTCTCTGCACATTCAAGGTTTTGACAACTATGGAATAACTATTATAGGAACTGTTATTCTATCCTTGAAGGTTGGACCGGTAACCATTCCAACCCTTGTGCATGTTATGCTAGGTCCTTTATCATACAACCTTCTTCTAGGTAGACCTTGGCTGCAATATGCCTTGGGAGCCATCTCTTCAATGCTTCATGGAGCGGTGAAGTTTGTAGCTGATAATCAGGTTGTCACAGTTAGATTTGACCTTGAGGCTATGTAGTTATGTCAGATTGTCATAGTGGGTTAGGCTGCTACTACACCCTTGTTTCATAATTGGGTACCAAGCTTATCTTCTTTAGTGATAACTTCTTATCCTACCACCTCCCCTAAAAAGGAAGAGTGTAAGTGTTGGTGTAAATAATTATCCACCATGGATATTATTACACTTACTTAAGTTTACTTAGGAAATGCATTTCATAGTAGTTTGTGTATGAGACACTTGGGTGTTTGTGCCACATTGGGATAGTGTGTGTAGGAGAAATTCCACCTTTTATGGTGTTGATCTTGTTGTTACACTCCACATTCAGTGGGTGATCCACCTCATGTGGACTATTATATTATTTCTCCTACCTACCCAAACCTATTTCCTACCTACCCTTGTTTCTTATTGAGCCACATGTCATGTTTGTGTCCTCACATATCTCTAGCCTTGCCTATATAAGCAAGCTCATCTACATTGTATGTAATTGATATTATTGATCATTTTCTATTGATGAGAATATAGTTTATTCTTGTCCTATATTGTGTCTCTATTTTGTACATTTCATTGAGCTCTTGATCTTGGAAAAATCTCATAGTAAGAAAGAAGAGATCCCTAAGGAAGTCCCTAAAAAGGAGAAGTCATATGAGTCTGTGTAAGGGAAAAAGCGAGACTAGGTTAATATGCCCTAATCCTACCTTTTGACACACATTACAGAATACGAAAGAGCCTAGAGGTATCACACAATTGGCTACTTCTTTTTGTGAAAGAGAGAGCCACGGGCTACCTATTAGGATTTCTATTCCTTTGTTGTAATAGAAAGATAAAATGATGCAAGTTCAATTCCTAATCCCAAAATACAAGTAGGAACTAATGACAAGATTGCAGAATTGAACTTAAACAATGGAAAGCTGTAAATACAAGGATAAGACAAGAATGCATATGCGTACCCAGAGTCAAAATCAGAATGAAAATGTTCGGGATGGGGGTGCAGGTGCCATTGTCCTGATACCGTTCTGAAAACTACCCCTAAAACTGCTGTTTTGCACTCTGGAAAACTAATCGGAAATGCTGTCTATCAGAAGGACCAGGGCGCCTAGCGCCCCTGTCCCAGGGACTAGGGCACCCAGCGCCCCTGTCCTAACAGGACTAGGGTGCCCCACGCCCCTGTCCCAGGGACCAGGGCACCCAGCGCCCCTGTCCTGGCAGGACTAGGGTGCCCCACGCCCCTGTCCTAGTCTTTTGCTCTGAGATTTGGTATGAGAGTCTGTCTCGATCTGCTTCCGTCAGATCTGCAACTTGCAGCGTCGTCCGAATCTCAAAACCTGCACTTATATCTGAAAAGGTGTGGTGGGCGGCTATATAGGGTTTTGCCTTAGTCAAACCCCCGCTTCGGTGATTTCCACCTCCACGAATAGCCAAGTTGTATTGTAAAAAGTATTGTGTGTGTAGACCTAGTGTGTGTGCAAGATCCTAAAATGCAAGTAAGCAAACTAGAGCAACCTAGAAAGTAAACCCTAATTGCTTGTAAATGATAATATAAATGCTCCAAGTCAAGATGCAAAATGATCTAAAGCATGAATACAAATGATATAATGAGGCTTATGCAAAGACATGAAAACAACATGAAATCATACCCAACCCCAAGGGAGGGGTAGAAGCCAATCTTCAGTCGGTGATCCCTTATTTCTCTTCAATGTCTTCAAAGCCCTAAATGGATGAATGAAATTGATGAATGCTTGATGGATGGATGTTGAATGTTGTTGAAGTCTTCAAAGATCTTCTCTTTCACTGCATAGAAGGTCCTTGAAAGCCAAAAATTCCCATCCTTTCAAATGAAGAAAGAGAGCTCTTATATATGAAACCCTAGGTCTTAATTTCAACTTTTGGCCGACCTAGAGATTGAATCTCCTGCCAATTTCTTGGGGTTAAGCTTTATTTTATGATTGGATCGCGCTCCTAAAATTTTGGGAAAAATGTCCGGGACCATGTGCACTCCGGGCGCCATGGTCCTCTCCGGGCGCCATGGTCCCGACAACTTTTCACCAAATTTTCAGGGCCATCGGATATGATGATTTTAGAGAGAATCCCAAAGTTACAGGTGATTTCGAGATGTTTTGACCCCCGAAATCAATCCTTAAAGTTCAAAATAGGACCTAATTAGGGTTTTTGATTAAATGATGTATTGGAGGAATAAAATGAAAAGGGCACACTTTAATGAAAGGGCCCAACTTTATGATGTGGAAGATGATGAAATAGAACCTTAGACCTAATTAATTTAATTAATTAAGTGCTAAAGGGGAAATGTAATGCAAAATGCAAAATGCGCCAAGGCGGGTGCTAAACTAGGTGTGAAATTGTACCACCCTAGCAAGTGCATACAATTTACAACGCTACATTTAGCCCCCACTTTAGCAGTCATATGAACACTACGTGCATATGCAAGCTAAAGTACAAAAAAGTAAACATTATTTGAAAAAGGATATATCCATAAGTCTGTCGAATGAAGCCCCCAGCGGTATCTATAGTACACAGTTAGGAACCGCACCCTACAAAACACACGTTAGATCACAAAATCACCTAATGCTTACTAAGGAAGGTGATGAAAATTTGAGGGTAGCTATATGCCCCCACTGTTTCAGCTTGCTAATTTTAGTGAGTTGAAACAGGGTATCATGTTTACCACTTTGAATTATTAAAGAATATTGATGACAACTGCTCACAAGAGGATTTGATATGAGATCAAAAACTAATGGAGAATCATTTGGTAAGAAAGAGGACTAAATCTCAATTCCAACACAACAAAGAGTGTGAGGATTTGAGAGTTCTCTAACACAAGATGAAGGATGTAAATGGAAACAAAATGCAAAGAGAAGAAAAGAAAGGAAAAAAGCATGAATACACACATTGGTGATCCATGAGAAGAATAGCGAGAGAGAAAACATGGACTTCTCGCCCCTAGATCTTGTCTAGGTGATCCATGGGAAAAGGACATGGAAAACTAGCCCCTAGGGTCTGTCTAGGTGATCCATGTAAGCGAGGAGAGTGAGAAAGTCTAGCCTTATGCCGCTAGTTCCACTCAACCTCGTGCATGTGTGTGTAAGTGAGGTTAGAAGCACCTCATAGGAGTCTATGCCCGAGTATGCTACAACCTATATATGTATAGTACAAAAGCATGACATCTTTCTCTAAGAGTCTGTGCTCTGGTTCCGAGAATAATCACCTTGCATAAAAGAAAAATGGAGACATCTCACTCTAAGAGTCTGTGCTCTGGTTCCGAGAATGACCCATTTCTCAAAAAGTGTAATGTTTATGTCATAAGAAAATTAGAACAAGGATACCTACCTTCATCACAAAAGAAGATACCCCAAAAATGCAACAATGTCATAGATCCAAGCAAGAGAGTTTTGCACTCTTTAAGCGAGGATAAGATAGTTGAAAAGGGATATCTTGTAGTATGTGTAAAGGAGATCCTTAGAGGAGAAGAGATCTTTGTACAAAAGACACCTATCCCCGAGAGGAATTGTCTTAGACAAATATAATATCTTCTAGAATAAGACAAAGAAGAGAATAAGAATGCAATACTTTCTTCTTTTGTGAGGTGAAAGTGATTCTTAATGAAGGATGACACTCTTTTTAACCCAATTGGGAGAGTGAATTCATTATGGATGTATTTTACCAAGTGCAAAAGAGGTTGTAGTCAAGGACTTACACCTCTTGAACAAACAACAACAAATGCATACAAGGAATAACATCAAGTAATAAAGTTCACACCATCCACAAAATAGGAAAAAGTGGATCCTTAGATAAATAAGGAAAGATCATTGCCTCCCAAGGATAAGGACAATGAGAAGGACTTGCACAATCTTCTAGGGAGAGATCTAGACATAAGCAAAATGTACTACATACTCACATGAGTTCATGCAAGCAAGACATTAGTGTATGTAAAATGCTCCTCACAAGAAGTGGGTAGGATAAGAAAGAGAATACCCATCTTCTCCCATATCTAGGAAAAGAGGATTCTAAAGAAAAGATGATCAATATTTCCACACTATTATCCCAAAGGGAAATTTTAACCATAAAAAGAAGAGATGTATGAAATCACTCTTGTCCCCATAGGAACAAGAGATAACATAGAAAATTAGGCTATTATGTTTCTTCAAAAATATGATTGCACTTGAAATTGTACCATCATGAATGACAATGAGCCCCCAGTAAATGAGCTACCAATGTCACATAATGATGAGCAACATAATAGCCATTAATGTTATTTAAAGACATGATAGACTGAATGAGGTATTTGAATATGACATGCTAAATACTCAACTATAAGTGAGATAAAAAACATGTATAAAATTGAAGAAGAAAAGTCACAAGAAATCTTAGAAGAGGGATGAGTGTAATTTATTAGAGCCTTATCCTTGGGGGAAAGGACTTTATGATGAATATGAGATAAAGATTCATAAGTGGATTTAGAAATTTGAGGGGAGTCATAAAGGGATTTGTTCATCGCCAAGATTTCCTTATGAGGGGAATGAGAGTTGATAGAAGTAGAAGATGATTTAGTTGAAGTGAGATCATCATCACTACTAAATATAGCATTCACATTGAGAGATGGTCTTTTAGATGCTTTGGTGGGCTTAGAAAGATTAAATCCAAGTCCAAATGAATATTCATGCATGTTATGTTCTAAAGGAACTTTAATTCCTTGTTCATTTGTGCCACAACCATTTCCACTATAGCCACTCTTAGCCAAAATATGAAAACCATGACCATAACGATTAGCCATTTCAGAAAGAGAAGGTGGTTTTTCATAAGACGAAGAATCAAATTCCTCAGAACTAGAGGTGTGAGGAGAAGAAGTTTGAGAAGCGGCCACAAAATTATTGCTCATAGGTTCAAGTAAGACTGATTGATCTCTAGTTTCTTCCTTCTTTTTAACTTTAAGCTCTCTAGGAGGAACCCTATACTCACCTACAAAGGTGGGATTAAAATCAAGAGATCCCCAATCGTCTTCTGCGAGAACCTTCTCAGGATCAAAAGCCTTTTCATGTGTAGATTCAAGTTGAGAAGGATCTTCTTCAGGAGCTTTAGACTCATCCAAAGAATTTTGATCATCAGAGAGTGAGGATTCATCCATAGGTATCTTGTTTAAAGAGTCATCACTAGAAAAGGAAGGCTTAGAAGAACTCCCTTTGGAAGTAGATGTTTGCAAACAAGCTTGAAAATTAGTATCACCTATCAAGGCATATGTCTTATTGTTATAAATGAATTTAACTTGTGTATGCAATGTAGAGGGGACAGCTTGCATACCGTGAATCCAAGGTCTCCCTAATAACAGGTTGTATGTTAGATTTCCCGACATAACATGGATAGGAGTAGGCAAAGTAACAGGTCCCACTGTGATGGGTAAGGTGATAATACCTAATGAAGACTTAGCCACATTATCAAAGCCTCGAATGGGATGAGAGTCAGGCTCAATAAGGGATGTATCCACATTCATCTTATGCAATAGATTAATTCTACACACATTAAGGCCAAAGCCATTATCTACCAGTGTTCATCTTATAGCAGTGTCATTTATGATAACCACAATCATCAAGGGATCATATTGATGTTGAATTTCACTAGTAGGCAATTCATCTTGAGTAAACACAATTTGAGCTTTAGGATTCATCACAGAGTTAACCAAAGATACTATATTACTAGATGTATTAGGTGGAGGAACATTCAAATCTTTCAAGGCATCTTGTAACATTCCATGATGAATGGAAGAAGTTTGGATCAAATCCCAAAGGGATATCTTAGCAGGGGTAGCTTTAAGTTGTTCTATGAGATCATATTCCTTACTGAGAACTTGTGAAATACGTGGAGCCTGCGGAAGAATAGGTTGAGAAGGAGGAAGTGAAGTTGGGCTAACTGGAGGAGGATTAGGTTGCCTATTGTTTCTTGTGTTATAGGTATGAGCAACCGCATGATAACTCTCTCTAGTCAGTTGCTTAGCATACTCATAAGGGCTCTTAGAAGAATAACCTCCTTGCATAGTAATAACAGGTTTGCAAAAAGAATCATTAGCATAACCACCTTGAACCACTAAGATAGGCTTATTTAAAGGTTGAGAATTTTGAGAAGGACAAGCACCTTGGACAGTGATGAGAGGTTTGTTAAGTGTTTCATTCACATGTATCAAATTGATTGAGGATGGTTTAGAGGAATGAACAAAAGTGTTGGAAGAATTATTGATAGTCTTCTCTTGCACTAAAATCTTATCACGGATTAAATTAATTTTAGGAGAGAGACAAGGGGTAGGCATTGATGTTCTAGTAGTAAGAGTAATACTAGGAAAGGTCATATCATCCTTTATCATCAAAGGATCTACATGGGGAATAAACTCTCTAGGAGAAGGATCAACATTACTCTCTAAAGTCTCACTTTTGAGAGGGAGATCTTTGAAAGAGATGTTAACCATATTGCTTTGAACTAGGGTATCCTTATGAGTAGAACTAAGTTGAGGAGGGGGAGATGCTTTATTTTTAGAGAGAGAATAATTGAGATTCAAGGAAGGTGAGAAACTATCAAGGGAGTTTTTAATCTCGATTTCATCCCCTTTGGCTAGGGTTCTCTCATGGGATAGAGAATAATCTACACCTTCTTCTAATGGTTCATCCCAAATAGTGAAGTTGTTGAAAGGAATGTTTGGAGTATTGTTAATTTCGGGAGAGGAGATAACATTGTTTATTAATTCCTCATCCTTAGGAGAGAGAGAATCAATAGATGTGTTAAAATCATCCTCTTTCCTCAAAATATATTCAATATGATCTTTAGGGGAGAGAGAATTAAGGAAATTGCTTATTATTTCATCTTCTTTCTCTAAGGGATGCTTATGGGTAAGACAAACTTTAGGAGAAGGGTAAGCATTTATCATTAATTCATCATCTCTAGTGGGAATTTTGTTCGAAAAGGAAATGCCATCACTAGGAGATGTAGGGATAATGTCATCTTCTTGCACAAAAGGATCCTCATGAAGGGAGTATTTTTTAGGAGGAACATGAACATATTTCTCCAAAGATTCATGCTTAGGAAGGAGATCTTTGAAAGAAGTGTTCATAACCTCTTGTTGCACTAACATGCCCCCATTGGAAGGACCAACTTTAGGAGAAAATAAGTCAATGTCCATCAATACCTTTTCACTTAGAGAGGCATCATGTAGGGAAGGTGAAGTAAAATTAAGAAAGGTGTTTATGATATCATTCTCTTCCTCTAGGATAGCTAAATAGGAAGGGCACATTTTAGGAGAGTTGTCAAGATCACTCTTAAAGTCTTCATCCTTAGAGCATGGGAGAGTCTCAAAGGGATTGGTAGCAACCCTTTTAGGCACTAAAATGTTGTCATAGATGGGGGGAGGTTCTTTAGGAGAAGGAAAAATTGAAACAAGGGAAGCTAACCCACTATCACATCTATGAAATGAATGCATCATGACAACAATTTTCCTCTTTCAAATGATAACACATGCAAAATAGAAGGAAATGTTTAATTTTAACCAATGCAAGCACTTAGAATGTAGATTTAGAAAATGAAATTTATTATTCAAATGAGTTCCTAAATCAGATTTGAAATTATTGATCCCAATTAAGCTATCCACAAGTTCAACTTTGAATTGAAAAATTAGGGTTTTAGCAAAAATTTCCTCTAAATTTTTGAATCTTGCAAGAAATTAAAACTTGTAAATAGCATAAACACTCAAATTTGAAAACATAAATCAGAATTAGAGAAGATTGGATTTCACGTCGGGTTCACCAAAAATGTGTAAGGGAAAAAGCAAGACTAGGTTAATATGCCCTAATCCTACCTTTTGACACACAATAGGGAATACGAAAGAGCCTAGAGGTATCACACAATTGGCTACTTCTTTTTGTGAAAGAGAGAGCCATGGGTTACCTATTAGGATTTCTATTCCTTTGTTGTAATAGAAAGATAAAATGATGCAAGTTCAATTCCTAATCCCAAAATGCAAGTAGGAACTAATGACAAGATTGCAGAATTGAACTTAAACAATGGAAAGCTGTAAATACAAGGATAAGACAAGAATGCATATGTGTACCCAGAGTCAAAATCAGAATGAAAATGTTCAGGATGGGGGCGCGGGCGCCACTGTCCTAATACTGTTTCGGAAACTGCCCCTGAAACTACTATTTCGCACTTTGGAAAACTGTCGGAAATGCTGTCTGTCAGAAGGACCAGGGCACCCAGTGCCCCTGTCCTGGTAGGACCAGGGCACCCCACGCCCCTGTCCTGGTCTTTTGCTCTGAGATTTGGTATGAGAGTCTGTCCCGGTCTGCTTCCATCAGATCTGCAACTTTCCGAATCTCGAAACCTGCACTTCTATCTGAAAAGGTGTGGTGGGCGGCTATATAGGGTTTTGCCTTAGTCAAACCCCCACTTCGGTGATTTCCACCTCCACGAATAGCCAAGTTGTATTGTAAAAAGTATTGTGTGTGCAGACCTTGTGTGTGTGCGAGATCCTAAAATGCAAGTAAGCAAACTAGAGCAACCTAGAAAGTAAACCCTAATTGCTTGTAAATGATAATATAAATGCTCCAAATCAAGATGCAAAATGATCTAAAGCATGAATACAAATGATATAATGAGGCTTATGCAAAGACATGAAAACAACATGAAATCATACCCAACCCCAAGGGAGGGGTAGAAGCCAATCTTCAGTCGGTGATCCCTTATTGCTCTTCAATGTCTTCAAAGCCCTAAATGGATGAATGAAATTGATGAATGCTTGATGGATGGATGTTGAATGTTGTTGAAGTCTTCAAAGATCTGCTCTTTCGCTACATAGAAGGTCCTTGAAAGACAAAAATTCCCATCCTTTCAAATGAAGAAAGAGAGCTCTTATATATGAAACCCTAGGTCTTAATTTCAACTTTTGGCTGACCTAGAGATTGAATCTCCTACCAATTTCTTGGGGTTAAGCTTTATTTTATGATTGGATTGCGCTCCTAAAATTTCGGGAAAAATGTTCGGGACCATGTGCACTCTGGGCGCCATGGTCCTCTCTGGGCACCATGGTCCCGACAACTTTTCACCAAATTTTCAGGGCCATTGGATATGATGATTTTAGAGAGAATCTCAAAGTTACAGGTGATTTAAAGATGTTTTGACCCCCGAAATCAAGCCTTAAAGTTCAAAATAGGACCTAATTAGGGTTTTTGATTAAATGATGTATTGGAGGAATAAAATGAAAAGGGCACACTTTAATGAAAGGGCCCAACTTTATGATGTGGAAGATGATGAAATAGAACCTTAGACCTAATTAATTTAATTAATTAAGTGCTAAAGGGGAAATGTAATGCAAAATGCAAAATGTGCCAAGGCGGGTGCTAAACTAGGTGTGAAATTGTACCACCCTAGCAAGTGCATACAATTTACGACGCTATAGAGTCTCTCACAATTGACACTCCTAAGATGAAAACATTAGAGCCACCACCTAAGCAACGATCTCTTGTAAATTCATGTTCTCCATCAAAAGTCACTGCATTCTTAGGCGACACATGGGGTTCTTTAGACTTCACTAATTCCCACATTGGTGAATACAAAGTAGATCTTGTCCACTTGAGTTTTCCAAAGACAACATTTAATTCAGCTACGAAGGATGATTATGAATCCATAAGGTTGGGTGATGCTTAGACAATAATAAACATATCCTCATGAATAGTGAAGCATCATATATTACTTATGAGACCTTTATATGTGATTTAAACTTGTACAAGACATATGATCCTTTGTGTTTAAAGAATTAAAGATCTTGACTTTAGGAGAAGGGGACACATTAATAGCTAAAATTAGATATGGAGAACCATGTGTTGAAGCTTTAAGACTATCAATTTCATACTAATACATTTGGCCTAAAATTTCGATGGAGAGGTATATTGTGAAAATATTTGATTTTTTTAAAAAAAATTGTCCACATTCATTGGAATTTTGACAATTCAATATATGTTTTAAACAGAGAAGGAATTGGAAATGACATTTGTGCTATTTTACAAAAAGTGCTTGCGCTCGTCGAAATTCCAGTGACAATGGGCATTACTTAAAAAAAAAAAAGACCAAGACATTTCAAATCATTTTCGTGGCCTCTTCCCATTCTCATATTGCCACCCAAGCAACGTACTCCCACCCAGAGTAAGCATGAACCATGAACCGTTTTGACCGATTAATGCCAGCTCCAAGCATTCTCGACTCATGGAATAGGGTTTGCAAAAATGGGAGCAATGTCAGCTCATGCAGGAATAGGGTAGGTGTAAAGCTTTGTCAACATCCTCTAGCCTATGCGAAAATGGGAGCAATGTCACCTCATGGAATAGGGCATGCTCTCGGGTATGAATCATATCTTGTATGAATCAACATCCTTTTTGGGGAATTTTTTTTTTCAAAAACCAGTTCATATGTTTTGTGTTATGCTCCCACATTTTGTAGACATATCTACCAGGGCATTCACAACTACAACATCTGGAAATCTCCCTTAATGTTTCGATTGATGCCTAGACCCTATTCCAAGGTTCCAATCTCGGATGTGTACGAAGAGGGTACTAGAAATGGTTGTGGATTTCGGTTGTACACCTACCATGTGCATTTGCCTTAAGGTTTCAAAAACATTTTCAACAAATCTACTTTTTGCATATCATGGCATTCCATGAGATGCCATTTTTGTGAGGAATTTTAGCAGTTTGAATTCCTTGTTCATGTCTTCATAGTATTGAAATTTTCTAAAGCATTTTAAAAGGTCTATTTTGTGCAATCCTAGTGATCATTATGTTCGACTAAAGACCATTTGGCTTCATTCCCCTTCTTTAACTCATTCATCAGTCACTCGTCTATTTTACACCTACAGATAGTGATGTTTCTGATTCTTCATTGGCCTGGGTGTAGGTGTAAAGCTATGTCAACATCCCCCAGCCTGTGCAAAAATGGGAGCTTTGAAATGGCACGTCGACTGTTTGACAAACTGCCTCACAGAAATTGGAAGTTTTTGAACAAGGTATGAACATCTTGATAGTTCTAATACTAAATGTTTAGTACAGATGCCAAGCTAACAAGATGAGAGGGGGGGGGGTGAATCATACAAACTTAATCTTCCATAAAATCAAGAGATTCAACCTCGGTAACCTTATCAGAAAAATAGTAAAGCATGTAGACTCATAAATAGATAAGATCACAAAACATATAACACCAGATTTAACATGGAAACCTAAATAGGGAAAAACCACTATGGGATTTTGGACCCACTAAGAAATATACTCTTCTAGAGTATGCTCGGTTAAAAGAAAATCCTCTTAAATATTACAAACACATTGCTAGATGTGACCCGGTTAAGGGATTTCCCTCAGATCTGTTAGGATCTTCACCTTGTTAGAAGTGACCTTGTTAAAGGATTTCAAACACTCAATCAGAATGTCACCTTGCTAGAGGGTTTTACAAATAAGACTATTAAGTCCACTCGGTTAAGAGATTTTCTGTCACTTTATAGAATAACAGTAATAAAAATCTATCTGCAACTTCACATCTAAAATGCTAAAGTAGATTCTTATTTGCTCAATACAATATAGACATAGGACTTATCTTGTCCCTCTGTTGGGCTCTATAATCTATTTCTCAAACAGGTCTTCAAGCTTTTGTGCTTAGTAAACACTGTGTAGCATCCCCGTGCTTACACTTGCCTGCATACATTATTTATCAACAATTCCTTATTTATAAACAATTTACTAACTGCTTAATCTCCTTGATCACATTTCCCATGATCAATCTTAGCCATCAGATCTCCATTCTTGACTAGGTTCAATGTATCCTTCAATCTGAAAATGTTTTACCTCCCCTTGGAACTTGCATACATTTCTTGGAACTTGTGCTAGTGTATTGCGGTTTAATATGAGCTGTAGATCTTCCTGTCGATCTTCCATTGCCATAGATTCTTAACAAACTTCATGCATGACATACCAATCATTTAATGAATTCTATCTCATCAGCTTCCTTCATTAAATAACGCTTTTAATCATTTAATGCATTTTGTTACAGCTCAGTTGCAACTCAGTAAATACTAAACTTCACTCGGTAGACATTACGCGTTCATTAACCGATAGCAATAACCTTAGGGTTTTTCGACTAGGTTCTTTTCTTGGTAACATATTATAGTATTAACCTTACAATCAACAACATACGTAGGAT
This sequence comes from Cryptomeria japonica, assembly GCF_030272615.1. NCBI lineage: Eukaryota > Viridiplantae > Streptophyta > Pinopsida > Cupressales > Cupressaceae > Cryptomeria > Cryptomeria japonica. Next base: position 123,387,239 of record NC_081410.1, read on the forward strand.
ATCAAAACAATCTAAACATCATGATCTCATCATTGTCTAACTCGGTAATAGTTGCCCATTTGAATAACTTATTCCTCCCCTTATTCATCACATTCTTTACCGACATCTTAATTCTCTTCAAAACATACTTCTTAAGATATGGCAACATCATACTGAATCAGAAAATCAATTTCTTGACATCAATGAAAAAATAATATTGTTTAAGACAGTAAACATCCTTAATCAATTATATCCATAATCATCAACAACCTTCTCAATATCCTTATTGAAATGCCAACAATGTCCCTTTGCCTGTTATAATACCAACAATCTCCCCCTTTGGCATTGATGGAAAAACTAATTGATTTGACCTAAATGATTCACATTCAAATTACTGTGATTCATCTGCTGAAATGCTCTCCTCCTGTCATCAGATTTCTCCCCCATACATTAGTCTTCTCCCCCTTTGACAACAATGCCAAAAAGTAAAGAACTAAAACATGATTTCTTCCGCTGAGAAGTGAATCCCTTGCTGTTATGTGTCAACTCAGTCTCGGTCAGAGCATTTTGTCTTCAATTACTATTCCCTATTATTATTTCCTGCACACCTTTAGAAAACCTCCTAAAGTGTGTAAATCAACATCAACTCCTAAAGATATTTTGTAAAGTCATTGAATTGATGCTTTCACCAAACTTGGTTAGTGAATGGAAGATAGGGGTAGGACCCCTAACTAACTTCTAAGATACTCAAAAGTGTCCCTTGGCAGTGGCTTGGTGAAGATATTTGCTATTTGTTCCTTTATGCTAATATACTCCAACACCACTTTCTTCTCTTGAACTTCTTCTCTAAGATAATGATATTTGATAGAGATGTGCTTTGTCTTAGAGTGCATAACATGATTCTTTGAAATGTTAAGGGGAACTAGTATTGTCACAGCATATAGTTACTGGCTCGGTAACTTTCTCATTTATACCTTCCAATAGTTGTTTGATCCATGCTATATTGGTACAATTCAATGCTGCAACAACATATTCAACTTTTGTTGTTGACTATGAAACACATCCTTGTTTCTTGCTAAGCCAACTTACTAGTCTTTCTCCTAAAAAGAAAGCTCCTCCACTTGTGCTTTTCCTATCATCAATGTTGCCTGCCCAATTAGCATCAGTATAAACTTTTAAAATAAAATCATTTCTCTTGTTATATACTAAGCCATAATCTTCAGTGCTTTTCAAGTATCTGAAAAACTCTCTTGTTTGCTATTATGTGCGTTTCCTTGGGATCTGTAGAAAATCTTGCAACTATACTTGCTGCATGTGCTATGTCTGGTTTGCTATGAACAACATATTGCAGCTTTCCAATCATGGATCGGTAAAGTGTCTCATCAATAGATGCAGATTCATCATTCTTTGATAATTTATAGTTGGTAGTCATAGGAGTACTTACTAGTTTTGAATCCTCCATTCCAAATTTCTTCAAGATTTCCTTTATATACTTGGATTGAGTAATGAAAATCTCATCTTTCATTTGCAATATCTGTAGACCTATAAACTACTTTATCTCACCGATTAGTTGACATCTCAAATTCTTTCCACATTTCATTACCAAAGTTTTTGCATAGAGAATCATTCCCACAAAATATAATGTCATTAACAAATATGGTTGAGATCAGTATTCCATTGTCTTCATCATTCTTCATGTACATATTGTTGTTTTCATTAGTTCTTATAAAACCAATCTTGATCAAATAAGAGTGCAATCTTTCATACCATACTCTAGGTGCTTGTTTCAAACCATATAATGCTTTGTTCAATTTACATACCTGATCATTATTCTTGTTTTCAACAAATCCTTCAGGTTGTTCAATGAAAACTTCTTCTTCTAATATACCATTCAGAAATGCTGATTTGACATCCATTTGATATACCTTGAAATTATTGTAAGCAGCATATGCCAACAATGTTCTTACTCCTTCAAGTCTTGCCACAGGTGCAAAAGTCTCACCATAATCAATTCCTTTTTCTTGAGCATATCCTTTGCAAACTAGTCTTGCTTTATTTCTAATGACCTCACCTTTTTCATTCAGCTTGTTTCTGAAAATCCACTTTGTACCGATTACATTTTTGTCTTTCGGTCTTGGGACCAGTGTCCATGTATCATTCTTCTTGATTTGATCAATCTCTTCTATCATAGCATTTATCCAATCTTCACTATTAAATGCCTGTTTCACTATTCTCGGTTCAAATTCAGATATCAGACATGTGTTTTGTCTTAGTTTGTTCCTTGTCATTACTGGATCATCCTTATCTCCTATAATCTGACTTGATGCATGATTCCTTCTAACATACTTGGCTAATACAGGCTCAGTAGGCTCTATATGATCTTCTTCATCACTCGATAACTGGATATTCTCTTCATTTCCTTCAACAATCTTCTTGGTAGGAATTGTAAGTTGAACATAGACAAATTCATCATAATCTTCTGGTTCCTTGGAATTTCCTTCATCATTTCTTTTTGCAAATTCATCAATTTTCACATTTTCACTTTCTACTATTTTGTTAGATGATTTGATTAGACATTTAAATGCTTTTATTCTAGAAGAATAACCTAGAAATGTTTCTTCTTCACTTTTCTGATCAAACTTGCCATTTCTATCATCTTTGTGAACATAGCATCTACTTCCAAAGATTTTAAAATAACTTACATTAGGTTTCTTGTCATACCAGATTTCATATGGTGTCTTTAAAGTTCCTTTCTTCAGTTGTACTCAGTTCAGGGTGTAAACTGCTATGCTTATTGCTTCTCTCCAAAATGTTTGTGGCACTTTCTTTTCAATCATCAGGGTTCTGGCACAATCCACAATAGATCTATTTCTTCTCTTAGCAATTCCATTTTGTTGTGGAGTTCTCGGTGCAGAGACTTGTCTTTTTATACCATGATCATTGCAGAATAAGTTGAACTCATCAGAGGTGAACTCTCTTTCTCTATCTGATCTAAGACATTTCAGTTGTCTTCCAGTTTCATTTTCAACTCTTGCCTTGTACCATTTAAACATTTGAAAAGCTTCTGATTTTTCTTTTAAAAACATAACTGACATCATCCTTGTGTAATCATCCACAAATAATATGAAATATTCATCACCATAATAACTTTGAACTTTCATAGGATCACAAAGATCAGTATGCACAAGATCTAAAATTCCCTTAGAAGTGTAGGACTTACTTGTAAAACTTGATCTTGTCATCTTACCCATTTGGCATCCTCAGCACATAACATTCTCAGGTTTCTCAAGACTCGGTAGACCTCTTACTCGATGCTTCTTACTTATTTTGATCAGATTATCAAAATTTACATGACAAAACCTTTTATGCCATAACCAGGTATCGTCTTTCTTTGCATATAGACACTTATTCCGAGTTGAGTCAAGATGAAATGTGTTACCTGTTGTTTGTGTCCCGGTAGCTGCTAACTTTCCATGCTTGTCATGAACTTTGACAATTCCTTTCTGAAACTCTATTTGGTAACCTGTGTTGTTTAGCTGTGCTACACTCAACAAATTGTATTTCAATCCTTCAACCCAATAAACATCATTACATTTAGCATTGTCAAGAAGTGTTATAGATCCTTTACATCTTACTGGACATGGTGCATCATTACCAAATCTTACATAGCCTCCATCATAATCTTCTAATATAACAAACTTGTGTTTATCACCTGTCATGTGATGTGAGCATCCACTATCTATGATCCAAGAATCATTTTTACTTATGTGAGATACTAGGGCTTTTTCTTCACACCTTTCTTCATCTGATCCATCTTTGATATCCACATAAACTACTTCCTCTATATCAGTTTCATCAGATTTGTCATCATTAGATTCCTCATCAGCTATTAGGCATGTCTTCTTTTCTCTTCTTCTGAAATCTTGGTGTTCTCTATAATGATTATCTTTCTATCTGTCATCTCGGTAATCTCTCTTTTCACTAGATTCTATATCAAGACACTTTGAGGCCATATGTCCTATCTTATCACAATTGAAACATTTCAAAGCTAGTTTTTCTTTATACTTACCTTTGCCTCTTGGTAACCTTCTGGCTAATAGTGCTTCAAACTCTTCTTACTTCTTGATTTCCTCATACAGTTTGTGCACTTTTGCCATGTTCTTGCGAAATCTCTCACTTGCTCCACTGTGATCCCCTTTAGTGTACTTACTCATTCTATCATTGTAATCATCAGATTCACCAATATGAAAAGAACTAAAAGCAGATTCTACTTTATTTACCGATGACCCACTGTTATCAAAATTACTTAACTCAAATGCATGTAGCTTACTGTTAGTAGCATCTAAAGAAATTGGCATATTGGGTACCAACTCAATTCATTGATTGCAGAGACTTGGATTGCATAAGCTGGTAGAAGGGTTCTTAACAACTTGCTTGCTATATCCTTTTCTTCAATAGTTCCACCTGCTTTTTTCATTTGATTGACAATCTCCTTTAACCTTGTACTGTACTGGGTTATGTTCTCACCTTCATTCATCCTCATAGATTCAAGTTGTCCTCTTAGACTATCCACTTTTGCTCTTTGAACATGTTCATCACCACCATACACAGATATGAGCTTGTCCCACATTGCCTTGGCATCATTGCAGCCTTCTAGATCATTAAACTTTGAGTTGGTCAATGTAGATGTTATTTCAATCATTGCTTGAATATGTTCTTGCTTTGCCTTTATCTCTTCCATTGTCAATGGATAGGTGCTCAGTGTAATGAAATCATTCTCCAACTAATATACAACATATTCTCCAACTCCTGATAGGTGCAGCTTCATCCTTTTCTGCCATGTAGAGAAACTTGACTTGTTCAGCTTCGATGCATCCCTCTTATACATATTTGGATCTTTGCCTCAAGTACCTTTAAAATTTTTCTTCTGGAGTCCAAAGCTCTGATACCAATTGATAGTTTTGATACTAAATGTTTAGTACAGATACCAAGCTAACAAGATGAGAGGGGGGGGGGTGGTGAATCATACAAACTTAATCTTCCATAAAATCAACAGATTCTACCTTGGTAACCTTATCAGAAAAATAGTAAAGCATGCAGACTCATAAACAGATAAGATCACAAAACATATAACACCAGATTTAACGTGGAAACCTAAATAGGAAAAAACCATTGTGGGATTTCAGACCCCCTAAGAAATATACTCTTCTAGAGTATGCTCGGTTAAAAGAAAATCCTGTTAAAGATTACAAACACATTGCTAGATGTGACCCAGTTAAGGGATTTCCCTCAGATCTGTTAGGATCTTCACCTTGTTAGAAGTGACCTTGTTAAAGGATTTGAAACACTCAATCAGAATGTCACCTTACTAGAGGGTTTTACAAATAAGACTGTTAAGTCCACTCGGTTAAGAGATTTTCTATCACTTTACAGAATAACAATAATAAAAATCTATCTACAACTACACATCTAAAATGGTAAAGTAGATTCTTATTTGCTCAATACAATATAGTCATAGGACTTATCTTGTCCCTCTATTGGGCTCTATACTCTGTTTCTCAAATAGGTCTTCAAGCTTCTGTGCTCAATAAACACTGTGTAGCATCCCCGTGCTTACACTTGCCCACATACATTGTTTATCAACAATTCCTTATTTATAAACAATTTACTAACCGCTTAATCTCCTTGATCACATTTCCCATGATCAATCTTAGCCATCAGATCTCCATTCTTGACTAGGTTCAATGTATCCTTCGATCTGAAAATGTTTTACCTCGCCTTGGAACTTGCATACATTTCTTGGAACTTGTGCTAGGGTATTGCAGTTTAATTTGAGTTGTAGATCTTCCTGTTGATCTTCCATTGCCATAGATTCTTAACAAACTTCATGCACAACATACCAATCATTTAATCAATTCTAGCTCATCAGCTTCCTTCATTAAATAATGCTTTTAATCATTTAATGCATTCTGTTACAGCTCGATTGCAACTTGGTAAATACTAAACTTCACTCGGTAGACATTCTGCCTTCATTAACCGATAGCGATAACCTTAGGGTTTACCGACTAGGTTCCTTAGGGTTTACCGACTAGGTTCTTTGCTCGGTAACATAGTATAGTATTAACTTTACAATCAACAACATATGTAGGATATCAAAACAATATAAACATCATGATCTCATCATTGTCTAACTCGGTAATAGTTTCCCATTTGAATAACTTATTCTTCCCCTTATTCATCACATTCTTTACCAACATCTTAATTCTCTTCAAAACATACTTCTTAAGATATGGCAACATCATACTGAATCAAAAAATCAATTTCTTGACATCAATGACAAAATAATATTGTTTAAGATAGTAAACATCCTTAATCAGTTATATCCATAATCATCAACAACCTTCTCAATATCCTTATTGAAATGCCAACAATCTCCCTTTGTCTGTTATAATGCCAACACATCTATCATGGGATAAATAATAGAGGAATTTTGTCAGACGTTGTAGCTGAAATTGCCAGGGTACATGTTTTAAAGATGTTTTATATCATAGGATCAACATTCCAATGGCTATTTATTTTTTAAAATTTGGATATCGTATTCCCAACTGATTTCTATTTTCATGAAACTATTCCTTTAGGCAAGCAAAAAAACTTGAAAAAACTACACAAGGCTTAAACCATTATTCATAGCCCCTAGAAAATCTCTTCATTACCAAAAAAACCTATTCATACTTGAAAACATTATTCACACCTAAAACATTGTCCATGCCTAAGACATTAATCACAACATCAAATAATATTCATAGTGTAAATAAATACTATTCATGTTTAAACAATTGTTCATAGATTCATTTAACCTCAAAAATTACTCTAGAAGCTCTTGAGTCTAAATTTGTTGTTCTTTATACGAATTATGGGGTTTGAAATCTATTTAGTATGATTGTGTAATATCCCTTGTCAATGATGATTGAAAAACAAGGAATATTCACTGTCAAATCTGCAAGAGTCCTCAAAAAATGGGCATATGATGATGCAACCTCAAATTCCTCTTATTTCATATCTAAATCAAACAAATGCCTCATTGATAGTCATAAATACATGTTATAGGCAGCTAATGTAAAATTACATGGACTGTCACAATAATGTATCAAAATCAGACTTCACTAGATTATTGACATTTCGTCAAGCATGTCATGCAACCTCTGAAAACATATTATAGCTACAAGCCCATTCAAATCTTATTATAAACCAATTCCAATACAATCATAGGATCTTTACATAGGCTGACTACCAAGAGATATGCTATTGATTTTTTGAAGACATTAGACAGTCACTAACTGAAGCATATATCTAAAAATTACAATGAAAGAAGAGGTTTGAAGAACTTGATTAAGCTATGCCCAAGTCCGGCGATGTAAACACCAACATTACTCATCCAAAATAAAGCCATGTTAGAGTTATGATCTTCAATACTTTCTCTTAGAAAAGAGATAAAGTTAAAAAACCAAATGATTACTACAATAAATTTATTTTCTTATTAAAAATATAAATAATTACATTAGATATATATTCCACATAAAGAAAAGAAATGATGAAAATCATTTGTGTCTTAAATAATGAGATCAACAACTGAAAAAGGGAAAATAATATCCTAATTACGACTCCCTAATTAGTATAAGATACTATTTCCAATAGTATACTAAGGATAAATATTTAAAAAGTATAATAATTACACTAATACATATATCACTCTCATGCCTTCCTTAATTTGATATAAGGTCCCTCTATCCAAATATGAAGTCTCAAGGGAGTTGTATGTGTCAATTATTCAAGCTTCTTCTAAATCTATTCCAACCTCTTCTTCCAACACATGTTTTAATGATGGTTGAGGATCTTTAAACTTTGAAAATATGAATGAACACACTCCTCTAGACATGATTTAAATACCACATTTAATTATACACATGGATGCAATGGACATGATTTAGGATGTGTGCAATGAAGTGTGGAGGTTCATGAGAAATACACATTACATTTTTCTGAAGAAGATTTAGGTTTCTATCCTCCTCCTTTGTTGACATCCCCTCCCCCATTGTTTAATATATCTATGAATTTTCCAACAACTTTTAATCACAACAAGAGATAATTTTGTATGAGTTTCTTAAAGCCAACTTTATTACTCTCCCCTTGAAAAATTGAAGAAAAAACCATAAACAAAATTAGGACAATCCTTTTTTCAAGCATCATCAACTATTCCACTAATGAATGTCATGATTTGGAGATTAAAATTCAACAACTTATTGTAGTTATAGTAACATTTAAATAATAGGTGACAATGAGTTATACACTCATCATATCCCTTCTAAATGACATTTATAACCTATTATGTTTTTATCTTTCTATATGACATCGGTAGCTTAATGACTTATTAGGGGCTCATTGCCATTCATGGTACTACGATTTCATGTGTAATCATATTTGGGAGGCAACGTAATAGCCTGGTTCTTCTTGTCTCTACATTGTGGAGCAAGAATAATAATTGTCAATTGTTCCTCTTTTTTAAGGATCCACTTTACCTTTGTTGATTTTTATCTCTTATAACTTGATATCCTTTCTTGCATAAAATTATCCTCAATCCAAATTCTCTCCTTGCTTGGACGTGTGTGTTCCTTGATTAGGACCTCTTTCATTGTTTTGTAGGCAAATAAATAAAGACATCGACCTCTCCTCTCTACTTATACACAAAATGGCTAATTGAAACCACCTCATATACACAAAATTTCTCCTTGCACTGATCGAGCCTAAAAAATGTGACACCCTTGTTCAACAAGTGTTGATACTCTACAACATGATACCTATCATTCATGAGCTCAACGTGGTTGCTTTCATGCTCAATAAAAATATGATCAAAACTTTTTGTAGTTTCACCACCATCATAATATCATTTTGCTATTGTTAACATCATACATCCTCATGCTATGCTGGCAATTCATTGGGCTCTTCAATTTATTCACTCTTTATATGTTAGTGACTACCTTTAACTTATGAACCTTCAAGTAAATCATCATAATGACCTTCAAATAAATCATCATAATGACCTTTATTCACTCTTTATATGTTAGTGACTACCTTTAACTTATGAACCTTCAAATGAATCTTCAAATAAATCATCTTAATGACCTCAAATAAATCATCATAATGACTACCTTTAATTTTTTATTGTTCCACCCTACAATTTTATATTTGAGGTATGTAAAATAGTTGCTCTATAGAGTTTTTTATCTCTCTGCATTCTTTTGGTTGCCTTCATTTAAATTATGTAATGTTTCCATGATTTTAAAAAATAAAGATTTTAGGAACAAGGTTTGATATGCATATATTTCTTATATACCAGCACAACAATTGAATGTTGGGGGTGTTATGGATATTTTAATATAGGCATTTAAAATATAGAAGTATGGTTATTTTAGAGATTTTGGAAGTAACTACACATCAAATTTTGGGTGCCTTTGAAAAGAAAGTGGTATGATGAAATCTTTGGGCATAAAATAGATGAAATGCACTCCATACTACTACTGCACAATATTTTGGTCGATGATATTTTTATAATAATAAAGGAAGGTGTATGGAACAACCAAATTATTATCATTATAAACAATTAATATTTTAAGATCCTTTTATGATGTGTAAGTTGATAATATTTTATGAAAGGTCCCTAAATGAATACACTTTAAACTGATTTTAGCAATGACTATCAGATGTAGACAAAATGAACTCTTTTTGGATTAGGATGGTACACAAAATCTACTATCAAAAGGTTGTCAAAAAATCTTGGGACTAGGAGGTGTGAACTAGCCTACCCTTTTGCTTTGGATTGCCTTGCATCCAAATGGTTTTGTTTGTTAATCTTCTCTATCATGGATCACCTATCATAACACAACTTGCTAGCCAATGAAATCCATGATGTAGCATGAATCACCCAACATTACACAACTTGTTAGCTAGTAGTATTCACAATTCTTCTCTTTTCTCTTATCATATGACTAATAGTAAGCATCTCCTTAGTAGACCTAGAAGTCATATAACTTCTCCCGTGACAGAGTGTTCAAGTAGAATTATTGGGACTAGGAGGTGCAGATCGACCAGATCCTCCTCCTGTCAGATGTAGACAAAATGAATGCTTTTTGGATTAGGATGGTACACAAAATCTACTATCAAAAGGTTGTCAAAAATTCTTGGGACTAGGAGGTGTGAACTGGCCTACCCTTCTGCTTTTCATGCCATCAAAATTTGAGTTTGATTATCATCATTTACATTGCCAAATTCTTCACACAAAACTCCTGAATCAATTTCCCACACACAAAATGATGAAAAATAGGTTTGTTGATGGGGGCTTTCCTAGGTCAAACCTAATAGCCTATTATAGTGATTTGTTCTATTATGGATAATGTTGTGGGTCGGACGGCTTTGTCGTCGGTGCATGAAAGCATTGCATGAGTTCTACTTTAAAAATTACATGAAACATTTTTCATTTATTTGATTCAGTTTTATTTGAAAAAAAGTTTATCAATGATGTTTCCTTTCTCCAAGAATTGGATCTAGGATCTTTCCGTCAGATAATATGTAACATCCAATGACTAAATATTTTCTTTACAAATGCTTATTTTATTTAATTATCATCTAAGTGTGAATTAAAATTTATATCTATGCGGAAGTGGAAGATACAAGCTCAAGACTCATGTGCAAGTAAATTTCGTAAAACAAAGCAAGCAGGCATTATCTTGAATGACATGGAAACAAGCTCATCAACTACCTAGAAGAGAGAAATTGGAGAAAAGAAGAGGAAAGTGTTAAAGGGTGATAAATACATAGAGAGTATGCAATACAAACAAACAATTTTTGGAGTGTGTGATCTGACGTCTCTAATTTATGTCCAGAGGGACTAACTAGTTTTGGAATACTTGGGAAACCTATTGGGCCACGCTGGGAGGAAATCAATATGTTCATGCAAGGACTACCTTTTTTCTATTACGAGAATGATGCTTTTGCATCAAACGATATTTTGAAGATAATATCTGAAACTTTCTATAGTGTGGAACTAGAGTTGGTGGATTCGAAGTACTTTTCGGCTTCCAAACGACCAAGAGGTTATGTACACAATCTCGCAATAGAAGGATGATTTCAAGCATTACCTCTCCCCCCCATGACTATTCAGGAAGCACTTCCTTAGACAAAGGACTATTGGCCTCCATGGGATCAAAGAAAAAAATTGAATTGCATAGACTGTAGATGATGTGTTGGTGTCCTTCATGAAGAACTCTGCACTATAATTAAAAATTCACGAGGGAAACCGGAAGATAGTGAACAAAAATACATTCTTGAAAAGTGGGAAGAATGGAACTTGGTTTGGGTGGGGCCAAGTCAGGTGGCTCCTCTAGAGGTTGATGAGATAGAAATAATATTAGGATTTGAAAAAGATCACACTCATGGAACTATTAGGCCCAATATGGAAAGATAATGTACTGAGAGGGGAGGGGTGAATCAGTACTTCAATTCCTTTCTTCAACAATATCTTTACTATTATGCATAAACCAAAAGCTGTTGTAACATAACATAAAGCTAAAACAAATAAATAACAATAATACATGATTCACTCCATAACACATATATTTTGGTTACGCAGAAACTCTTGGTTAGAGAGAAAAACTGCGGTGGGGATGACACCCACAACTTCACTACTGCAATAATAAAGGTTGCTCGGTTAGAGCTACATGTTTAGCTATTTCTGATAGTTTACCCTATTAGGAGTATCAAGATCTATTAGATCTACCTTGCTAAAGGATTTTACAACACTTAATCTAAATGTTGCACCTGGTTAGAGGCTTTACAATTTATAGACTTTGTTAGAGTCTTTTACCCTGTTAAAGGTTTCTCTTACAACTTCAAAATATTACAATAAAATCATTACAAATATTTGCAACTTCACATCTGAAATGTTATAGCAGATTCTATGTGCTCAAATAAGATTACATTGCTTATAGCATACCTCAGTAACCCATAAAGTAGCTCAGTAAACCTTTCTATTTACTCTGTTCTTTGACTGTTCTTTGAAATCCTTCTCGGTGACCTCTGTGTCTCTGTAACAGTCATAACACTTAGTGCTTTCTTATGTATCACACATGTCTTGCTTCATACACTTATATCTAATCCTTATTTCATGTTGTATAAATAGATCTCTTATGTCGGTGATCCATTCATTGCTTCGATCCTACAAACATGATTTATCGAATGAATAACTATAAAAAATATTTCATTGGTTAGATGACCTCAAAATCATACAAAATCTTGAAGTGCAATTTCCAATGTGATAACAGTTCTATGTTCCTCAATTTTGTAACATGTTTCCATATGTGTGTCTAGGTTCAATGAATCTGGTAACACGTTTCACTTGGTGTATATCAACTCGGTGTATCATCTTTGCTGCTCGATAGACATGGAATGATACTCGGTAGACAACTCGGTGTATACTGGGCTCTATGACTACTTTCTTCTATAATCGACTATTCTGTGCATACCGACTGAATATTTCAGTAGAGGTAACTGACTAGAGTATATAGAATGACTTTGGATATAAAACTAATGGCAACTTAATAAGTAGTAACAATCTCCCCTTTTGACATTAGTTGAGATGTTTGACAAAATTACTTTCAAAGTCATAACTCAATAATCTATATACTTACAAAATTTGACTAAACAGATAGTCTATACATTAGTCAATGAAATAGTATATTCAGATATACTCCCCTTATCAATATACTGTACAAAACTCTGATTTTGTATGCTCGGTGTAATAACTGTTTGATCCACTGCTCTGTTCTTTGTTCCCTGTCAAAATTGACTCTATATTTGAATACTCTGTTTTGCTTGGTATATACTCCCCTTGTATACTACACTCATTTTTGTTTGATACTTTGATGCTTTGATGCTATATCACTCCCCCTTTTTGACAAACATCAAAATTTAGTTACCATTTGGTGGTGGCAACTGGTCAAAAATGGATTTGTACTCTGTTTGTGCGTCGGTAAGAGTGGCAGAGAGGGCATTCTTGACACTGTCGATTAAGGAATTCTGAGTTGTAATGTCAGCTAACAGTGAAATTAATCCATCTAATGTGCTTCCCTCTTGCTGAGTGGATAGGGAGGTAGCCTTATTGATCTGCTCTTGGATGGATGAAAGATGAGGAAGGAATAATGTTTGAAGTGTCATTACGTCCATCCTTATTTTGTGTTCTTCATTCCTTAGTTCCAATTGTTGAGCCATGAGCTATTGTAGCTTGGTATAAAAATTCTGTATGGAATGTGGCTCAGTGGTCAACTTATTTGAGAGATCGGTGATCTCTTTCTCAATTGCTTTAGTTTTATTCTTGATATCTTTAATAAATAAAGAGAATGTATAGAGTTTCTGAAATAAATAAAGAATGTTCTTGAGTTGAGGAGTCAACTCAGCAATAGATTTGACAAGTTTAACTTTGCCAATAGCTATAGCCTTTTGTACCTCTTCTATCATCTTAGCAGTGAGCTCCTTGTCCTTCAATTTGCTCAAATATTCCGATGCATCTACTCCAGATGTCTCTATCTTGGTTAGGAGTTCATCCAATTGTACATGGATGGCTGCATCTATTGTCACTGTAGCTTCAAGTAGCATATCAGTTAAGAGTGCTTTCACCTTCTGAAGTACTTTATTTTTCTTTTTAATAGCCATTTGCTTCTCTTGTTCGACTTTTGCTTTGCATAGTTCACCAAAATCAATGAGTGCTTGCCCTTTTAATTTAGATAGATCAACATTCGGCAACACTATTGGTTTTGACAAATCAACTTTGAAACTATGATTTTTCATTTTCTTTTCTTTACCTTTCACCAATTGAACTAAGACAATGGCTTGTGAGGCTTGATGACCCTCGGTAGGTTGCTCGGTAGAGGCAACACTTTGGTCGGTTATTTTAGCCTCTGTAGAGTCCTTTGGTGTCTCTAAGCTTGGTGTCTTGGTTGCAACATCTTCAGTGCTGGAAGGTGCTTGTGAGGTCTGTTCCCTAGTGGCTTGAGAAGTACCTTCTCCTATTGTAGACTTGTGACCTTTGATGCCTTGTTTTGTATCCTGAGGGGCCTCGATTGAGACAAGTTGATTGACTGGAGGATAGGGCTGAACTTGTTCCAAGATTGACTCACTAGATACAAGTTGGGCATAAGCGTTCCCTTCTATCATTTCCTATTCCAGTGCCTCTGTATCCATGATAGCTTCATCTTCTTGTATGGTGTCAGCAGGGTCTTGCTTGGCAACATCAGGATCTTGCTCGGTGACATCAATTATTTCAACTTCAGCTTGCTCACCGACATCCTTGATGCGAAAGATTTCCTGCCATTTTTCCTTGGTCTCTTTCTCTTCTTCCAGATAAAGTCCATTCATTAATTTTAAAGCTTTTTGCTTGACTAGGAAGTTTTTGTGGTAGTTTGTCAGACTTTCTTTGATTTCATCTACCAACATGTCTGAAAAGAGATGTACCAAACTTCTTTCTCTAATCTATTTTTCCAAGTCCATTGCATGTTTCCACCTATTATCAATATGCACATATAATTCTTTTAGAAGAGAATTAGAGACTTCCAATGGGACCAATCAAAATTTCAAAAGTGTACAGATGACAGCTTCTTCTATTTGTCTCTTTTCGGCATCATTTCTGGATTCATACTTAACATATCTGAATGATCCAAATCCACCATATTGCTTCAAATTAGCACAAAAATTTTCAACACTATGTACATTTACCTTCTTGCTCTTGACAATCTGAAATTTACTTGCATCTTCAGATTCGGTGTCACTAGACTCTTTTGCCAAGATGAGTCTGTGAGTAGATTTCTTGTAAGTTTTTGTTACCTTGGGTGCGGCAACACTCTTTGTTTTCTTACTCGGTGAAGCTGTGGAAGCTCTTGTATTAGGTCTCTTTGCTAGAGGAGTCGGTGTTCCCTTTGATATATCCAGCTTCTTCCTTTTCAATACTTTTCCCTTAGGCAATTTAGTGCTCAGTGTAATAGCTACCTCTTGGGCTTCAGATTCCTCTTCGGTAATGGCTATAGTGCCCTTGACAGGTGTGGAGGAAGAATCTTCTCCAAATTTCTCCATTAATGCCTTTATCATCTTTGTTGCCTTCCTTGTAGCTTTGGGTACTACAATTCTCATTTTTACTTTTTCCTTCACTTCTTCATATGTTCCATACCTTAGTTCGGTAGCATGCCTTGGTAAAGTGAGGAATGCATCTATCTATTGTTTTGTGATGTCAAAATCAATCTCGTAACCCATAGGTGGCAAAGATTGAGTTCTCGGTTTCACAGCATTCACATAATAGTAGTCAGTGTCCACTTCAAAACATATGTCATCCTTGTATTTTTCCATTAGCTGGGGTGGAATTCTATGCCTGTTATGCATCCTTTCCTGAAACTTGCTAAAATAGTCATCCATAATATCATTAAAATTATCACCTAGACGTTTGATGTAGTCTTTGATTTGATGGGTGATTGGTCGGTGTAGCTCCCAGACTACTTTACTGACTGATGGAAAGAATTTTTCAAAATAGAAAAACATGCAAACTAACAGTGATCCAAACTTCAGTGTATTCGCCGATTTGTTCTTCTTCAGCTTCCTTATAGTGTTCAGATTTTCAAACAGGTTTTTCAGCAATACCTCACATAAATCAATTTTCATGCCTTTCTTCACAATTTTGTATGCTAGGTCGACTGCTGCACAAGGTACACTGTTTTCCCTTGCCGATTGGAAGAAACAGTAACCAATTACTCTAATGGCAAACTTTAGCTCTGCATCAGTGACATTATTCAATTTCAGTCCTCTATAATCTGATTCTACTCTGGTTAAACTGATCAATTCCTTTTGTGATATCATTTTCTGAGCTCGGGCATGATCATAAATAGGGTAACCAGTGATCAAATGAATTATTTCCTTGGTGATCTTAAATGGTTTCTCTTCTAGCCACATGAAGTCATCATGAACTCTGCTCAGAACAAACTTGTCCCACTGGGGTTTGAATACATGGGGATAAGTTAGAGCTTCAATCAATCCCTTGATCTTAATGTGCTCATACTTGCTATCCATTCTACCATCGGTGCATAATTCATCATATGTGTCCTTGATTTCAACATGACCTAGTTCTTCAACTTGACATTTGGTAAAGAATCTCACATCCTCGACTAATAAAACTCTATCCGGAATGAGTAAAAATTCAGTTTTGTCATCCAGTTCAAATGCAATTTTTGGAGTTAAAGAGTATTTTAGTGAGGTCTTTTCAATGTTCTCAACAACAATAGGATCTTGGATCTTAGGTGCCATTATAGATTTCAGATAAATTCTAACAAAAGATCCTTAGGGTTTGAAGATTTTCAAATGGTAGATGCTTCACACTTAGCAAATAATAACAACTTGATATGATCGATAAACCAGCTTAACAATGCATTGAGATTGATGTAAATACCTTTGAATTTTGCTTTGGAGGAGGTTTGATCACCTTTGAATCGCTTGCTCTGCTCTCTTGAAAACTTGGTAAGTGTAAAATGACCACGTAAATGCTTTAAGTACACAATATACCTTATCGGGCTCCGTGCAGGTTAGGTTAAAAACATTAAATGCACTCGGTTCCACTAAACTTTCTTTCCTTTTTGCGCTTTAACCAAGTAACCAGACTTTCTTCATTTACCAACTTGACAGGCTTCCTGTATTCACCGACTTGACAGTCTTCCTATAAAGTGCTCCGTGAGACTTTGATAGAATTTCAAACTTTCTAATACATCTTAATTATGTAGATTTTGAATTAAGTATATAATAAAATAGGAACTGTTAAGATTTAATCTTTGAGAGAATGCAGTTCCTTCATTCCTTTAATGATTAATTTGGAATAGGTGCACCTAACTTGGTAGGTAAGGTGCTTTCTTCATTTGACACAATTTCCTTCTTTTTCCAAATCATCTGGAGTTTTATTTTTATCTCTTCAATAGCTCCTCTTGGTTGATCTTTGCAATCTCCAACCAAGTGTCCAACTTTGTGACAATGAAAACATGCCATACTAGGATTTCTCCATGATCTTCGATTTTTCATTCTAAACCTTATAAAACTGTTGGCACTTATGTGTCCATATCTTCCACAACATTCACACCGTATCCTTGTATTGTAATCCCATGGTACTACAGCATATTGTCGGTAAGGATCTGTGTGAGTTCGGTAGCTTCCAGTGTTTGCTCGGTGTGCATACCACATATAGTTCTTTTGCTTATACCAACACTTCTCCGTACTATGTCCATATTTATTGCAGTTTTTACAAAATCCTTTGAATTTTGCCTTCTGATAATTGCTACCAGACTTTGTCCTACAATGGTTAGATGTGTGACAATAACCATTAAACTTTGTGACATTCGGTTGCTTACCTTTTCTAATTTGGCACATGTTAGCAGTATGACCTTGATCTCCATAGTAGTTGCAAATGGGCTTCTTTCTTTTGATGATCTTCTTGTTTCCAACTTGCTTTGATGATTCTCCTCTCTTGGTAGTATGAATTCCTTTGTAACCGAGTCTTGCATCTTTGTTGGGTCTTCTTGTATTCAGTTGCTCATCCAACATCTTTGATGCTTCATAACTCTTCTTCAGTGTTTCCTTGGATTTCTTCTCTATTTCAAGTTCATTGGTCAACCTTGATACTTCAAGTTTCAATGTTTGATTCTCATCATCTTTCAGATTTGCTTCATGATCTGCATAACCTAGTTGATTCTGACAAATTTTGTTGAATCCCAGTCAACCTTGTGATTTCATCATTCTTTTTAGATACTAATGCTTTAAGCTATTGATTTTCTCTTTCTAGATCTCTTACTTTATCCTCAGCTGTCCTCAATGCATCAAGATTTTCAGTCATCTGTGTGTTGAAATGTTCATGTTCTCTTTTCATTGCTTTTAGCGGATCAGTCAGTGCTTTGTTCTTTTCTTTCAATGCTTCAATCATTTCTTCAGTCTCTTCAGACATACTATTCTCAGATGATGTTTCAATTTGTTCCACCAGCTCTTGAGAGTCCTGTAAATCATCAAACAATCTTCATCTAACTTTTAGAGATTTTTGCATTTGTCTTTGCATGTCTCCAATCACCTGATTAGCATGATCCAACTCTTCTTGCAGATACACAATCCTCCAAGATTGTTTATAGCCTTCCATTGATAAGATCTTTCTCTTTAGGTTGTTAAACACTTTTCCAAGATTCAGGCTCTGACACCAATTGTTAGGCCCACTATGGAAAGCTAATGTACTGAGAGGGGAGGGGTGAATCAGTACTTCAATTCCTTTCTTCAACAATATCTTTATTATTATGCATAAACCAAAAGCTTCTATAACATAACATAAAGCTAAAACAAATAAATAACAATCATACATGATTCACTCCATAACACATATATTTTGGTTACGTAGAAAGTCTTGGTTAGAGAGAAAAATTGCAGTGGGGATGACACCCACAACTTCACTACTGCAATAATAAAGGTTGCTCGGTTAGAGCTACATGTTTAGCTATTTCTGATAGCTTACCCTGTTAGGAGTATCAAGATCTGTTAGATCTACCTTGCTAAAGGATTTTACAACACTTAATCTAAATTTTGCACCTGATTAGAGGCTTTACAATTTATAGACTTTGTTAGAGTCTTTTACCCTGTTAAAGGTTTCTCTTACAACTTCAAAATATTACAATAAAATCATTACAAATATCTGCAACTTCACATCTGAAATGTTATAGCAGATTCTATGTGCTCAAATAAGATTACATTGATTATAGCACACCTCGGTAACCCATAAAGTAACTCGGTAAACCTTTCTGTTTACTCTGTTCTTTGACTGTTCTCTAAAATCCTTCTCGGTGACCTTTGTGTCTCTGTAACAGTCATAACACTTAGTGCTTTCTTATGTATCACACATGTCTTGCTTCATACACTTATATCTGATCCTTATTTCATGTTGTATAAATAGATCTCTTATGTCGGTGATCCATTCATTGCTTCGATCCTACAAACATGATTTATCGAATGAATAACTATAAAAAATATTTCATTGGTTAGATGACCTCAAAATCATACAAAATCTTGAAGTGCAATTTCCAATGTGATAACAGTTCTATGTTCCTCAATTTTGTAACATGTTTCCATATGTGTGTCTAGGTTCAATGAATCTGGTAACATGTTTCACTCGGTGTATATCAACTCGGTGTATCATCTTTGCTGCTCGGTAGACATGGAATGATACTTGGTAGACAGCTCGGTGTATACTGGGCTCTGTGACTACTTTCTTCTATAACCGACTATTCTGTGCATACCGACTAAATATTTCGGTAGAGGTAACCGACTAGAGTATATAGAATGACTTTGGATATAAAACTAATGGCAATTTAATAAGTAGTAATAGGAACTTCGTGTGCAACTGATCGATTATGTTGTTTGGGTAATATTGCATTCCAAATAGATACAGTTGCATACCATTTATATGTCTTGAAAGAATTTTATCCTGATGGCATTAAATTAATGTACTTTCTCTTCTATCTGGTATTGGTGGAGTAGAGGTTGCATTGCATAGACCTAGGATACATATTTTTGCAGATACAACACAAGTTAAATGTACCCCCAGTCGATGCAAAGAAACCTCTTCTCTAGAGATCACCAGAAAATAGAGAAAGAATTTTAATTTAATACCATCAGGATAAAAGGATTTAATCAAGACAGACAAATGGTATGCAACTGTATCTATTTGGAATGCAATATTACCCAAACAATGCAATCGATCAGTCACACATGAAGTTCCAGGAGTGTGATATTTTTTAAATCCTAATATTATTTCTATCTCATCAACCTCTAGAGGAGCCACTTGACTTGGCACCACCCAAACCAAGATCCTTTATTCCCACTTTTCAAGAATGTATTTCTGTTCACTATCTTGTAGTTTCCCTCGTGAATTTTGAATTATAGTGGAGAGTTCTTCATGAAGGACACCACCACATCATCTAGAGTCTATGCTTCAATTTTTTTCTTTGATCCCATGGAGGCCAATAGTCCTTTGTCTGAGGAAATGCTTCCTGAATAGTCATGGAGGGGAGAGGTAATGCTTGAAATTGCCCTTCTATTGCGAGATTGTTTACATAACCTCTTGGTCTTCTGGAAGTTGAAAAGTACTTCGAATCCACCAACTCTGGTTCCACACTATAGAAATTTTTGGATATTGTCTTCCAAATATCCTTCGATGCAAAAGAATCATTCTCATAATAGAAAAAAGGTGGCCCTTGCATGAACACATTGATTTCCTCCAAGTGTGGCCCAATAGGTTTCCCAGGAATTCCAAAACCAGTTAGTCCCTCCTGACATAAATTAGAGACGTCACATTACACACTCCCGACATTGTTTGTTTGTATTGCATACTCTCTATGTATTTATCAGCCTTTAACACTTTCCTCTTCTTTTCTGCAATTTCTCTCTTCTAGGCAGCCGGTGAGCTTGTTTCCATGTCATTAAAGATAATGCCTGCTTGCTTTCTTTTACGAAATTTACTTGCACATAAGTCTTCAACTTGTATCTTTTGCTTCCACACATATATAAATTATAATTCATGCTTAGATGATAATTAAATAAAATAAGCATTTGTAAATGAAAGATTTAGTCATTGGATGTTACATATTATCTGATAGAAAGATCCTAGACAATTCTTGGAGAAAAAAAAAATCATTGATAACCTTTTTTTGCAAATAACACTGAATCAAATAAATAAAAAATGTTTTATGCAATTTTTAAAAGTAGAAATCGTTCAATGCTTTCATGCACTGATGGCAACGCTATGTGACCCACAACATCTGATACCATCTGAATTTTCGATGACAACTAAAGAAACATCCGACAAGGATGCTGTATATCTGATGTCACTTCCTTGTCAGACAATCGTCAAGGAGAAAACATAGCATCCGTCAGAATTCTGACCATAACCCATCAAAAATTTTGGCCAGGGGAGAAAATATAGCCACCGTCGGAAGAGTTCATAACGTTGTCAGAATTCTGATGCAAATGGCATCATTGGGAAGACTGACAATGAGTTTTCAACGGTTAAATTGGTCAGAAGTTTGATGTGGTATCGTTGGACTACCGACAATTGTCCATCGAAAATTAGGCCCAAATGTACTAGTGTCAAGAGATATATCCTTTCAAGAGGGATCCTTTTGGGCTATCTCTCATAGAATACTTTCTTGTGTGTGTGGGCCTAGATTCCCTTAATTCCTTAGAGTAGTGGTGGATTATTTCTTGAATACTCATTTGTATTTGAAGTAATCAACAATAATGTGACTAGTTTTAAAATACACACAATACATTTGTAAAGGTGGGTATTCATATTCCAAAAGTCGGGTCCAAATCCAATCAACTATTTTTAAGTGTTGTCTATTAGAAGGGTTTTGGATATGCCGTGATCAACCAAAATGTGAGCAAAAATCATGTGAAGTAAATTAGAAAAGGTTTTTTCTACCACTAAAAAGTTCGCCAACATATTGTCAATTGCTTCAAAACAAAATTCATAATATAATTACAATGGAAGATTAGGGAGCTGAACTAACATAGGCACACCAAAGAAATATTTTGAGGTGGGGTTAAAATTTGGGTGTGAAGTTTTAAGCATAAGCATGTGTTTATCCTATATTTAGACATAATTATAGTAATCTTTTATGATAAAAAATCAAAATTAAATTACCATAAGTGCAAGGGTAAATTTGAACACCACCTTTAAGGATGGGTCCCCAAGTATCAATGATTAATTTGTGCGAATTGGCCATAAATAATCCATTAGGAAAGTATGAATTTCTACAAGGAATTATTAGTTTTTTCCCTGTAGGAATATTTGTTGTATTAAGAGACAATATTGAGGAATATCCCTAAGTTAGTGAATGATTATTAAATTCAAATCCTCTAACCAGGTGATTCATTAACTTGGATCTAAATCCTCCATTGAGGTTACCTTTAACCAGGTATAGCTCTTAACAGGGCTTTGGGATCTTTAACATGACTCGCTCCCAATAGAGCACTTTCTAGACCTTAACCGACCAGTTACCTATTACTGCAGATAGTTAACTTGTGAATTCCATCTCATCGTGGTTTTTCCTAGTTGGGTTTTCCACATATAATTTCTTGTGTTATGGTGAATGTTTTACTCTTTTTGTGAATGTTGTTATAACGCTTTGGATTGCATGCAAAATCTTAATTAAACTAGTTAAATGTTTTTACCAGTCTGGGATTAAAGTGTTATTGTTTTTGCTATCACTGATTCACCCCCCCTCTCAGTGCTTTATAAGTCTATCACTTGTAATGAAGGAATTTACATGGGATGAAATTAACAAAGATAAATTTTCATTAGGAGCAAGGAAGACTCCAAGGCTAGATGGGTTAAGGCATTTACTTAAGATGAAATTAACAAACCCATATTTTCATTGAGGCAAGGAAGACTCTAGGGCTAAATGAGTTTTAGGAAAAAATATTTATGCCAATTTTGGACATTAATATTTAATATCATTTCCTTTCTCTTTTATTCATTCATAAAAATATATTTTTTAGTCTATTTTGAATTTTAATTATTCGAATTAGCATAAAAATATATTCCAATCCAAAATCAACAAGTTAAAAATAAAATAAATTAAAATTAAAATAAATATGTACCCAAATTCCTTGCTTTGTCCTTAATTTTTCATCATTTTGGTATGTTCAATTGCTCAATTTGATAGCATGTACTTGTGATGCAGGAGCATCCCCGGTTCTTGGTAATCTTGCATCAACCAAAAACATTTCTTTTCCCATTTATTTTATGTTTTGCAGTTTCAACATTTATTTATGCATTTTCTTGCTTTTGCTCACTAGACCTTGCAAAGCTAGATTTTGCTTGAGAAAATGATTATCTTCCTTGTTCCTAAACTATGGAGCATTTGGATCATTTTTTGGCAAGTTACCGACAGGGATAACTTTAACAAACCACCTCAAGGCAAAAGTGTAAAATCTTGGCGAATCAGAAATTATTTTTGGGGGGAAATTTTTATATTGATGGCGAAATTTTTTTTCAAAATAGGAAAAAAAATTATTTTGTATTGGCGATTTTTTCTAGGGTACGAAAATTTAATAAAATTATGGCGAATAATACCTTGTTCTATGGGGAAAATATATATTTTAGGAGGCAAATATTTTTCGTTTAAAGGAACAAATATATAATTGTATGGGCAAAAAATTTTACTCCGAAGGAAAAATTATTTAAGTGTATTGGTGATTTTTATCCACCGCTTCAAAATTATTTAATTTTTTTGACTAATATTTTGTTATTTATGGAAAAATATATATTTTATTGGCGATTTCATGAATTCATTGTCATTAATAGACAAGGCACACCACATCACATTGAGTCCAGACTCTTCACAATGTATCGATGAGCGTGACCTCTTTGACACGTGAAGGGTGGCACATACCTAAAATACATCAATGATTTTAAACCGTTTGATGATCGTAGATCAATGGCTGAAGTTTTATTTCGTCCCAAATTTTTGAAGAGAACATAGTTCACCAAAAAGTGCCCAGAATGGAATTGGATTCAATAGACACATATCAAATGTCACTATCGATAATGTTGGTCATTTAATATATGTCTAGTCACTAACTGCAATCCACTCTATCTCCATGACTTCCAATGTGGTACTTGGTACAAGTTTATAATTGTTTCCAATTTCGCACACTAGTGCATTTATGGGAAAGATTTGCAGAGATATACAAAAGATTTAAAAAAATTTAAAGGGATTAATACAGTTAGAGAATAAATTATTAAAATCAAGAGCTTTAGATATTTATATACGATCTTTGCTTCTTTCATCTTCAATTAGCGTTTGGTAGATAAATCGTTTAAATTTTGGCTCTGGTTTTGGTCTATACGCTCAGATTGTTTAATTTGGTATTCTGATTTCTCAATATGGACACTCCTATCCGCTTGAGAAGCATTTTTGCAGAGGACCAAAGGGCATTTTTGGGCTCCGTTAGAGACCCAACCCTCTAATCAGTCTGTAAGGAGGTTGGGATGTTCACTAATGAGGTTGTGAGGATGGTGTTGGGCAGAGACTTTCTACGTAATAAAAATAGATACCATGTTAACACAAACGTTACATCCTGGTTCTTAGTGTCTCTTCTAGACCTTAGAGGAGACAAGGTGGATATGTTGATGTTGATAAGGAAGGTGTTTAAATAAGACTTCCTTAGAGATGATGTTACTATTGTCATCTTTGCAGAAGTAGGGGTGGGGATCCCTTGGGCGAATGAATTAACCAAGCTTCTCCTCCCTGACCAAACAGTGCTAGTGCCTAGGCAATCGTTTCTTTTGAACTTGAATGCAGAGTAGTTGACGCATCATAGGAAATGGGCACAGATTGGTAGGGACTTTCTCTGGAAATGGTTCCTCCTAGA
Source organism: Cryptomeria japonica (assembly GCF_030272615.1). NCBI lineage: Eukaryota > Viridiplantae > Streptophyta > Pinopsida > Cupressales > Cupressaceae > Cryptomeria > Cryptomeria japonica. The sequence goes on from NC_081410.1 coordinate 123,411,758, forward strand.
CGACTTTCCAAACTATTGTTGGCTTGAAGAATTCTCACAACTTATAATGTCTGAAGAATTCTACATGGAGGAAGGGTGAAATTCTTAGGGTAAACCATGAATGTGTCCACTTCTTGTGCCTTAGCTCCAACCCCCTAGTAGTTTTGTTTTTTTGGCTATTTCCTCATAACCTCACAGGCTCACTCATTTTGGCCTAATTTTTTTTGAGGGACTCAGACATGTAAAAATTATAAATTTGCGAAACATATATATTAATGATAATTTTGCAAATTCTAGTTCATTTAAGTTTGCCTCTTATGGATATAAAAATGCTTTTGTATTTCATTTTATTATTTTTGGTTGCCATCATGTCATGGTAGGATACTTAGAATAATCATTATGTTTTAAAATAGCTTAAATAGTTATTCATTTGTGTGTGTGTAGGGGAAAAAGCGAGACTAGGTTAACATGCCCTAATCCTACCTTTTGACACACATTACGGAATATGAAAGAGCCTAGAGGTATCACACAATTGGCTACTTCTTTTTGTGAAAGAGAGAGCCACGGGCTACCTATTAGGATTTCTATTCCTTTGTTGTAATTGAAAGATAAAATGATACAAGTTCAAGTCCTAATCCCAAAATGCATGTATAAACTAATAACAAGATTGCAGAATTGAGATTAAACAATGAACAGCTGTAAACACAAGGATAAAACAAGAATGCAGATGCATACCTGGAGTCAAAATCTGATTGAAAATGTTTGGGACAGGGGTGGGGGCGCCACTGTCCTGATACTGTGCTGAAAACTGCACCTGAAACTGCTGTCTTGCACTCTAGAAACTGTCGAAAATGTTGTCTGTCAGGAGGACCAGGGCGCCCAGCGCCTCTGTCCCAGGAACCAAGGTGCCCAACGCCCCTGTCCTGGTAGGACTAGGGTGCCCCACACCCCTGTCCAGGTCTTTTGCTCTGCAATTTGGTGTGGAGTGTTGTCTCGACCTACTTTTCCCGGATCTGTAACCTGCGGCATCGTCCGAGTCCCGAAACCTGCACTTATATTTGAAAAGGGTGTGGGCAGCTATATAGGGTTTTGCCTTAGTCAAACCCCCACTTCGGTGATTTCCACCTCCACGAATAGCCAAGTTGTATTGTAAAATGTATTGTGTGTGCAGACCTTGTGTGTGTGCAAGATCCTAAAATGCAAGCAAGCAAACTAGAGCAACCTAGAAAGTAAACCCTAATTGCTCATAAATGATGATGTAAATGCTCTAAATTGAGATACAAAGTGATCTAAAGCATGAATAAGTGATGTATTGAAGCTTATGCAAAGACATGAAAACAACATGAAATCATACCCAACCCCAAGGGAGAGGTACAAGCCAATCTTCAGTCGGTAATCTCCTATTGTTCTTCAATGCCTTCCAAGCCCTAAATGGATGAGTGAAATTGATAAATGCTTGATAGAGGGATGTTGAATGTTGTTGAAGTCTTCAAAGATCTGCTCTTTCGTTGCATATGAGGTTCCTGAAAATAAAATTTGGATCCTTTCAAATGAAGAAAGAGAGCTCGTATGTATGAAACCCTAGGTCTTAATTTCATCTTTTGGCTGACCTAGAGATTGAATCTCCTACCAATTTCTTGGGGTTAAGCTTTATTTTATGATTGGATTGTGCTCCTAAAATTTTGAGAAAAATGTCCGGGACCATGTGCACTCCAGGCGCCCTAGTCCTGACAACTTTTCACCAAATTTTCAGGACCGTCGGATATGATGATTTTAGAGAGAATCCCAAAGTTACAGGTGATTTCGAGATGTTTTGACCCCCGAAACCAAGCCCCCAAGTTCAAAATAGGACTTAATTAGGGTTTTTGATTGAATGATGTATTGGAGGAATAAAATGAAAAGGGCACATTTTAATGAAAGGGCCCAACTTTATGATGTGGAGAACGATGAAATAGGACCTTAGACCTAATTAATTTGATTAATTAAGTGCTGAAGGAGAAATGCAATGCAAGATGTAAAATGCACCAAGGTGGGTGCTAAACTAGGTGTGAAATTGTACCACCCTAGCAAGTGCGTACAATTTATGACGCTACAGTGTGGATATAAGATTTAATTTTCACCATAAAAAAATTGCATGTCTATTCTAATTTCTTCTCTAAAGTTAAAGAACAAACTCAGTGTCACTTTTGAGACGACCTTTTCTAAAAGATATTTGAAGTCCTTGACAAAGAAGTATTTGAAAAAATATAATGTCAGGGATTGGCTGCAAGTGATAGCATCCAATAAGGATCACAATGTCTATGAACTACATTTTTTTTTGTGTATGAGCTATGTTATTTCAATATTTTGTTAAACAATGGAAATAAATTTAATATTGTGATCTTTTTTATGTAGTGTTTCTTCCTCTATATTTAATATATATAAAAAAAATCCAGTTCATTCCATTAATTATTTGTACATTAATTATCATTGATTATAATTTTATAAATAAATAAAAAAGATGTTTATCTCATGAAAACAAGTGAATTAAAAGTCCAACTTACTTCTTGTAATTTTTTTTGCATAATTTCAATATAAAAAAAGTCCAACTAACTAGATACGTGTACATTGAACACCAACACGAAACAATTAACAAAAGCTATGGCCAATGCGATGATGAAGCATCAAGTGACGTGGCGTTTGGGTGGCCAAAATCCTATGTATAATGGGACTTATGGGAACTGACAACGGATATGTAGTGATATTGCCTTATGGACCTATGGTACACACATCACTGTCATGAAAGTGAATGGTTAACATTTTGCCTTTATGTGACTTTAATGCCGACTTGTGTGTATGAATTATGCAGTTGAACTAGTGCATGCAGAGGAATGATGGTAGAGTTTGTGATTAATACCGACGACTGTCACCGTTGGATGTCAAAAAAAAGAATTGAATGAGAGGTGTTTAAATCTTGGGTGGATTGGAAGTCTTAGTATCATACTATTTGTACTTACAATATTTGCCAGTGTTATGGGTTTCTTAAGCAGCATGGAAGCCAATTTATCCTTCCATACTAATAAGAAATTAGTCCCATTTCTCAAAGGATTTACAGACAGGAGGCTAAAAGGTTTGTTCTTGTTTAAGGATGAGTAGTTGTACAAGAGTGTAAAAATAATGTTGGGAGAGGAAATTGTCCACGTAGGTCATCACTACAGGACAAACATGGAGGCATATTCATTGATTATCGCTCGGGGTTTCCAATTTGAGGACGAGGTGAACAAGGTAAAAAATGCCCTAAGAGTTATAATTGATGGGCACTACCTATTAAATCTGGATAGTGTGTGTGCTCGTGTGGTCCCGAAGGTGGGCATTGTTCTTGAGGCAAGGGTGGCTGGTTCGGTGGTGCCACTATCACTAATTTGATGGGTTGATGATGATTTGAAGGCAAGATGCAAAGCTCTTGCTTGGCACAGGTGGAAGGCCTTCAAATTGTTTGCAAGGTTGATGCAGTGTGATGAGGTTTTAATGGTCCTTCAAGAAGTGGCATGTGCAGAGGTGGATCGAGAGTTGCGACTGAGACCCAAGACTACCCAAGCAATGAAGTGGCTCTCAGAATTCTATTATGACCCGAAGTACAAGCCATTTATGGGTTACTCTATTTGTATCTTTTTGTTCCATGTTTGTTTTCTCCCCAGACCCAACTTTGTATGTATAAGGGATGTCCACTACAAATTTTGGTATGCCGAATTGGAATTATGGGGTTTTTGCATGTAGCAGGGTTTTATTTTTTGTTGGGAATGGTGGTTTTGGCCCTTGGGGGTGTTTTTGTGGTGGCAGAACTCTGGTTGTTTTACTATACCACCTATACCTGCATATTTGTAATATTTTATTTTCAAGTAATACAATAAAAAAATTATCGATAAAAAAAACAAAATTTCATGCAAGTTTTGACATTACATATTTAAATTGTATATTTAATTCATTATAAATTTATATACAATTGTCGGTTGGATGAGCACAGATCAACGACGTGAGGTGTATTTCCGGCCGAATGTGGGTATAGTAAACATTTTTTGCAAACTTCTAACAGAAGACTTCCATAAATGATAAATATTTAATTAAGTGAAGTTAAATTCTAAATTTGCAATTGTATAATATATACTTAATTAAATTTAATAAGCTCTATTTCAACAAAAATTGAAAAGGATTAAAAAGTCTTCTAAACCATTCTCAAAAATTGACTCATGTCTATTGACATGGCCAAAAAATGGCAAAAGTCCCAGGTGTTACTACTTACTAAGGTTGCCATTAGTCTTATGTTCAAAGTTATTCTATATACTCTAGTCAGTTACCTCTACTGAAATATTCAGTCGGTATGCACAGTCCAGTCGGTTATAGAAGAAAGTAGTCACAGAGCCCAGTATGCACCGAGTTGTCTACTGAGTATCATTCCATGTTTACCGAGCAGCAAAGATGACACACCGAGTTGATATACATCGAGTGAAACGTGTTACCACATTCATTGAACCTAGACATACATATGGAAACGTGTTACAAGATCAAGGAACATAGAACCATTATCACATTGGAAATTGCACTTAAAGATTGTGTATGATTTCGAGGTCATCTAAACAATGAAATATTTTGCATGGTTATTCATTCAATAAAACATGTTTGTAAGATTGAAGCAATGAATGGATCATCGACATAAGAGATCTATTTATACAACATGGATTGAGATCAGAAAGACACATGTAGTATGACAGAAAGGAAGATATAGAAATATATGGAGCAAGACATGTGAAAGCACTAAGTGTTATGACTGTTATAGAGACACAGAGGTCACCGAGAAGATTTTCAGAGAACAGTCAAAGAACAGAGTAAACAAAATGGTTTACTGAGTTACTATATGGGTTACCGAGGTATGCTATAAGCAAGGTAATCTTATTTGAGCACATAGAATCTGCTATAACATTTCAGATGTAAAGTTGCAGATATTTGTAGTGATTTTATTGTAATATTTTGAAACTATAAGAGAAACCTTTAACAGGGTAAAAGACTCTAACTAAGTCTATAAATTGTAATGCCTCTAACCAAGTGCAACATTTAGATTAAGTGTTGTTAAATCCTTTAGCAAGGTAGATCTAATAGATCTTGATACTCCTAATAGAGTAAGATATCAGAAATAGCTAAACATGTAGCTCTAACCGAGCACCCTTTATTATTGTAGTAGTGAAGTTGTGGGTGCCATCCCCACCACAGTTTTTCTCTCTAACCAAGAGTTTCTACATAGCCAAAATATAAGTGTTATGAAGTGAATCATGTATGATTGTTATTTATTTGGTTTAGCATTATATTATGTTACTACACTATTCAGTTTATGCTTAACAATAAAGTTATTGTTGAAGAAATGTTTTGAAGTATCGATTCACCCCTCCCCTCTTAGTACATTAGCTTTCCATATTGGGCCTAACAATTGGTATCAGAGCTTCAATCTTGGAAAAGGGTTTAACTGCCTAAAGAGAAAGATCTTATCAATGGAAGGCTATAAACAATCTCGGAGGATTGTGTATCTGCAAGAAGAGTTGGATCATGCTAATCAAGTGATTGTAGACATGCAAAGGCAAATGCAAAAATCTCTGAAAGTGAGAAGAAGATTATCTGATGATTTGCAGGACTCTCAAGAGTTAGTGGAACAAATTGAGACATCATCTGAGAACAATATGTCTGAAGAGACTGAAGAAATGATTGAAGTATTGAGAGAAAAGAACAAAGCACTAGCTGATCAACTAAAAGCAATGAAAAGAGAACATGAGCATTTCAGCACACAGATGACTCAAAGTCTTGATGCATTGAGGACAACCAAGGATAAAGTAAGAGATCTAGAAAGAGAGAAACAACAATTTGAAGCCTTAGTATCTGAAAAGAATGATGAAATCATAAGATTGACTGGGATTCAACAAAATCTATCAGATCAACTAGGTTATGCACATCATGAAGCAAATCTGAAAGATGATGAGAATCAAGCATTGAAACTTGAAGTATCAAGGTTGACCAATGAACTTGAAAAAAAGAAGAAATCCAAAGAAACACTAAAGAAGAGTTATGAAGCATCAAAGATGTTGGATGAGCAACTGAATACAAGACGACCCAACAAAGATGCAAGACTCGGTTACAAAGGAAAAGACTCTACCGAGAAGGGAATTCATACTACCGAGAGAGGAGAATCATCAAAGCTAGCTGGAATCAAGAAGAACATCAAAAGAAAGAATCCTATTTGCAACTACTGTGGGAATCAAGGTCACACTGCCAACATGTGCCAAATCAGGAAAGGTAAGCAATTGAATGTCACTAAGTCTAATGGTTATTGTTACTGTAGCATCGTAAATTGTATGCACTTGCTAGGGTGGTACAATTTCACACCTAGTTTAGCACCCGCCTTGGTGCATTTTACATTTTGCATTGCATTTCTCCTTTAGCACTTAATTAATCAAATTAATTAGGTCTAAGGTCCTATTTCACCATTCTCCACATCATAAAGTTGGGCCCTTTCGTTAAAGTGTGCCCTTTTCATTTTATTCCTCCAATACATCATTCAATCAAAAACCCTAATTAAGTCCTATTTTGAACTTGGGGGCTTTGTTTCGGGGGTCAAAACATCTCGAAATCACCTATAACTTTGGGATTCTCTCTAAAATCATCATATCCGACGGCCCTGAAAATTTGGTGAAAAGTTGTTGGGACCGTGGCGCCCGGAGTGCACATGGTTCCGGACATTTTTCCCAAAATTTTAGGAGCACAATCCAATCATAAAATAAAGCTTAACCCCAAGAAATTGGCAGGAAATTCAATCTCTAGGTCGGCCAAAAGATGAAATTATGATCTAGGGTTTCATACATAAGAGCTCTCTTTCTTCATTTGAAGGGATCTGATTTTTGTTTTCAGGAACCTCATATGTAGTGAAAGAGCAGATCTTTGAAGACTTCAACAACATTCAACATCCCTCTATCAAGCATTTATCAATTTCACTCATCCATTTAGGGCTTGGAAGACATTGAAGAACAATAGGAGATTACCGACTGAAGATTGGCTTGTACCCCTCCCTTGGGGGTTGGGTATGATTTCATGTTGTTTTCATGTCTTTGCATAAGCTTCAATATATCATTTATTCATGCTTTAGATCACTTTGCATCTTGATTTAGAGCATTTACATTGTCATTTACAAGCAATTAGGGTTTACTTTCTAGGTTGCTCTAGTTTGCTTACTTGCATTTTAGGATCTTGCACACACACAAGGTCTGCACACACAATACATTTTACAATACAACTTGGCTATTCGTGGAGGTGGAAATCACCGAAGCGAGGGTTTGACTAAGGAAAAACCCTATATAGCTGCCCACACCCTTTTCAAATATAAGTACAGGTTTCGGGACTCGGACGATGCCGCAGGTTACAGATCCGGGAAAAGTAGGTCGAGACAACACTCCACACCAAATTGTAGAGCAAAAGACCTGGACAGGGGCATTGGGTGCCCTGGTCCCTGGGACAGAGGCGCTGGGCGCCCTGGTCCTCCTGATAGACAACATTTTCGACATTTTCCAGAGTGCAAGACAGCAATTTCAAGTGCAGTTTCCGGCACAGTGTCAGGACAGTGGCGCTCGCGCCCCCGTCCTGAACATTTTCAATCAGATTTTGACTCCGGGTACGCATCTATATTCTTGTTTTGTCCTTGTGTTTACAGCTGTTCATTGTTTAATCTCAATTCTGCAATCTTGTTATTAGCTCATACATGCATTTTGGGATTAGGACTTGAACTTGTATCATTTTATCTTTCAATTACAACAAAAGAATAGAGATCCTAATACGTAGCCTGTGGCTCTCTCTTTCACAAAAAGAAGTAGCCAATTGTGTGATACCTCTAGGCTCTTTTGTATTCCGTAATGTGTGTCAAAAGGTAGGATTAGGGCATGTTAACCTAGTCTCGCTTTTTCCCCTACACATTTTGGTGAACTCGACGTGAATCTATCATTGCTTCCTCTTGCATTGCATTTGTTAGATCTAGATCTAGATTTAGTGTGTTTTCATTTCATTTTCATTAAAAAGAAAAAAAAAAAGAGAGAGTGTGTTTCTTTGCATTGTGTTTTTAAATTTTATGCAACCTTTATTTCAAAATGTTAGACTTTTATTTGCAAAATGTTCATGGTTATGATGATTATTATGAGTATAGCCCAGATGAATTAGATGAAGCTTTAGATGAGTTTTTGAACCCTAAAGATGCCAAACCTTCATTTTACCAAAAACTCATAAACCTTGTTACTATGCCATTTAGATGTGATGAGAAAGATAAGTTGAATGGTTCCTCTCAAGGGTACATTCCTATCAACTCTTCCACTAAATCTAGTAACATGGTTGTTTTCAACAATCCTCTCTATGAAGAGATATCTCCTTTTGAACCAAAAGATAAACCTTTTGATAGCTATGATCATGCTTTGTTGGATGATGCTCTTGATAACTTTGTGGCTTTATTGAAATCTTTAAACAAGAACAAGACTTCTAAATTGGTTAACATGATAAACTTGAATGAGCATAACAAGCCTCTCTTTGAAGTCCAAGGTGCTTATCCTTCTCCCACCTTTCAAGTTCCTAAATCACCTCTCCTTACTGTCCAAGGAGGGTATGATCATGATTCCTTTCGTACTCCGAATAAACCAATCATCACTGTGCAAGGAAGAAAACCTATAAGTCCTTATAGTTATGCCAAGCAATTAACTAGAGAGAGTTATCATGCGGTTGCCCATACTTATCACACCAGAAATAATAGGCAGCCTAATCCTCCTCTTGTTATTCTAGTTTCTCTTTCTAATCCTCAACTAATTCTTCCACAAGCTCCCTGTATTTCACAAGTTATGGGTAAGGAATATGATCTCATAGAACAACTTAAAGCTACCCCTGCTAAGATATCCCTCTGGGATTTGATTCAAACTTCTTCCACTCATCATGGAATGTTACAAGATGCCTTGAAAGATTTGAATGTTCCTCCATCGAATACATCTAGTAATATAGCATCTTTGGTTAACTCTGTGATGAATCCTAAAGCTCAAATTGTGTTTACCCAAGATGAGTTGCCTACTAGTGAAATTCAACATCAATATGATCCCTTGATGATTGTGGTTATCATGAAAGACACTGCTATAAGACGAGCACTAGTAGATAATGGCCCTGGCCTTAATGTGTGTAGCATTAATCTATTGCATAAAATGAATGTGGATACATCCCTCATTGAGCCTGACTCTCATCCCATTCGAGGCTTTGACAATGTGGCTAAGACTTCATTAGGTATTATCACCTTACCCCTCACAGTAGGACCTGTCACTTTGCCTACTCCTATCCATGTTATATCAGGAAATTTAACATACAATTTGTTATTAGGGAGACCTTGGATTCACAGTATGCAAGTTGTCCCCTCTACATTGCATAGACAAGTTAAATTTATTTATAACAATAAGACATATACCTTGATAGGTGATACTAATTTCCAAGCTTGTCTACAAACATCTACTTCCAAAGGGGGTTCTTCTAAGCCATCCTTGTCTAGTGATGACTCTTTAAACAAGATACCTATCGATGAATCCTCACTCTCTGATGATCAAAATTCTTTGGATGAGTCTGGAGCTCCTGAAGAAGATTCTTCTCGACTTGAAACTACACATAAGAAGGATTTTGATCCTGAGAAGGTTCTCACAGAAGACGATTGGGGATCTCTTGATTTCAATTCCACCTTTGTAGGTGAATATAAGGTTCCTTCTAGAGAGCTTAAAGTTGAAAAGAAGGAAGAAGCTAAAAATCAGTCAATCTTACCTGAACCTATGAGTAATAATTTTGTGGCCGCTTCTCAAACTTCTTCTCCTCACACCTCTAATTCTGAAGAGTTTGATTCTTTGTCTTATGAAAAACCGCCTTCTCTTTCTGAAATGGCTGATCGTTATGGTCATGGTTTTTGCATTTTTGCTAAGCATGGGTATCATGGAAATGCTTGTGGTGCTCATGAACAAGGGATAAAGGTTCCTCTAGAGAATAATTTTCACAATTATGCCTTTGGACTTGGCTATAATCCCTGCAAACGCACTAAAGCTTCTAAAAGGCCATGCATTAGTGTTAATGCTATTTCTACATCTCTATCAATGCAACACCCCAAGTATATTGATGGGGATCCTTCATGTGACTATGCTTTGGATATCTTTCCTACCGATGATGCTTTAGCTGAATTTTTAGGAGCATATGATACTCTTCCTCATTATCATCACAATAGGGGACTCCCTTATTGTTTGAACACTGAAGCCTATTTTGGAAAAGAGATTGATAATGATGAGATTGTGAAAGAATTCCCTCAGTTAAAGGATACTCCTCAACAAAGTAATCTTCTTATAAGTGACACCATTGATGTTAAGATGGATACTTGCAAAGAGGACAGAGTTATTAAAATTGGAAAATGTTTGGATGAAGAGGAACAAAAACAATATGAAGATTTATTGCATGAATTCCCGAGATCTTTGCTTGGACATACTCTAACATGCCTGGTATAGATCCTAAGATTGTCACTCATAATATTGTCTTAGTTCCTGATGCTAATCCCGTGAAACAAAAGATTCAAAAAATGAATCCTAAGGTGGCTCTGCTTGTTAAGGCTGAGATTGAAAAATTATTGGAGGCTGGATTTATTCGCCCTATTGATTATTCCCCATGGATTTCAAATATTGTCGCTGTGGCTAAACCAGATAACAAAATAAGAATGTGTACCGATTTTTGAGATTTAAATAAGGCTTCTTTAAAAGATGATTTCCCTCTTCCAAACATTGACATGATAGTTGATTCTACGGCAGGACATGCCTTGTTATCCTTCATGGATGGTTTTTCAGGATACAATCAAATTTTCATTAACCCTCAAGATCAATTCAAAACCGCTTTCACCACTCCTTGGGGTACATTTTGTTGGATAATGATGCCTTTTGGACTTAAAAATGCCGGTGCAACTTATCAACGAGCGATGACCCTTATCTTTCATGATTATATGCATAAGATTTTAGAAGATTATGTTGATGATATTGTGGCGAAATCCATTCTTCGCATAGAGCATATTAAAATCCTTCATCAAATCTTTGAAAGAATTCATAAATATCACATGCGCTTGAATCCCCGAAAATGTGTTTTCGGTGTGGATAGTGGAAAACTATTAGGATTCATAGTTTCGCATCGTGGGATTGAGGTGGACACTAAGAAAATAGATGCTATTGTCAATATGCCACCTCCTAGAAATGTGTCTCAACTTAAAAGCTTACAAGGAAAGATTCAAGCTATTCGTAGGTTCGTATCTCAACTTGTGGATCGTACCTTTCCTTTTACTCAACTTCTCAAAAAGAATATCACTTTTCAATGGAACGAAGATTGTCAGCAAGCATTTGAAGATTTAAAAGTGTATTTGGCTAGTCCTCCTATTCTTCAACCTGCCAAACCTTCTAAACCCTTCGTTCTGTATACATCTACTTCCTCTCATGCTCTCGCAGCATTGTTGGCACAACATGATAAAGATGGTAAGGAATGTCCGATTTATTACATAAGTCATACCTTACTCGATTATGAGACCCGATATTCTACGATAGAAAGACAATGCTTGGCCTTGGTGTTTGCGACTCAGAAATTGAGACATTATCTTTTAAATTCAGAAGTCCACGTCATGGTAAAGTTTGATCCTTTGAAGCATCTTTTCTCTAAAACTGATTTATCAGGACGCCTATCTAATTGGGTTATGATGTTAACTGAATTTGACCTTAAATTTGTTTCACAAAAAGCAATTAAAGGGCAAGTATTGACTGAACACTTAGTTGAGGCCCCTTCACCTTTCTCCTTCCCTAATTCTGAGTCTTTCCCCGATGACTTCATTTTTTCTATAGAAAAAGATGAAACTTGGGAATTATACTTTGATGGTTCTAAGTGTCATACGGGATCGGGGACAGGTGTTGTTCTGATTTCTCCTACAAAGAAATCTATCCCCAATCTATCCCCTTATCCTATCGTCTAAATTTCCTGTGTACCAATAACATTGCTAAGTATGAGGCTCTTATAGCGGGAATAAAAGTAGCCTTAGCTCTGAATATAAAGCACATACATATTTATGGAGATTCTCAATTGATTATAAGACAAGTAACGGGATTGTATCAAGAAAAACAAGACAAATTATCACAATATAAAGACCTTGCTATCTCTTTATTACAAAAATTTGATTCTTATACCATGGAACCTGTTCCTCGAAAAGATAATCGACATGCGGATGCAATGGCATGTGTGGCTTCTCTTGTATCTTTAGAGGACGCTGTGGTTGATCTTAAATTTGTTATTCACAACCTTATTTCTCCAGCTATTGTAGACGATTCTAGCTTGGTAACATGTTGTGACTTTATAGACTCAGATGAATGGTACTCGCATATCATAAGATATCTGACCGATGGTACCTTTCCTGATTCCGCCAATAGGAACACTAGGGCTAGAATCCGCAAGTTGTCTACTAGATATATCATTCTTTCTAATGTCCTTTACTGAAGGGGTTATGATGGTCTTCTCCTTCGCTATCTTAACAAATCAGAAATCCCCGTTGCTCTTGAAGAGGCACATTCAGGTGCCTGTGGGGGGCATTTTGGAGGCAAGTCCTTGGTTCAAAGATTGCCTCGTATGGGATACTATTGGCAAACTATGCAGAAGGATTATTTTTCATTTGTTAAGAAATGTCATCAATGTCAACAACACAATAATCTAATTCATGCTCCTGCCCAAGAACTTCATTCTCAAGTGGCTTCTTGGCCCTTCTCTGCATGGGGTTTGGATCTCATCGATAAAATCTCTCCTCCTTCATCTCAAGGACACACCTTCATTATAACTGCAATAGATTACTTTACGAAGTGGGTAGAAGCTATTCCCCTTCGCTCTACTACTGCTGAAGTGATTTGTCAATTTCTTCTAGAAAACATCATTTCTCAATTCGGGATACCTTCCACTATAATCTCAGATAATGGGACATCATTTAAGAACAAGGACATGAAGAAATTCCTCGAGAAGTATCATATCAAACATCAATTTTCTACACCATACTATCCTCAATCAAATGGTCAAGCCGAATCATCCAATAAGATAATTGAACAAATTCTTCGCAAAACCGTGAATAAGCATGGTAAGGATTGGAGTAATCAGCTAATCTATGCTCTTTGGGCCTACCGAATGAGTGTATGAATTGCTACAGGAACTACTCCTTATAATCTTGTTTATGGTGCTGACGCTATTATGCCTTTAGAGTTAGAGATTCCATCACTTAGGGTTTCTCTCAAAGGTATAGTAGATGATGACTCTTATAGAGAACAATGACTTCAACAGCTTGAGATGCTTGATGATAGCGTATAAATGCTCTTGAGCATATTCAAGCGTATCACAAAACTCTACAACGAAGCTATAATAATAAGGTTATTCAACGCTCCTTCTCAGTAGGTGACTTAGTCCTCTATGAGAATCAGCGCAATGTGAATGCCTTACCTGCAGAAAAGGGAAAATTTAGTCCTAATTGGCTTGGACCATATATCGTTATTGAAGATTATGGATCAGGTGCTTACAAAATAGCGGATGTAGACGGTACGCCTCTTAAAGAACCTATCAATGCTATGCACTTGCATAGATATTATGCTTAATTCTTCATTCCTTATTTATCTTCTTTTCAGTTCTTCAACATTGGGTAATATGTTAGTATATCTTAATTAGAGCAAAATAGAGTTAAATGATATGGTGTTTAATCTATATTGCTTCGTTCTCGACAAGCGTGTTTCTTTACCTTATAGTTTGTCTTGAATTCATTTATGTAAATTGTAAAAGATTTACATTTCCATTATGCTAGCATATTATACAATGTCTTTATGTGTTAAGTAGAATCGTATCATGTTGTGTTTAAGTTCAAAATTAAATCACATTAGTTATATGATTCTTAGACTTAATGCATATTTCTTCCCTATCATCAATGTAGTACTTGATTAAATATTTTAATTAAGTCACACATGTATCAATTTAATCATGGAGCATTGAGAAATCAATCACATGGAAATTAAATCCTGAACATACATGTACACCTACCAAATGTATTAACCTTAATCAAAGCAAAATATACATTGTTTTAAGCATTAAAGATAACACATTTGAGACAAAAGAGAAGCATGTATATATATATGTGTGTGTGTGTGTGTGTGTGTGGATCATATACAAATATAGGTCATTATACATCCAAAATATGACCTATCCTACATCATAAAATCATCTCCTATCCCTAGGGCTGGTGGTTGGAGAGTGACGACTAGATGCTCCCTCCTGATCCGGCCATGCAGGTGGACCCATAGGTGTGTAGCACAATATAGACCTCGAGTGACTTCGAGAGGAACTCCTACGATCCCTATCCATAAGGATCGCGTGATAGGAGGTAGCCTCGGCCTGAGCTGCTGCTAGATCTCGTTGTGCCCGCTGAAGGTTCTCTGATAGAACTCTCTCTCTCTCTCCCTCCATATGTCTACCTGTACTCAGAATGGGGAAAACAAGTCCTCATGCCGACCCACGTTCCCCTGAGGCCTATAAGCAATTTGTGAGGAACTGGGGATCTGTGCCATCGTGGAAATGTCTGTCACTACTTGCTGAATCAGGGAACGCCACTCCTGCACATTAACTGTAGCAGTAGAACAAATTTTTGTATTAGTACCATTCTATATCATCAAAACATTAATCAATCAATATAAACCTACTATGCTTGGATCTCCCTCACGCCAGTAGGGATCATGATATGGTAGCATCTGTGACTCGGAACTACTAGGCTCCCCACGCTCAAATAATCTATGCACGATGGGTGTAGGCTGACCTGTACTAGAAACAGGTCTCCGTATCGCCTCGTGTTCCCCCTTTTGGGGAATAAGAGGAGGATCCAGGGCTATGGTATCATCTCCTAAATGGTGGGGAGCTACATCTGACCCCTCCTCATCATCTCTATCCTCATCCTCACCCTCATCCTCGTCCTCATCCGCATCCTCACCTGCATCCTCGTTCTCCTCATCTCTATCTGTGTCCTCCTCCTCCTCCTCCTCGACACTAGGCTGATCTCCTGTGGGTGGATCAAGATCTCCTACCTCCTCATGACCCTCTCCCTCCTCTGGCTTCTCCGACCTGGATCCCTGGTCCTCATCTCAGTCTCCATGTCTCCATGGGCCTGGATGGCCTGTCGGGTGATCTGGTGGAAAGATAGGCCCTGGGTATGATCTCATAAACCATGAGACATACCTGCACTGTGCTCCAGGCTCTGCAGAGTAATCAGTGACCACATCCTGATCGGATCCCTCTATATCTGTAGTCTCGATGTCATCTATCATCGGTCTCGCTACTGCTCTAGGTCTGGGAAGGACTCGTGAGTGTCGAGTATAGATGGGTACATTGGCTGGAACGCACTGCTCTAGCCCAAACTGCCTCCGTACTTGGTCAAAGTAGAATGGGACTATGATATGTGAATATCATCCCCACAGTAGGCGGTTCCTCTATAAGCATGCTAACTATCTCTCCATCCCATCCCATCTGTGCATCCGCAGATAGGGTCTCCATACTATCACCTCAGCTGTCAATTTATCAAATATCACTCTCCAATATAGCAGATCTCCAAATCTCCACTCGCTGGTAAGTGGATAGGCAAACACCCTAGGTCACTTGCTAGCCGTACTCATCGAAAAGCCGACAGGCCTGGTGCATGTGAAGTGCTCAAATATCCACACCTGCAGAAGTGTGCATGTCATCAAGCTGCAACCCTGTCCAAACACATACTCCTCAAGGTCATGATAGAGATGTGCAAGCATACTCTGACCCCAAGCATATACTCTCCTGTGTCTCTCCATAGCTCTGATGCACCATGTGAGACCCCCATGCATGTGCGTACCTCGCCCATTAGGGCAGACGGCTAGTGCTATGATGGCGATCATAAGACATCTCATAAGGGGCACCTCTCCTATAGGATGTAAGAGCCAGTTGACCATGATGCAACCTCTTGTCTCGCTCGGCATTACTCTCCCTATGCAGTATACCTTCTCCCTCTGATGGTCCTCGGCTGATTGATCGATCGCGTATGTCACAGTAGCTCCTCTGATAGGAAGATGAAGTATGCAGTACACATCCACAAGTGTAACCGTCAGCTCTCCTACTGGAAGATGGAATGTGCATGTGTCAGGATCCCATCGCTCCATCAGTGCCATCAACATCGCAGGATGGAACCGAATGGCTGGCATGAGGATCGCATACCATAAACCCACAATCGACAATGTGTCTCTCTCTGCCTGAGTCAGCCGGGGAATCTGATCTCGCAAACTGCGAAGAATCTGTCCCGCCATATGCTCTCTCATGTATGGGAGACCCTGCAACACAAAAACATAACTATAATAAGTACTCAATCATCAAAATCATTCATGCAAATTGTCAAACATCGTATGCTAACCCTAACATCTCTCACCAAGTCCTGATTGGGACCATGGCGCCCTGCTAGGGACCATGGTGCCTTGTCAGGGACCATGGTGCCCTGATTGGGACCATGGCGCCCTATCAGGGACCATGGCGCCTTGAGGGGACCATGGTGCCCCACAGGGACCATGGCTCCCCATAGGGACCATGGCACCCTAGGTGGGACCCAGGGTCAGATTCCAGGGCCCACAAATGATCACAGAAAGTCAAATGCAGAAAATCAAAAGTCAACATTCAGTCAACTCACCTCGTCCAGTGGCTCGTCATCGATCACGGCCTGTCGCAAGATCTCAATCCTCATGGGACGCTCCAGTCGTCGTGAAGGCATGATGATGGCTATGTGGGCTCCACTGCAATGAATAGTATTTAGAAATCAACAAAGTGACAAATGCAAGTGTCACTTTCAAGGTATATACTTTCATTCTTTTACCTTTGCTTTCAAAACCCTAATTTTCCTCTGTCACTCATTTCATCATAACTTGAGTTCGGGAGATGCGATTTTTGAACCGTTTGTTGCATAGGAATCGTATTTTAATTCCCCTACTCTCGGGATGTTCCAAAAAGTGCTCTGATGAAGCCTTTTCAGTGAACATCCCTCATCAATACTCTCTTACACAATTTGTTGTAAGTAAACATGCTACCCTGTTTCACCTCCCTAATAAGCAAGTTGAAATAGGGGGGGCATATAGCTACTCACAAATTTCATCACTTTCCTTAGTAAGCATTAGGTGATTTTGTGATCTAACGTGTGTTTTGTAGGGTGTGGTTCCTAACTGTGTACTGCAGATACCGTTGGGGGCTTCGTCCGACAACTTATGGATATATCCTTTTTCAAATGATGTTTACTTTTCTGTACTTTAGCTTGCATATACACATAGTACTCATATGACTGCTAAAGTGGGGGCTAAATGTAGCATCATAAATTGTACACACTTGCTAGGGTGGTACAATTTCACACCTAGTTTAGCACCTGCCTTGGTGCATTTTACATTTTGCATTGCATTTCTCCTTTAGCACTTAATTAATCAAATTAATTAGGTCTAAGGTCCTATTTCACCATTCTCCACATCATAAAGTTGGGCCCTTTCGTTAAAGTGTGCCCTTTTCATTTGATTCCTCCAATACATCATTCAATCAAAAACCCTAATTAAGTCCTATTTTGAACTTGGGGGCTTGGTTTCGGGGGTCAAAACATCTCGAAATCACCTGTAACTTCGGGATTCTCTCTAAAATCATCATATCCGACGGCCCTGAAAATTTGGTGAAAAGTTGTCGGGACTGTGGCGCCCGGAGTGCACATGGTCCCGGACATTTTTCTCGAAATTTTAGGAGCACAATCCAATCATAAAATAAAGCTTAACCCCAAGAAATTGGCAGGAAATTCAATCTCTAGGTCGGCCAAAAGACGAAATTACGATCTAGGGTTTCATACATAAGAGCTCTCTTTCTTCATTTGAAGGGATCTGATTTTTGTTTTCAGGAACCTCATATGTAGCAAAAGAGAAGATCTTTGAAGACTTCAACAACATTCAACATCCCTCTATCAAGCATTTATCAATTTCACTCATCCATTTAGGGCTTGGAAGACATTGAAGAACAATAGGAGATTACCGACTGAAGATTGGCTTGTACCCCTCCCTTGGGGGTTGGGTATGATTTCATGTTGTTTTCATGTCTTTGCATAAGCTTCAATATATCATTTATTCATGCTTTAGATCACTTTTCATCTTGATTTAGAGCATTTACATTGTCATTTACAAGCAATTAGGGTTTACTTTCTAGGTTGCTCTGGTTTGCTTACTTGCATTTTAGGATCTTGCACACACACAAGGTCTGCACACACAATACATTTTACAATACAACTTGGCTATTCATGGAGGTGGAAATCACTGAAGTGGGGGTTTGACTAAGGCAAAACCCTATATAGCTACCCATACCCTTTTCAGATATAAGTGCAGGTTTCGGGACTCGGACTACGCTGCAGGTCACAGATCCGGGAAAAGCAGGTCGACACAGCACTCCACACCAAATTGCAGAGAAAAAGACCTGGACAGGGGTGTGGGGTGCCCTGGTCCTGCTAGGATAGGGGCGCTAGGCACCTTGGTCCCTAGGACAGAGGCGCTGGGTGCCTTGGTCCTCCTGACAGACAGCATTTTCGACAGTTTCTAGAGTGCAAGACAGCAGTTTCAGGTGCAGTTTTCGGCACAGTGTCAGGACAGTGGCGCCCACACCCCCATCTCAAACATTTTCAATCAGATTTTGACTCCGAGTACGCATCTACATTCTTGTTTTGTCCTTGTTTTTACAGCTGTTCATTGTTTAATCTCAATTCTGCAATCTTGTTATTAGTTCATACATGCATTTTGGGATTAGGACTTGAACTTGTATCATTTTATCTTTCAATTACAACAAAGGAATAGAAATCCTAATAGGTAGCCCGTGGCTCTCTCTTTCACAAAAAGAAGTAGCCAATTGTGTGATACCTCTAGGCTCTTTCATATTCCGTAATGTGTGTCAAAAGGTAGGATTAGGGCATGTTAACCTAGTCTCGCTTTTTCCCCTACACAGTTACAATTACAATAAATATGGTCACACATCTAATCAATGTAGGACAAAGTCTACCAGCAATTATAAGAAGGCAAAATACAAAGGGTTCTGTAAAAACTGCAATAGATATGGACATAGTATCGAGAAGTGTTGGTATAATCAAAAGAACTATATGTGGTATGCACACCGAGCAAATACTAGAGGTTACTGAACTCACACAGATCCTTACCGACAATATGTTGTAGTACCATGGGATTACAATACAAGGATATGGTGTGAATGTTGTGGAAGATATGGACACATAAGTGCCAACTGCTTTATAAGGTTTGGAATGAACAACCGAAGATCATGGAGAAATCCTGGTATGGCATGTTTTCATTGTCACAAAGTGGGACACTTAGCTGGAGATTGCAAAGATCAACCTAGAAAAGACACTGAAGAAATAAAAGGAAAATTACAGATGATTTGGAAAAAGAAGGAAATTGTGTCAAATGAAGAAAGCACCTTACCTACCGAGTTAGGTGCACCTATTCCAAATTAATCGGTAAAGGTATGAAGGGACTGCATTCTCTCAAGGTTAAATATTAACAATTCCTACTTTATTATGTACTTAATTCAAAATCTGCATAGTTAAGATGTAGTAGCAAGTTTGAAATTCTATCAAAGTCTTTTGGAGCACTATACAGGAAACCTGTCAAGTCGGTGAATACAGGAAGCCTATCAAGTCAGTAAATGAAGGAAGTTTGGTTACTCGGTTAAAGCACAAAAGAAAGGAAAGAAAGTTTAGTGGAACTGAGTGCATTTAATGCTTTTGACCTAACCTGCACGAAGCTCAATAAGGTATATTGTGTACTTAAAGCATTTACGTGATCATTTTTCACTCACCAAGTTTTCAAGAGAGCAGAGAAAGTGATTCAAAGGTGATAAAACCTCCTACAAAGCAAAATTCAAGGTATTTACATCAATCTCAGTGCATTGTTAAGCTGGTTTACTGATCTTATCAAGTTGTCATTATCTGCTAAGTGTGAAGCGTCTACCATTTGAAAATCTTCAAACCCTAAGGATATTTTGTTAGTTTTTATCTAAAATCTACAAATGGCACCTAAGATCCAAGATCCCATTGTTGTTGACAACATCGAAAAAGCTCGAACTAAAATACTCTTTAACTCTCAAAATTGCATCTGAATCGGATGACAAAACTGCATTTTCACTCATCACATATAGAGTTTTAGTAGTTGAGGATGTGAGATTCTTCACCAAATGTTGTGTTGAAGAACTCGGTCACATTGAAATCAAGGATACCTATGATGAATTGTGCACCGATGGTAAAATGGATAGCAAGTATGAGCACATTAAGATCAAGAGATTAACTAAAGCCCTAACCTATCCCTGTGTGTTCAAACCTCAGTGGGTCAAGTTTGTTCTGAGTAAAGTTCATGATGATTTCATGTGGTTAGAAGAGCAACCATTTAATATTACCAAGGAAATCATTCATCTGATCACCGGTTACCCTATTTATGATCATGCCCGAGCTCAGAAGATGATATCACAGAAATAATTGATCAGTTTTATCGAAGTAGAGTCAGATTGCAAAGGACTGAAATTGAACAATGTCACTGATGCAGAACTAAAGTTTGCCATTAGAGTAATTGGTTACTGTTTCTTCCAATCAGCAAGGGAAAACAGTGTACCCTGTGCAATAGTAGACTTAGCATACAAAATTGTGAAAAAGGGAATGAAAATTGATCTATGTGAGGTGTTGCTGAAAAACCTGTTTGAGAATCTAAACACCATCAGGAAGCCGAAGAAGAACAACTCGGCTAATACACTAAAGTTTGGATCACTACTTGTATGCATGTTTTTCTATTTTAAAAAATTCTTTCCATCAGTTGGTAAAGTTGTTTGGGAGCTACACTGACCAATCACCCATCAGATCAATGACTTCATCAAGAAGCTAGGTGATAATTTTAATGATATTATGGATGATTACTTTAGTATGTTTCAGGAAAAAATGCATAATAGATACCGGATTCCACCCAAGCTAGTGGAGAAACACAAAGATGACATATGTTTTGAAGTAGATATTGATTACTGTTATATAAATGCTGTGGAACCAAGAACTCAATCTTTGCCACCTATGGGTTATGAGATTGATTTCGACATCACACAATAGAAAATAGATGCATTTCTTACACTACTAAGGCATGCTACCGAGCTGAGGTATGGAACCTATGAAGAAGTGAAAGAAAAAGTAAAAATGAGCATTGTAGTACCCAAAGCTACAAGAAAGGCAACAAAGATGATAAAGGCATTATTGGAGAAATTCAGAGAAGATTCTTCCTCCACACCTATGAAAGGCACTATAGCCATTACCGAAGAGGAATTTGAAGCCCAAGAGGCAGCTATAACACTGAGCACTGAATTGCCTAAGGGAAAATTGTTGAAAAGAAAGAAACAAGACACATCAAAGGCCTCACCGACTCCTCCTGCTAAGCGACCTAATACAAGAGCATCTATAGCTTCACCAAGTAAGAAAAAAAAGAGTGTTGCTGCTCTTAAGGTAACAAAAACTTACAAGAAATCTACTCGGAGACTCATTTTGGCAAAAGAGTCTACTGACACCGAATCTGAGGATGTAAGCAAATTTCAGATTGTCAAGAGCAAGAAGGTAAATGTACATAGTGTTGAAAATTTTTGTGCTAATTTGAAGGAATATGGTGGATTTGGATCCTTTAGATATGTTAAGTATGAAACCAGAAATGATGATGAAAAGAGACAAATTGAAGAAGCTTTCGTCTGCACACTTCTAAAATTCTGATTGGTCCCATTAGAAGTCTCTAATTCTCTTCCAAAAGAATTATATGCACATATTGATAATAGATGACAATATGCCCTGGACTCAGAGAAATAGATCAGAGAAACAAGTTTGGTACATCTCTTTCCTGACATGTCGATAGTTGAAATAAAAGAACATATAACAACCTACCACACAAAGTTCCTCATCAAACAAAAAGCCTTGAAACTGATGAATGGCCTGTATATTGAAGTGGAAAATGAGACAAAAGAAAATTGGCAGGAAATCTTTAGAATCAAGGATGCCAGTGAGCAAGATGAAGTTGAAATAGTTGATGTCACCGAGCAAGATCCTGATGTCACCAAGCAAGACCCTACAGACACCATTCAAATAGATGAAGATATCATGGATACAGAGGCACTGGAATAGGAAATGATAGAAGGCAATGCATATGCAAAACTTGTATCCAGTGAATCAGTTTTGGAACAAGTTTAGCTTTATCCATCGGTCAATCAACCTATCTCAACAAAGGCCCCTCAAGATACTAAACAAGGTGCAGAGGTTCACAAGTCTATAGAAGGAGAAGCTACTCCTCAGACCACCGGGGAATAGACTTCTCAGGATCCTTCTAGCACTGCAAATGTTGCAATTGAGACACCAAGTACCGAAACACCAAAGGACACTACAGAGGCTAAAGAAACTGACCAAAGTGTTGCCTCTACCGAGCAACCTACCAAGGGTCATCAAGCCTCACAAGCCATTGTATTGGTTCAACCAGTCAAATCTAAAGAAAAGAAGATGAAAAAGCATAGCTTCAAAGTAGATTTGTCAAAACCAATAGTGTTGCCCAATGTTGACATATCAAAATTAAAAGGGCAAGCACTCATTGAATTCAGTGAACTATGCAAAGCAAAGGCCGAACAAGAAAAACAAATGGCCATACAAAAGAAAAATAAAGTACTTCAGAAGGTAAAGACACTATTGTCAGATATGCTACCTGAAGCTACAGTGTCAACCGATGCAGCCATCTATATTCAACTGGATGAACTTCTCAATCAGATAGAGACATCTAGAGTAGATGCATCTAAATATATGAGCAAGCTAAAAGACAAGGAGCTCACTGCAAAAATGATAGAAGAGGTACAGAAAGCTATAGCTCTTGGCAAAGTTAAACTTGTCAAATTTATTGCTGAGTTGTCCCCTCAACTCAAGAACATTCTTTATTTATTTCAGAAACTCTGTACATTTTCTTTATTCATTAAAGACATCAAAAATAAAACTGAAGCAATTGAGAAAGAGATCACCGATCTCTCAAATAAGTTGACCCCAGAGCCCAATTCAGTTCAGAATTTCTATACAAAGTTACTACAGCTCATGGCTCAACAATTGGACCTAAGAAATGAAGAACATAAGATCAGGATGGACATAATGACACTTCAGACATTATTCCTTCCTCATCTTTCATCCTATCAAGAACAGATTAACCGAGCCACTAACCTATCTACTACACAAGAGGGAAGCACATTAGATGGCTTAATTTCTTTATTGGTTAATATTCAAGCACATAATTCTTTAATGGACAGTGTAAAGGATGCCCTCTCTGTCACTCTCACCGAAGCACGGACAAAGTACAAATCCATTTTTGACCAGTTCTCACCACCGAATGGTAACTAAATTTTGATGTTTGTCAAAAAGCAAGAGTGATATAGTATTCAAAGCATCAAAGTATAGTACAAAAGGAGTGTAGTATATAGGGGGATTATACCGAGTAGAGTGAGTAGAGTATCCAAGATTAGAGTATACTGAGAAATGAATAGAATAGTAAGCAAAGAACAAGAGTAGCACACAGAACATTGATCACCAAGCATGCAAAATCAGATTTTTGTATAGTATATTGATAATGGGAGTATATCTGGTTATACTATTTCATTGACAAATATATATATTGTCAGTTTAGTCAAATTTTGCAAGTATATAGATTTTTGAGTTATAACTTTGAAAGTAGTTTTTGTCAAACATCTCAACTAATGTCAAAAGGAGAGATTGTTACTACTTACTAAGGTTTCCATTAGTCTTATGTTCAAAGTTATTCTATATACTCTAGTCGGTTACCTCTACCAAAATATTCAGTCGGTATGCACAGTCCAGTCAGTTATAGAAGAAAGTAGTCACAGAGCCCAGTATGCACCAAGCTGTCTACCGAGTATCATTCCATATTTACCGAGCAGCAAAGATGACACACCGAGTAAAACGTGTTACCAGATTCATTGAACCTGGACATACATATGGAAATGTGTTACAAGATCGAGGAACATAGAACCGTTATCACATTGGAAATTGCACTTAAAGATTGTGTATGGTTTCGAGGTCATCTAACCAATGAAATATTTTGCATGGTTATTCATTCGATAAAACATGTTTGTAAGATCGAAGCAATAGATGGATCACCGACATAAGAGATCTATTTATACAACATGGATTGAGATCAGAAAGACACATGTAGTATGATAGAAAGAAAGATATAGAAATATATGAAGCAAGACATGTGAAAGCACTAAGTGTTATGACTGTTACAGAGACACAGAGGTCACTGAGAAGGTTTTCAAAGAATAGTCAAAGAACAGAGTAAACAGAATGGTTTACCGAGTTACTATATGGGTTACTGAGGTACGCTATAAGCAAGGTAATCTTATTTGAGCACATAGAATCTGCTATAACATTTCAGATGTAAAGTTGCAGATATTTGTAGTGATTTTATTGTAATATTTTGAAACTGTAAGAGAAACCTTTAACAGGGTAAAAGACTCTAACTAAGTCTATAAATTGTAAAGCCTCTAACCAGGTGTAGCTTTTAGATTAAGTGTTGTTAAATCTTTTAGCAAGGTAGATCTAACAGATCTTGATACTCCTAACAAAGTAAGCTATCAGAAATAGCTAAACATGTAGCTCTAACTGAGCACCCTTTATTATTGCAGTAGTGAAGTTGTGGGTGCCATCCCCACCGCAATTTTTCTCTCTAACCAAGAGTTTCTGCGTAACCAAAATATAAGTGTTATGGAGTGAATCATGTATGATTGTTATTTATTTGGTTTAGCATTATATTATGTTACTACACTATTCAATTTATGCTTAACAGTAAAGTTATTGTTGAAGAAAATTTTTGAAGTACTGATTCACCCCTTCCCTCTCAATACATTAGCTTTCCATATTGGGCCTAACACTAGGACCCACGACAACTGACAATCGATATCATCGTCCATTGGATGAGCACAGATCAACTACTTAGGGTGGATTTTGGCTCAAATGTGGGAAGTAAACACATTTGTGAGAACTTCACCCCGAATTGAATGTTTTACATTTAATTAACTATAATTAAGTCTATAAAGGTCTATTTCAGGTGGAAGTTGAAAAGGATTAAAAAGACTTCAAAAATAGTCCAGAAAAGTGACTTGAGTCTGGTGACGTGTCCGAAAAATGGCAAAAGTCATGGGACCGATGACAACTAATAATAGATACTATCATCTGTTGGATGAGTACAGATCAATGACTTAGGGTTGATTTCGGCCTGAATGTGGGAAGTAAACACATTTTTGAGAACTTGACCCAGAATTGAACGTTTTACATTTAATTATCTATAATTAAGCTTTATTGCGGGTGAAAGTTGAAAAGGATTAAAAAGACTTCAAAAATAGTCTGGAAAAGTAACTCGTCACTTGAGTCTGGTGACATGTCCACTATCCTCATAATTTAGACTGAAGAAATGAATGTTTTGTCCTTTAGCGGTGAATAGATATTAATAATAATTTATAAAATTACAACAAGATTCTATAAATTTTGTCCTTTAGGTATTACTTTTGTACTTTTCAACGTTTTCAAAATAAGTGACTCATATATTATAATCATATTTCATTTCATGGAAAAACTAGTAAATCAAGGAAGATTAAAAAATGACTACTAGATTGAGGAATGCAAGTTGCAACAGAGTCTGTCTACGCCAATCTAGTGAAATAGAAATTTTGAGTAAAATCTAGAACACCCACATCCCACGTTTTTTACTTTTTTTAATCTCGTGGTTCAATTTAAGGGTTAGAATTTTGAAGCTTGTATCTAGCATTATTTTGAATTATTAACAATAACATCGATGGGGAAATCGGGAAGCAGTAGTTCAACAGGAAGCCAAGTGAAAAAAAAATAGACCTAACCAAACTGGTTAAAACACTAGGTTTCTTTGATGAATATCATGATATTTATGACCCTGCTATCCATGGTGAAAAGAGTATCATAGACATTATATATGCATTGTCTGTTAAGGCGACATATCCAAGCAGGGAAAAATTTATTATTTTTCAACACAATCTTAAAACAAAGAACAAATGAAATCGCGTTGTGGGATGCTGGATTGGGAAGCATGGTGTTACCCGAAGTATTCCCTTGCTCTGAATTTGTCATAGTCTACGTCGAAAATCATGATGAAGATAAAAAGGCAATTGCTAATAAAAATGCAAAAGAGGAAATTATATCCATAAGTGTGGGAGAATTTGCTCACTTGTTGAACCTACGGTTTGAAGCACAAAACTCAAACGTCCACATTGACCTAGGAAAGCTGGCAGAGAATTATGAGTCTCGATCCAAGTCATAGAGATTCATTTATCAGAGCTCTAATAATGCATGGTACTCTGTTGGATCAGAATCATAAGCCTCCTTATGATTGTAACATTTTTATTCCATGGGTTCGAGATACTATTTCCTTGCTAACAGTTTGCCTAAGATTGGAAAATGATAGGGAAGTGGGTGCTAGCCTTCTTGAAATTATTTTTACTATCCATTGTGTAAGTCAACCAGTAATATAATTTTGTTGAGAACGTTGTTCAACCCATGCAAAAACAATTACTAATGATCAAAAAAGGTTCTCGTGAGACATTTAGGTTCTCATCCTACTTGTGCTATCTTCTTCTATCCAAGTATCGTTCAATATTCGAGACCAAAAATCTTCAAATTGTGAACTATAAGATTGATGAGAAGACTCAAAAAAAAACATAGTATCCAATATATGAATGGACACCAAAGGTAAGGATGCATGATAACAAAAAGAACTACAACCATTTTGTAGACTTCCTTTTGGCACCAATGTATAATGAAATTACAAGCACTCCAATGCCTAGATTGCCTGTGTGTTGTAGAGATTGCATTCATCTTGAGAGTCAAATACAATTGGCTGACTGATTCTTCATGGAAGAATACACTGTGTTAAGGTTCTATGGATCAACAATAAAACCCTATAGATTTCCAATATATGTGACAAAGAGGGTATTTGCATTGGAATATGTACGACAATTGGAGAGAATAGATAGGCACTTCTATGGTCAGTAAAAGAAGAGCATATTTCCTTCCTTTCCTTTCACATATGGAGGGTTCACATTTGAGATAAAAGCATTTAATGTGGCAAATGATTTTTTGACAGTTTTTAGCTTTGGTGATGAGGATCGATGGCAGTATGATCCAATCAGTGTAGTTCAAGTAAGGCTTAAGAAAAATGGGAACTCTTCAGCGTTATATCAACATGAAAGTAAACCATTGAAAGAAAATTTTAGAAACATGGACTCTTGGGATGAGATAAAAAAAGAGATGGAGAAAATTATCGTTGACAATAACATTTCAATAGAAGAATTGTCATCATAAATTATGGCATTGCACACATTGAGGACAATAGAGGAGGGAATCCAAAATAGGAGGTCCTACAATTTCTACCAAAAATCTGCTAATCCGTCTAAGAAATCTATTCCCAAAATAATTATGCAAGAATGTAAAGATAATTATTGGACTCAAACCAAAATAAATGATTTTTGGACTATGAGGAAGAATCTCGCTGAACCAAAGACCAATGTAGAATTTGAATCCATCGACGAGGATGTAGAGTTTAGCAAATTATAGAATAGGGAGCATCCCACAACAACATATGACAAGATTGGTGATGAAAATGAGTATGAGGTTGAGCCCACTCCAACAACTACTACAGTCCCTAAAATATTAGGTGGAGTCAATGAGTCCAAGAAAGAAAAATATAGCAAAGGGGCAAACATTGCGGAAAAAATGGGTTTTGAAGGTGGTGGTATAGGGCTCAGAGGAGAAGGCATTTGGTATCCACTTGAGGTACAACGTCCATCAGATTCAAAATCAAAAGCTCTTGTCAAACCAATCATTGGACTTGATTTGTCAGATTCATCATGAAAAGGTACTACTCATTACCCTCAGGGTCCACCTACATTTGTTATAGGTTCAAATCCACAACCACCACCACATCATGGCATTCCCATTGGTGGTGAATCAAGTGCTACTACCACTAGTGGGTAATCTAGGGATAGTATTCCTATTAGTGTTCAGTCAAGTGCCACTATGATTGGTAGGGTTGAAATGGGTACTACTACTAATACTAATTGTCTTGGTGTTTGATAAGTGCAATAACAAAATATCTCTCGCAAGAGGCCACTAGTTGTAGATAATCATACTATTTAAAATCCTATATCAAGTGCCACTACCACTGCCACTACAAAACTATCATTTGAAGCTTTAGAACAAACCCCTCAAAAGACTATAAAAACTACACATACAAGTGAGAGTGGGACAGAATTAGGAATAGTTGTTGGTACTCCTCATAATCCATTAGTTAAAACACAAGCATAGGTGGAACTGGAGCCTCTGCTATTTCACCTTTCAAACATTCAATTGATTCAGAAAGCCCATATTTTCAATTTTGTGATTATTATGAAAATTTTGAACACACAACAAATGCAAATAAAGAAAAAAAGAGAACATTGCATAGGGTTGCCCTGACTGAAGTTTTAGATAAACAACCTGCAAGGAACAAGGTATTTCCAACATATGACCCACACAAAGATATGGAGTTCATGGTTGTTATGCCCCTAAATAAAGATAAAAATCCACTAGATAGTCAGATAGATCCCTCTGAATTTCAAGTTAGCACCGTCCAAATGGATTTTTCCAAAGTACAAAATGTGGACAAAATTAGTTTGTCAAAAGGGACTAATGAAGTGGTCTACACTTCACTGCTAAACGTGGAGAGAGAAAAAAATAAACTAGAGAAACAAATAGAAAAATTACAAGAAGACCTGAAAAATGAAAAAATCAAAGAGGAAAGAAATAGATAACAAGTGCAATAATTTACAGAAAAGTATAAAAAATTTAGGCCCTGCAGTAGAAATTGCAGAGCAGGAAAAGATGGATGCAAAATTGAAGGACCCGAGTGAAAAATTGGCTAAAAATAGTAAAAAAGAAAGAGCCAGTTTTCAAAAATTATACAAAAGTTATGAGTCTGCTACTATTAAAATAAGAAAAATACAAGACCTATGGATCATGAGAAGGAAAAAGAAAAACATTTGGAAGAGCAAGTAGAGGAAGAAAGAAAAAATGTGCACAAATGAAATAAGACCTGCATAATGCAAATGATAAAATTAAAACTTCAGAAGATAGATTGAAAGATAATATGAAGAATAGACCGAAGTATATACAAGAAAACATTTGGGGGCAAATAATGCAGAGGAGTGACAACTTGTGTGAATGGTTTGAATGAAATTCTGAGATTAATTTATATGAAAATCAAAGGGCACATTGAGAAGAGCATACATGTTTATTCAAAAGAGGATATGGCAAAACATATTTCACAAGTAGTCTATAGTGTTGGTCTCAAAATCTGATTACCCTTCAATGCCTTTAATAATATAATCTAAGATGGGTGCCGAGAAGACATCAAGGATAAAAGGATTTTAGAGACAACATATGACAAGGTTTGGTTAGACCTTCTACACTTCGGGCTCTTCCTTAAGCCCAGGCGGGTATACCCTTTGTGAATTAACTTCACATTCTTAAGCAACAAACCCACAGCAAACCAGTCCAGAAAACCAGTGAGTTTATTCACCTTGAAAACACAACTGAAAACAAAGAATGAAACAATATTCAACTTCAGTATATTTGATCAACAAAGCATGCAATAAACAGCTTCGATTAGTACCAGTGCTTTATCCAAGGCTACAGAGTCACTCAAACTCAAATAAAACTCCTGAAATAAAACATCTCTATACTTCCCATCAACTTGGTCTCCATTTATCCCTGTAAATGCCTAGCATCAACAAGAATTTAATCACTTCAAAATAAGCTAAGGTCCTCAAAATTCAAAGTTCATCCTGAAGTATTTACTGGTAGGGTGGTCATGCCTGTTTAATTTCCCTCCTAAAGAGAAAAGCTAGAAACACCCATACTGAGATTGCCTTACAATTCCATTCAAACAGAAAAATCCTAGATTATTCTGAATGAAAGAATAAATACGATTAAGGACAAATTTGAAGACGACACAGAGCTTTACTCA
This sequence comes from Cryptomeria japonica, assembly GCF_030272615.1. Lineage (NCBI taxonomy): Eukaryota > Viridiplantae > Streptophyta > Pinopsida > Cupressales > Cupressaceae > Cryptomeria > Cryptomeria japonica. Next base: position 123,442,006 of record NC_081410.1, read on the forward strand.
AAACTGATGGTCTGTATATTGATATTCATTTGAAAAAGATTTTACAAAAGTCTGATTCTCCATTAAACTTTGGAAAAGCTCAGATAACATTTCTGCAGCGTTTTCTTACAAAAATTGTGTGATCCCTTTCTCTCTAGTCCTGGTATCCATTTATAACAATATGGATGCACAAAGCTTCAGACTTCTTTGAGGAAAGTTTGTTACAATTACTTCAAAAAATTGAAGAAGTTACAATTTCAATTATGCGCTCTTTTCAGCTTCTTCAGCAGTCTGTTGGACGGGTTATTCAGTTGCAACCTCCTCTGGCTTTTCAGGGACGTTCTCTAACTGCTACGGATCTCGAGTGGAATATTTAATTCCCCACTCACCATACGTCTCCTCGGTCGGCCATACAAAATTAATCACATCACTTTTAACCTTAGTCAACCCTTTCCAAGAATTCCTCAATTTGTTGACTTCTGAGTTAAGAAAACTGTAGTGTGATTTAATTCTCTCTATTTCCTGTATGGTTATAACAAAAAATGAGGTATCATCCAGATCAATAATTCCCTTGACCCTTGCTGACAATTTAGCATTTATCTCATTGAGCCATATTTGCTTATCTTTCAGCTGATCTGGATTGGCAAAAATTCCTGGAAGTAACTCACAAACCTGATCAGTGTATTCCTTTTTAAGCAATTTAACCCTTCTTTCCACATTATCCACCTCTGTCGCCAATTGCAATAAACTCTTAGTGATATCAGAAGTGGATTTGATAATAGGGTTAGCTCTTGCTTCATCACAGGAAACACACATGAACTCCAAATCCTGCTCCCTAGGCCTCCATCTGTCAAAAATGGGTGTCAATATGACTTTGTCTCTTATCAACTCAGTCCATATCTCCATGACTTTTCCTACACTATTGTGAAGGAGTGAAGCATTTATAGTGTCTGCAAAACTGGAGACTGTGGCCTTGATCTTTTCTTCATACTTCCCTGCATAATAGGCCTGAGTTTGCTTAAGACTCTCCAATTCTTGGGGAGTTATCTCTATCATCTGAGAGCTGGAAGGTGCAGGAGATGGTGGGAGCTCAATAATGGGGCTAGTAGGTGGAGGTCTTGCAGGAGAAGAGGTGATCATTAATGTTGAAGATTCACCTTGTTGACGTTGTCCTGCTAATTGGCTCTGTAATCTAGCAATAATACTCTCCTTGCCTCTTATTTCCTCCTTGGCACTGTCATAAGCCTTCAAGACTGTTTCCAATTTGAGCTGGAGAGCCTCTTTTTCTTTAGCATCCTTCTCAGCTACTGCAACACTAAATTTGGTAGTCTCCAACACCGTGCTAGCAGCCTCTACTACCCCTGTATTTTCTACTCTCCTCACCATCAATCCGCCAATGTGACTTGTCCCTGTGGTGTCTTTACCCTTTTTGTCCTCATTTCTCTTAAGGGACCACATGACTAGAGCAGCATTGTCTTTACTGAATGTAACCCCTTCCATGGGTTTGGTTTCTTTCCTCACTGCATCCAGCACCAGAGCATCAGCAATATTCCATTCTGGCAAAATGAGCACTCCAACTTGTGCTACTAAATCTCTCCCCTGTTCAGGAGTGATGGTTTTGAATTCTTCCATCATCTCCTGTTTTATTTCTTCCTCCATCGAGGCTGGATCTTTATTTGGTTGTTCTGCCTTTCTTGTTTCACATCTAGCATTATATTTATCTATATGTTGTTTCCATATAAACTGCATGAATGCTTCAGATGTCACAAAACTATCATCTGCTGGAAAAGCACTAGTGACCTTCTTTATCTCAGGATCCCACTCCTGGCCTTTGAGTTCAGTCGAGGTGATGTCCATTTGTGCTTCAGTGGGTTCTTCTGGCATCCCCTCTTCCACTTCATCATAGGTATACGCAATCTCCCCCAAACTGCCCAACTGAGATAGGTATTCAGTTACTGCTTGTTCATCTCCAATGTGGAGAGGGGATTGGGATGGGGAATATAAGGGTGTATCTGATTGCACCTCCTTCCCCACCCTCTGCTTCTTTGGGCTATCTTGTATGTGAATGACTTCATGTGCTTTCCTCTTCCCTTTAGATGAAGAGGGTTCCCCTCTTGCAGACACCAACACACTGTAACCTGCTTTCTTATGCAGGGTGTAATCACCAGGAGGGATGGCTTTAATAGGATCTAATTTCCCCAAAATCATTCTTGCTTTCTCAGGGTTGTTTTTAATTACAACTTCCCTTTTCTCCTTTATTGTCTGCATCACATCCTCAAAACAAATAATCAAAAATTTTATCTTTTCTTCCAATGGGAAGAAGCTAGACAATGGGTCATAGCTAGCATCAAATTGATGCACAAAATCCAGGGCTTTCCTGTAAGCTACCCATTTTTCCTTCCTCAACTCCTGTTCATCCAAATCAAATTCATTCCTGATGAGGTCTTCAGGAAAGTGGAATTGATGGGGCCTACCTCTGCATGCTACTTTCTTCCGGAATACACCATTGTAGAAGTCCTCCGGATCAGCACATCTTGACACTGCAGTGGACAAATGGTAGGGTTTGAGGAAATCCTCAAAACATTTCCAGCCGCCCTTGGTGATTACAAATTGGTGGCTACTGTAGCTGTAGGGAAAATAGTCCCTTTACCTCGGCCTGTTAACTCTGCCTCTTGCAAGTCACCAATTTGTCTGAGAATCTCAGCTATTCCCACTTTGAGGGGGACCTGGTATGGTAACAAAAATGGGGTGCCTCTGAAACCAAAAACCCTAAACACTGTGGACACTGGATATAAATACATATCACCCCAGTTATGAACAATCTTGACATTCTCTGCGAATTCTTTTGGTCTTAAGAATTCCAGAAGAATCTTGGGGACTCGTGGATTGTCAGAGCAAAGAAGAGTCCTTATCTTGGATGCAAAGTATTTATCAAACTTTAGAAAACTTGCATCCTCTCTATCCCATGACAATACGGTACTCCATAATTGTACCGGCATCTTTTCTCCCTCCTTTTCCTTTACCAGGTCCATTCCACTGGCAAAATAATCTCCACCTTTGAAGAGGAAGAGGTGCATCAGTAGTGAATACCACCCAAATGGCCTATCCACCTTCCCATTCTTTATCCCCATCAGTCCTCCATGGATAGCATCAGCAATATAGGAGGCATAATCAAATGTAATAGCAAGAGAAGGATTCAGAATTTGAACAATCATTAATAGATAATGATTTGGCATATTAGATTCAGCATCCTCTCCTAGAACTTGGCAAAGTGCCCAGTACATCCCTTTTGCCCTTAAGGTAAACATACTTAGTGAAAAGGGCTCTTGTGTATTGGGCCCTACAACTGCTAACCCTCCCACTTTCAGAAAAAGTTCTTTGAGAGGCCCATTCCTGAGATGAGTCCTCTGTGCCCTGTATACCTGAGTTAATTGTGTGAAGTTTATAGGCTCCAAGAAATTGGTAAACTCACTAAGCCCAAACGCTTTTCTCAGCTCTTCTGCATTTATCTCCACGAGGGTTTTTCCATTCACATCCCGGATACACCTGGTAACTGAATCATAATTTAATGCCATTTGGGTTAACAAATCTGTATCCATGAACACCCCTGGGACTACCAATCTCCCAACATCTAATTCCCAAATGTTATTTTGAGGAGCAGGAGAATTCCTCATTCCAAAACCGATTTTGAATAACCCCAACCCAGACAGCCCAACCTGTGGGTCTCTTAACCAATTACCCTTATCATACAATCCTTCTCCAATTCTCAGTCGGGGAGCCCTGGGTACTAATTCTTTGGCCTTAGATGCCTGGTTGGTTGACAGCGTCAACTGCTCTAAGAAGTCATCACACACACTTCTTTCAAGATAATCAACTTTACCAGAAAATTCCCTTTTAGGAGCCATTTGCAATACAACCAGATAAATATTACTTCTGAAACTATTTCTGCTATACGAGAACAGTTTCACGTATCACAACACAAGAACGGCTGCAAAATAAGAAAAAACCTGATGCTTGCTCGAAGAAATTCGCTCTGCAACCAATTCGCCTTCTCTATATTTGTAAAAGATAACTCTGCGTTTGCCTCCTCTGCAAAAATCCTTTTAAGAGGTATCCTTACTTGGTTGTTAGGAAATCAAATGCTTGTACTCTGGGCCTTAACTGTAACATTGATTCCGCATGCTTCGACCGTCCCTTCAAAATCGAATTCATACGAGAATTCATATTTTAGCTCCAACGGGCCGCAGTCTTTCTGCAAGTGTCTCTCTGTGAATTTCATTTTGACGGCTTTGTCCTTAGTCTAAGTCCTGTCTTTTATTGGCTACATAATACCACGCGGCATCCGACCATTGGCTTAGAAAATCCCCTCACATTCTATTTTGATACTGGCTGAATGTCGCCCTTTATACTGTGGCGGGCCCGTGCCTTTCTCTTTTTGCCATGTCATCATCATGACACGTGGACGGCCGATATTCATTCTCGCTATTTCGCAGCCTTAAAGGGTAAGCACTTAACCCTTGCGAAATAGCGCGGGCCGTTGGATTATCTTTCCAGTTAATCACCTTTTAATCCTTCGAACAGGTCCTCAGGAATGGTGGGCCCACTGACACGCCATAGACACCTGGCTCTTGTCACCTTCGAAGATGACCTGTCAACTTTTCATTTGTCAAACATACACTATAGGGACCCACAGCTGCCTTTTAGACCGCGTGTCATCAAGACACATGGATGGTCCAGGTTAACTTTCGCTATTTCGCAGCCTTAAAGTGTGAGCATCTTACCCTTGCGAAATAGCGCGAGCCGTTAGATCTTATCTCGACTTGCTCGGCATTTAAACCCTGTTAGGAGCTCTCAGAGGTGGTGGGCCCACGGACACATCATGGACACCTAACGCCTTGTCCTGCTGACTGTGGCGGCCTATGCCACGTGTTACCTTATAATACGCCAAAAGAAAGCCACGGGGCTCCAGCTATCTCTGACAGCTATGCCTTCCACTTACCCTGTCGTGACACATGGACGGCTGATATTAATCCTCGCTATTTCGCAGCCTTAAAGGGCAAGCACTTAGCCTTTGCGAAATAGCGCCGACCGTCAGATCCTTTCTCAAGTTGATCAGCATTTAAACCCTGTTAGGAGCTTTCAGAAGAGGTAGGCCCACGGACACACCACGGACACCTGGCGCCCTGTCATCTTCGAAGCTGACCTGTCAACTTTTCATTCGCTGGAAGGAGCCACGGGGTCTCAATGAATTGTAAAAGCTATCCCTACCAGGTCGCCTCCACCTGTGAGCTGACTCATCTTTGGGGCCCACTTTGATCCTTAATCTTAAAATGCTGACTGTGGCGGCCTGCGCCACGTGCTGCCCTCTAATACGCCAAAGAAAACCACGTAGAGGGGGCCCCACCTTCTTGACAGCCGCAACCTTCACTTCCTCCGCATGACACATGGACGGCTGATATTAATCCTCGCTATTTCGCAGCCTTAAAGGGCAAGCACTTAGCCTTTGCGAAATAGCGCCAACCATCGGATCTTTCCCCAAGTTGATCAGTGTTTACTGGGCCCGGCACTTTAGAAGGAAATAATAAAAGGTGAAAATTTTTCAAATAATTAACATGACCGCCTAGGGAAATAGCAAGGGGGGAACACTTCTTACGACCCCGCGACCCATGACTTAAGTGAAATAAAGTAACGACGGAATAGAAACCAGGGGATTCAAAACAAAAGATAAAGTGCAAAACTTAGAAAAGCCTTAAACCCTCTAGGTTTAGAATAAAGCTGAAGCATTTGGGGCCACATCTTATACAAATTTTTTCAAAAACCATAGCCAAATATGGTGAAAGAACCCAATTTTTAAAAAACAGCGATAACAGCGGCTCTGACTGGGGATGGTTGATTGCGAGATCAACACAAGAAAACTCAGAAACTCTGGAGAAACAGACCAAAACACAAACCGAAACCAGGAAAACAGGAAAGAAAACAAAATATATACAACAAAGGACCTACTGTGCATGGACATTAAGAGAAATAATACTTCAGGAATTGTCCATGCACTGGAAATTCTTGCATCTCATCATTCATATTCTTCAAGAAATATGAATCCTTACCATTCAAATCACAAATTACAAAAGGGCTGATCCAGAGTGATTCAAATTTCTTATGCTTTCCTTTATCCTACCCTTTTGCATTCCACTGAAGAACCATGTCATCAATTTGAAACTTCCTCAATGATGTCCTTTTATCAAAAAGATACTTTGACTGTAACTGGAGCTTCTGATTTTTCTTATGAGCGGAGGTTCTAAGCTCTTCCACCTCTACAATTTGGATCATCCTGGTCTCCATTGGTTCAGATAGTTCCATGCACTCTTCCTGCAAAAACTTATATACTGGAAGAAAGTTATTTACCGGTAATCTGGCTTGGGTACCATAAACCAACTCAAAAGGTGACATTCCAATGGATTTTTTAACTGTTATTCTATCCGCCCACAGAGCCAATTTCAACTTTTGATCCCAAGACCTTTTGTTTTCTTCTAAGATCTTCTTAATAATAGTTAGCAAGCTTTTGTTGCTAGATTCTGCTTGTCCATTCCCTTGAGGGTGATAAGGTGATGAGTATGACATAAGTATACCATGACTATTGCAAAAGCCAATAAATTCTTCTGATCTAAAACACATAGCATTATCCATTATCAATTTTGTAGGTGTTCCAAATCTAGTCACAATATTATCCATCAAGAAATCAATGACAATTTTGCTAGTAGCTCTTCTTGTGGGAATAGCTTCTATCCATTTAGTAAAATAATTTGTAGCCACTATAATCCATCCATGACCTCTTCCTGACTTCTCAGCAATTTCTCCAATAAAATCGATACCCCATTGGACAAAAGGAGCTTCTACTGAGACTGGATTCAGGGGTAAAGCTCCTCCATACTTGAGCTTAGAAGAAAATCTCTGACATGAATCACATTTTCGAACATATGCATGGGTATCTTTAAACAAAGTAGGCCAATAATACCCAGCCCGTATTATCTTACCAGCTGTAGTCTTAGCAGAGTAATGACCTCCACACACTCCATCATGCATTTCATTCAACATCCGTTTAGCTTGAAATTCATCCAAACACAGCAGCAACTCCCCATCTCTCTGTCTCCAATAAAGATCACCCTGAATGAGGACATATTTCTGGGACTTGAGCTTCAAAGTTCTCTTCTGGTTGTATGTCATTTCTTCTGGCAGCATATGACCTTTTAATACTTGGATTATTTCTGTGTACCATGGTTGCCTCTCAATACTAGTGACCAAAATATCTTCAACTTCAACATTGTGTACTTCTACATTCATGAGATTTGACTCAGTCATGAGCTTGGCCAAACCTAACCCTCTCACCAATTTAGTGATCTTTACCTCCAAATTGAACTCTTGAATTCTATTGATCCATCTACATCTCTTCCCAGTAACCTCAGATTGAGACAGAATATCTTTAACTGCAGCATGTGGAACATAGGCAGTGACATTTGCATTCACCAAAAATGGCCTAAAGACTTTAACAGCTTTAACCAAGGCATAAGCTTGTTTCTCCATGGTTTCATATTTTAATTCTGCCGCTTGCAAAGATTTGCTATAGAAAGCTATGGGATGATCATATCCCTCATTATCCTTTTGCAATAATACTGTAGCCACTGTGTGATATGAAGCAAAAGAAAATAGAGAAAAAGGCTTACCATAATCCGGGGACTTCAACACTGGTGCTTCCTGGATTGCTTTCTTAATCTCATTAAAAGCTTTTGAGGCTTCCTGATCCCAGTGAAACTTGGTGTCCTTCTTGAGCAACTTGACAATAGGCTTTACTATCTCAGCAAAGTTGGCAATGAATCTCCTGACAAAATTCACTTTGCCTAGAAAGGACTGAATTCCTTTCACATTTTTTGGTTCAGACACCTTATTGATTGCTTCAATTCTTTCAGGGTCTATTCTTACTCCTTCCTTGGAAACTATATGTCCCAATAATTTTCCTTCAATGACCGCAAAATGACATTTTTTGGGATTCAGTGATACACCAAATTCCAAGGCTTTATCAAACACCTTCTCTAAATGTCCACAGTGATCATCAGCTCTCTTTGAGAAACAAGTTAAATCATCTTGGTAAACCACCATAATAATGTTAATGAATTCCTTAAAAGCCACATCCATAGCTCTTTGAAAGGTAGCCCCTGCATTTTTCAATCCAAACGGCATTCTCACATACACATAAGTTCCCCATGGAGTAGTAAAAGCTGTTTTAAACTATTCAGACTCCTTTACAAGCACTTGATTGTATCCTGAGAAACCATCCATCATGGACAAAAGATCACAACCTGTCACTCTTTGTAGCATTGCTTCCATGTTTGGAGATGAATAATTATCTTTTAGGGAAGCAACATTCAGATTCCTAAAATCCACACACAATCTGATATCTCCATTCTTTTTTCTCATGGGGACCAAATTAGAAACCCATGAAGAATGTCTGATTGGTTTGATAATCCCCCCTTCTCTCAATTTAGTCAACTCTTGTTGCATTTTTGTTTCTAACAAGGGGTTAATAGGTCTCTGTTTCTGTCTAAAAGGCTTAGCATCTGGAAGTAAGGGAATTTCATGCTGAAAAAGATCTTGTCTATATGCCTTTAGATCTTCATAAGACCAAGCAAAAACATGTTTATACCTTTTCAGTAAACTGATTAGGTTAGTCCTAACATGAGGAGGTAGCTTCTTTCCAATATATACCAACTTGGGGGATGATTCTGTCCCCAAGTTGACCTCCTCTAATTCTTCTAACTTAGTGGTAGATTGCTGGTGTAGATGACTGTCATTATAACTAAACATGCTTTCTAACTCCACCAACCCTTTAGGTATCTCATTGGTTTCCAATTGGACAATATCATTTCCAAACATTGTCTCTCTGCCATCCACTACTTCCACCAATGCATTACAATCAATTTTTTGTCCATCATAATCATCAACACATTGGATGAACCTAAGAATATCATCATCATCAGCAAAAACTTGCCAGTTATATACATTATCAGGGATAGCAGGCCTAGCTTTTATTTCCACAGTGGAGATACCAGTTAGTGTTGCATCGTCATTTTTTAAAGCAACATTAGCTAGGAAATCTGCCATAATATTTTTTGCTCGCTCTATCCAGTTGATAGAAAAGGCATCAAAATATTCAATAATATCCCAAACAGCATGCTTATATTGCTTCAATTTATCATTCTTAGATGCATACTTAGATCTTACCTGAGAGACGACCAGCTCTGAATCACCCATCACTTTCAATAATCGGATTCCATGCTTTTTTGCAACCTCAAGTCCTAATAACAAAGCTTCATACTCTGCAGTATTATTTGTGCATTGGAATGCCAATAAGAATGAATATTTAAAGGTTATACCTGATGGGGATACAAAAAGAACCCCTGCTCCTGACCCTTCTTTGGAACAAGCTCCATCAAAATACATTTGCCACAATCCATACTGCTGTGCTTGTAGTTCAACTACAATTGGGTCAGTGTTCTTCAACTGAGGTGATACTGGCTGAATTCTGAAATTATCTAAATCCACATCAATCATACAGTTAAGCATACTAGGGTCCACATTTTCAACTACCTTAGGAGCTCGTGGCTCCTTGTATAGTTTGACCTTGTTACCACCAACAGGAATAGTAGCATAAGACAAATCCAATTGAACATTTCCCCCCACTGCTGCGGCCCACTGCCTAGAGAGTAACATGCCATAGTGGGGTTTAGTATCTGTGACAATAACATCCATTTTGTAAGTAGCTTCAGGAAATGCAGCTATTTTTACTTCTACATCTTTCATTGTACCTATCACAGGCACTTCTCTGTTATCCATGGCATAACATTTCCCATACACGGTGGTTACTAACAATCCTAATTCTTTCATGACACCATAGGGCATCACATTAGCAGCTGCTCCTGAATCTATCATGCAATTTTTAATTAACCGGTTATTGACTAGCAAAGTAACATAGAAAGGGTCCACCTGAGAAGGCTCCTGAGTGATAGTGGTTCCAACATATACCTCTGGAGTTTGGAACTCTTGATCCTTCCCGATTTTGTCTGAGCCAGTGGGTGATATTGAACCACCATCAGATATACTAGAGAATAGAGACAAAGCTGCATCCTTGTGTTCCTTAATCTTTAGTAACTCCACTAATGGGACAGTGACCTTCATTTGAGTTAAAGCTTGGGCCATATTAAATGTGGAATAATTACACTGTTCAGTATTAGCCTTAACCTTTTCTACTTTGAGTTGGTTACCCTTTTTTACTATTTCCACCTTTTGCACATCACCAGCATTTTTGGCATCTGTGGTTCTAGGGAATTCTTTAACTTGTTCCTCTTTTTCTTGACTAGCTTTAACAGTAGCAGTAACACTGCTTGATACCCCTTTCTTTGTGACCTCTTTTACAAACATGGAACCTGGCTCACCTTGATCAGTATCTCTCTTGGTGCTTCTCAGATTGTAGTTATGTTTAGCTTTGGCGATTGCGGCCTTAGTGAGGTTTCTAACCTCTTCTTCACTAGGCCTCCTAAGATGAACTTCTTCATCTTCAATTGTTACCACATTCAATGTAGGGTGCCAGCCTAAGGCTAACTGCCCTTTTACTGATCTTTCATTATCTAACGCATCACTGCACTCACTTGGCATAGATTCCTCATCACTTTCTATGATAGTTTCAAACATATTAATATCAAGCTCTGCTTCTGGTCTCATGGATTCCTCCAGAGCTTGAGCTACTGCACACTGGTGAGGAGAATGTGGTCCATCACAAGCAATACACCAGGGAGTGTTTTCTATATTATTAACAGTCTTGCCTTTCAAAGGATCTGGTGTGTCTTGGCTTTGGGCAATTTTAGGCTTCTCAACTTGGGGCTTACCATCCTTCCAATTTGTATTGTATGGCATATCATGTAACCTAGGAGGTCTATCTTGCCAATTGTAATGAGGTTTATCATTTTTGTTAACCTTAGTAGTCAAATCTTTCATAGCAGTGACCAGTTTTTCTATTTTATCCTCTTCCTTAGCAACTTTGTTAGGTTGCTGTTTGGTTTCATGCCATAATCTTCCATCTATCCTCCTTCCTAATTTGCCAGATGCCTTTCTATTACTTTCAACATTTATGGCAATTCTAAAGGCATCCCTCAAGTTATGAGGATTTTTATCTCTGAGAATGTAAGCCATCTTAGAATCAAATGCATTATAATAGGTGTTAAGGCACATATTGTCATCTAGCCTCATTACCTGATATAATCTATGCATAGCCTTCTGGAACCTAGCATTAAAATCAGTGACTATTTCATTTTCAGATTTTCTGATATTATTGAACTCATTCAGCATGAAACTCACATTAGTCTTATCACCATACTGTTCTTGAAAGCAATTTTTGAATTCCTCCCATGAACCTATGCTGGCTACTGGAAGACCTCTATACCAATCTCTTGCATCATCAACCAGGGATTGAACAAACAGTTTCATAATTACATCTTCATCAACTATCTCATAATCATTTATCAAATCCCCAAAAGATTTGAGATGTTCCTCAGCATTGACTGCATTGTTCCCGGCAAATTTATGGAGTTTGTCTCTTAACTCAATGGGAACATGATTTGGATATCCTGGGATCCCATCAAAAAACAATTGCTTATATTGTTCTAGATTAATCGGCCTTCTTTGAAAAGGGGAAACAGTATTATTATTCCCCATAATCATCTTAGCCTTTGAGATTGGGGATTGAGATGTTTGGGTGTACTGCTTATTTGAAGGTATGTGGCTTACTGAAGCAATGTTAGTGTGCACTGCTGGTTGGATATTGACCTGAGGGAGAGAAATTTGTTGGGGATTAGGCTTACTAAGATCTTCTGATGGGAATGTGATAGGGGGAGCTTTTAGGTAGTTAATCTTTCTCTTAACTTCCTGATTTGCAGCCTCTAACTCAGCCTTTTCCAACTCCATTTGGAGGTCTTCCTTTTCCTTCCTCATCTTTTCCATCTCTCTCTCATGTGCTAGGATCCTCTGAGAAATCCTTTCTGCAGTTTTAGACTCTACTCCATCATCTACCCATATCTGTTTCCCTTTGTTTAAATTAACTCTAGGGAGTTGGGAATCATTAGGGACTTCTTTACTTGGCTAGGCTACTGACTTAGGAACTGGTTTGATCTTAGGGGTTAAGATTTCCCTGATCACCGGGCCTTCTTGATCACTCTTTTCTTTATCTTTGGCAAGGACTTCAAGATCAGCTATCTGTCTAAGAAGCCTATCTCTCTCCATCATTTTGGCTTTAACTTCCTTTTCCTTATTTGCCTCCTTTTGGGCCCTCAAGGATATTAAATGATGAACCCTTTTATTTAATTCTTCAATTTCTTGAGACATCTTATCCTCATCAGGATAATTTTCTTCAGAATCCGATACATTAATTTGATCTATATCAATCAAACTAATGTTCCCATCTATCGTCCTAGGAACAGAGTGCCTAATAGCATTTGAACTAGTTCTATCTTTTGCGGAAACACTAGCATGTGATAAATCTCGACTTAAAATAGGCATATCATCAATATTTCCAAACAATCCTGAATGAAAACCTAAAATATCCTGATCCGAATCTCTTGAAGATGAATTTGACTTTGCATAGACAGGTCGGTCAGGCATCTTACCAGTATTGTTGTTTTTCTGCACCCATGCAGCATTTGACGGCTCGTGCATCATAGATCTCTTCTGGCCTCTTCGTGATTGCTTGGGCAGACCTTCTTGCAGGGTTTCACGAGGATGTTTCTTCATAAATAATCTTGTATGCTTATTTCCTTGCATCTTATTTGTCTTTATTTTAGAAAGCTTATATCTCACAAGGACTGGTTCAAAAAATAACAGAATCGCCACCCACAAAACTATGGGAAATATAAACGCAAGCTGTCTTACTCACAAACACAACAATACTTTCCAGAAGCTTGGCACAGATTCTGTGTCTATATCTTTGCGATAACTGTCCCCAGCAGAGTCGCTGTTATCGCTGTTTTTTAAAAATTGGGTTCTTTCACCATATTTGGCTATGGTTTTTGAAAAAATTTGTATAAGATGTGGCCCCAAATGCTTCAGCTTTATTCTAAACCTAGAGGGTTTAAGGCTTTTCTAAGTTTTGCGCTTTATCTTTTGTTTTGAATCCCCTGGTTTTCAATTCCGTCGTTACTTTATTTCACTTAAGTCATGGGTCGCGGGGTCGTAAGAAGTGTTCCCCCCTTGCTATTTCCCTAGGCGGTCATGTTAATTATTTGAAAAATTTTCACCTTTTATTATTTCCTTCTAAAGTGCCGGGCCCAGTAAACACTGATCAACTTGGGGAAAGATCCGATGGTTGGCGCTATTTCGCAAAGGCTAAGTGCTTGCCCTTTAAGGCTGCGAAATAGCGAGGATTAATATCAGCCGTCCATGTGTCATGCGGAGGAAGTGAAGGTTGCGGCTGTCAAGAAGGTGGGGCCCCCTCTACGTGGTTTTCTCTGGCGTATTAGAGGGCAGCACGTGGCGTAGGCCGCCACAGTCAGCATTTTAAGATTAAGGATCAAAGTGGGCCCCAAAGATGAGTCAGCTCACAGGTGGAGGCGACCTGGCAGGGATAGCTTTTACAATTCATTGAGACCCCGTGGCTCCTTCCAGCGAATGAAAAGTTGATAGGTCAGCTTCGAAGATGACAGGGCGCCAGGTGTCCGTGGTGTGTCCGTGGGCCTACCTCTTCTGAAAGCTCCTAACAGGGTTTAAATGCTGATCAACTTGAGAAAGGATCTGACGGTCGGCGCTATTTCGCAAAGGCTAAGTGCTTGCCCTTTAAGGCTGCGAAATAGCGAGGATTAATATCAGCCATCCATGTGTCACGACGGGGTAAGTGGAAGGCATAGCTGTCAGAGATAGCTGGAGCCCCGTGGCTTTCTTTTGGCGTATTATAAGGTAACACGTGGCATAGGCCGCCACAGTCAGCAGGACAAGGCGTTAGGTGTCCATGATGTGTCCGTGGGCCCACCACCTCTGAGAGCTCCTAACAGGGTTTAAATGCCGAGCAAGTCGAGATAAGATCTAACGGCTCGCGCTATTTCGCAAGGGTAAGATGCTCACACTTTAAGGCTGCAAAATAGCGAAAGTTAACTTGGACCGTCCATGTGTCTTGATGACACGCGGTCTAAAAGGCAGCTGTGGGTCCCTATAGTGTATGTTTGACAAATGAAAAGTTGACAGGTTAGCTTCGAAGGTGACAAGAGCCAGGTGTCTATGGCGTGTCAGTGGGCCCACCATTCCTGAGGACCTGTTCGAAGGATTAAAAGGTGATTAACTGGAAAGATAATCCAACGGCCCGCGCTATTTTGCAAGGGTTAAGTGCTTACCCTTTAAGGCTGCGAAATAGCGAGAATGAATATCGACCGTCCACGTGTCATGATGATGACATGGCAAAAAGAGAAAGGCACGGGCCCGCCACAGTATAAAGGGCGACATTCAGCCAGTATCAAAATAGAATGTGAGGGGATTTTCTAAGCCAATGGTCGGATGCCGCGTGGTATTATGTAGCCAATAAAAGATAGGACTTAGACTAAGGACAAAGCCGTCAAAATGAAATTCACAGAGAGACACTTGCAGAAAGACTGCGGCCCGTTGAAGCTAAAATATGAATTCTCGTATGAATTCGATTTTGAAGGGACGGTCGAAGCATGCGGAATCAATGTTACAGTTAAGGCCCAGAGTACAAGCATTTGATTTCCTAACAACCAAGTAAGGATACCTCTTAAAAGGATTTTTGCAGAGGAGGCAAACGCAGAGTTATCTTTTACAAATACAGAGAAGGCGAATTGGTTGCAGAGCGAATTTCTTCGAGCAAGCATCAGGTTTTTTCTTATTTTGCAGCCGTTCTTGTGTTGCGATACGTGAAACTGTTCTCGTATAGCAGAAATAGTTTCAGAAGTAATATTTATCTGGTTGTATTGCAAATGGCTCATAAAAGGGAATTTTCTGGTAAAGTTGATTATCTTGGAAGAAGTGTGTGTGATGACTTCTTAGAGCAGTTGACGCTGTCAACCAACCAGGCATCTAAGGCCAAAGAATTAGTACCCAGGGCTCCCCGACTGAGAATTGGAGAAGGATTGTATGATAAGGGTAATTGGTTAAGAGACCCACAGGTTGGGCTGTCTGGGTTGGGGTTATTCAAAATTGGTTTTGGAATGAGGAATTCTCCTGCTCCTCAAAATAACATTTGGGAATTAGATGTTGGGAGATTGGTAGTCCCAGGGGTGTTCATGGATACAGATTTGTTAACCCAAATGGCATTAAATTATGATTCAGTTACCAGGTGTATCCGGGATGTGAATGGAAAAACCCTCGTGGAGATAAATGCAGAAGAGCTGAGAAAAGCGTTTGGGCTTAGTGAGTTTACCAATTTCTTGGAGCCTATAAACTTCACACAATTAACTCAGGTATACAGGGCACAGAGGACTCATCTCAGGAATGGGCCTCTCAAAGAACTTTTTCTGAAAGTGGGAGGGTTAGCAGTTGTAGGGCCCAATACACAAGAGCCCTTTTCACTAAGTATGTTTACCTTAAGGGAAAAAGGGATGTACTGGGCACTTTGCCAAGTTCTAGGAGAGGATGTTGAATCTAATATGCCAAATCATTATCTGTTAATGATTGTTCAAATTCTGAATCCTTCTCTTGCTATTACATTTGATTATGCCTCCTATATTGCTGATGCTATCCATGGAGGACTGATGGGGATAAAGAATGGGAAGGTGGATAGGCCATTTGGGTGGTATTCACTACTGATGCACCTCTTCCTCTTCAAAGGTGGAGATTATTTTGCCAGTGGAATGGACCTGGTAAAGGAAAAGGAGGGAGAAAAGATGCCGGTACGATTATGGAGTACCGTATTGTCATGGGATAGAGAGGATGCAAGTTTTCTAAAGTTTGATAAATACTTTGCATCCAAGATAAGGACTCTTCTTTGCTCTGACAATCCACGAGTCCCCAAGATTCTTCTGGAATTCTTAAGACCAAAAGAATTCGCAGAGAATGTCAAGATTGTTCATAACTGGGGTGATATGTATTTATATCCAGTGTCCACAGTGTTTAGGGTTTTTGGTTTCAGAGGCACCCCATTTTTGTTACCATACCAGGTCCCCCTCAAAGTGGGAATAGCTGAGATTCTCAGACAAATTGGTGACTTGCAAGAGGTAGAGTTAACAGGCCGAGTTAAAGGGACTATTTTCCCTACAGCTACAGTAGCCCACCAATTTGTAATCACCAAGGGCGGCTGGAAATGTTTTGAGGATTTCTTCAAACCCTACCATTTGTCCACTGCAGTGTCAAGATGTGCTGATCCGGAGGACTTCTACAATGGTGTATTCCGGAAGAAATTAGCATGCAGAGGTAGGCCCCATCAATTCCACTTTCCTGAAGACCTCATCAGGAATGAATTTGATTTGGATGAACAGGAGTTGAGGAAGGAAAAATGGGTAGCTTACAGGAAAGCCCTGGATTTTGTGCATCAATTTGATGCTAGCTATGACCCATTGTCTAGCTTCTTCCCATTGGAAGAAAAGATAAAATTTTTGATTATTTGTTTTGAGGATGTGATGCAGACAATAAAGGAGAAAAGGGAAGTTGTAATTAAAAACAACCCTGAGAAAGCAAGAATGATTTTGGGGAAATTAGATCCTATTAAAGCCATCCCTCCTGGTGATTACACCCTGCATAAGAAAGCAGGTTACAGTGTGTTGGTGTCTGCAAGAGGGGAACCCTCTTCATCCAAAGGGAAGAGGAAAGCACATGAAGTCATTCACATACAAGACAGCCCAAAGAAGCAGAGGGTGGGGAAGGAGGTGCAATCAGATACACCCTTATATTCCCCATCCCAATCCCCTCTCCACATTGGAGATGAACAAGCAGCAACTGAATACCTATCTCAGTTGGGCAGTTTGGGGGAGATTGCGTATACCTATGATGAAGTGGAAGAGGGGATGCCAGAAGAACCCACTGAAGCACAAATGGACATCACCTTGACTGAACTCAAAGGCCAGGAGTGGGATCCTGAGATAAAGAAGGCCACTAGTGCTTTTCCAGCAGATGATAGTTTTGTGACATCTGAAGCATTCATGCAGTTTATATGGAAACAACATATAGATAAATATAATGCTAGATGTGAAACAAGAAAGGCAGAACAACCAAATAAAGATCCAGCCTCGATGGAGGAAGAAATAAAACAGGAGATGATGGAAGAATTCAAAACCATCACTCCTGAACAGGGGAGAGATTTAGTAGCACAAGCTGGAGTGCTCATTTTGCCAGAATGGAATATTGCTGATGCTCTGGTGCTGGATGCAGTGAGGAAAGAAACCAAACCCATGGAAGGGGTTACATTCAGTAAAGACAATGCTGCTCTAGTCATGTGGTCCCTTAAGAGAAATGAGGACAAAAAGGGTAAAGACACCACAGGGACAAGTCACATTGGCGGATTGATGGTCAGGAGAGTAGAAAATATAGGGGTAGTAGAGGCTGCTAGCACGGTGTTGGAGACTGCCAAATTTAGTGTTGCAGTAGCTGAGAAGGATGCTAAAGAAAAAGAGGCTCTCCAGCTCAAATTGGAAACAGTCTTGAAGGCTTATGACAGTGCCAAGGAGGAAATAAGAGGCAAGGAGAGTATTATTGCTAGATTGCAGAGCCAATTAGCAGGACAACGTCAACAAGGTGAATCTTCAACATTAATGATCACCTCTTCTCCTGCAAGACCTCCACCTACTAGCCCCATTATTGAGCTCCCACCATCTCTTGCACCTTCCAGCTCTCAGATGATAGAGATAACTCCCCAAGAATTGGAGAGTCTTAAGCAAACTCAGGCCTATTATGCAGGGAAGTATGAAGAAAAGATCAAGGCCACAGTCTCCAGTTTTGCAGACACTATAAATGCTTCACTCCTTCACAATAGTGTAGGAAAAGTCATGGAGATATGGACTGAGTTGATAAGAGACAAAGTCATATTGACACCCATTTTTGACAGATGGAGGCCTAGGGAGCAGGATTTGGAGTTCATGTGTGTTTCCTGTGATGAAGCAAGAGCTAACCCTATTATCAAATCCACTTCTGATATCACTAAGAGTTTATTGCAATTGGCGACAGAGGTGGATAATGTGGAAAGAAGGGTTAAATTGCTTAAAAAGGAATACACTGATCAGGTTTGTGAGTTACTTCCAGGAATTTTTGCCAATCCAGATCAGCTGAAAGATAAGCAAATATGGCTCAATGAGATAAATGCTAAATTGTCAGCAAGGGTCAAGGGAATTATTGATCTGGATGATACCTCATTTTTTGTTATAACCATACAGGAAATAGAGAGAATTAAATCACACTACAGTTTTCTTAACTCAGAAGTCAACAAACTGAGGAATTCTTGGAAAGGGTTGACTAAGGTTAAAAGTGATGTGATTAATTTTGTATGGCCGACCGAGGAGATGTATGGTGAGTGGGGAATTAAATATTCCACTCGAGATCCGGAGCAGTTAGAGAACGTCCTTGAAAAGCCAGAGGAGGTTGCAACTGAATAACCCGTCCAACAGACTGCTGAAGAAGCTGAAAAGAGCGCATAATTGAAATTGTAACTTCTTCAATTTTTTGAAGTAATTGTAACAAACTTTCCTCAAAGAAGTCCGAAGCTTTGTGCATCCATATTGTTATAAATGGATACCAGGACTAGAGAGAAAGGGATCACACAATTTTTGTAAGAAAACGCTGCAGAAATGTTATCTGAGCTTTTCCAAAGTTTAATGGAGAATCAGACTTTTGTAAAATCTTTTTCAAATGAATATCAATATACAGACCATCAGTTTTGAGTAAAGCTCTGTGTCGTCTTCAAATTTGTCCTTAATCGTATTTATTCTTTCATTCAGAATAATCTAGGATTTTTCTGTTTGAATGGAATTGTAAGGCAATCTCAGTATGGGTGTTTCTAGCTTTTCTCTTTAGAAGGGAAATTAAACAGGCATGACCACCCTACCAGTAAATACTTCAGGATGAACTTTGAATTTTGAGGACCTTAGCTTATTTTGAAGTGATTAAATTCTTGTTGATGCTAGGCATTTACAGGGATAAATGGAGACCAAGTTGATGGGAAGTATAGAGATGTTTTATTTCAGGAGTTTTATTTGAGTTTGAGTGACTCTGTAGCCTTGGATAAAGCACTGGTACTAATCGAAGCTGTTTATTGCATGCTTTGTTGATCAAATATACTGAAGTTGAATATTGTTTCATTCTTTGTTTTCAGTTGTTTTTTCAAGGTGAATAAACTCACTGGTTTTCTGGACTAGTTTGTTGTGGGTTTGTTGCTTAAGAATGTGAAGTTAATTCACAAAGGGTATACCCGCCTGGGCTTAAGGAAGAGCCCGAAGTGTAGAAGGTCTAACCAAACCTTGTCATATGTTGTCTCTAAAATCCTTTTATCCTTGATGTCTTCTCGGCACCCATCTTAGATTATATTATTAAAGGCATTGAAGGGTAATCAGATTTTGAGACCAACATATAGTACCAGTGACAACTATTTGGCATCTAAGGGAATTAATAACCACATTGATGATATAGTTAAGACATCGTCTATCCTTCAAAAATTCCAAAAACTAAGGGAAACATCAAAAGTTGAGGATAAATGTGGCAAAAAGATATTGAAGTTGCAAGAAAAGACAACTACTTTGATTAAACTTGGTTTGCCTAAGACCATTGACCCATCAAATGAATTCATTGGAAAAGAAGCTTGCAAAAAAACATGGAGATAAAAATGAAGTCTGATTTATACTTGCTTCCTAAGAACACAACTCCCCAAAGCTTTCTGGAATTCATCAAACCATTTACAACTCTGAATGCAGTATGGGTGAAACAATGATGTCAATTCACTCTTCTAAATATGGATTATTGACAAAGTTGCAGTTGGCTTTCCATAGTTTAAAGAATATTGACCTTCCATCAGATGAAGAGTGGAACACCCTACAAAAACTGGCACATAAATCTCAAGAATCATAGTATGTATTGCATAGTTTTCTGCTTTTAGTTTTAATGTCAAGGTTTTATGTTTTTTTCTATTTGGAATTTGGTATCATTTGAAATAACAATATTTTTATGAATAGGAAAAAACTAGCACTCTCTATTGTTAATCCAACCTATGAGTCTACAATGCACAGTGCAAACCTTCAGGCTATAAATTTGTATTCTCAAATTCTCCCAAGTTTTAACATGTCTACATTTCTCTATTTCTGATTACTAGGTTTTTGGCACTGCTATTATCTATATTTAATTTGTCATGGCTTGAATTAATATTTAATTTTGAACTCTATTTTTTGAACAAGAGACATTTGTTGGCATAATAACAGACAATGAGAGATTGTTGGTATTTCAATAAGGATATTGAGAAGGTTGTTGATGATTATGGATATAACTGATTAAGGATATTTATTGTCTTAATATCATTATTTTGTCATTGATGTCAAGAAATTGATTTACTAATTCAATATAATGTTGCCATATCTTAAGAAGTATGTTTTGATGAGTATAAAGAAGTCGGTAAAAGACACAGAAAGAATATGATGAATAAGGGGAGAAATAAGTTATTCAATGGGCAACTATTACTGAGTTAAGACAATGATGAGATCATGATGTTTTAGATTGTTTTGATATCCTACATATGTTGTTATTTGAAAGGTTAATACTATACTATATTACCGAGCAAGGAACCTAGTTGGTAAACCCTAAGGTTATTGCTATCAGTTAATGAAGGCGAAATTTCTACCGAGTGAAGTTTAGTATTCACCGAGTTACAACCGACTAATAACAAAATGCACTGAATGAATAAAAGAATTATTTAATGAAGGAAGCTGATGAGCTGGAATTGATTAAATGATTGGTATGTCGTGCATCAAGTTTGTTAAAGAATCTATGGCAAAGGAAATCGACAAGAAGATCTATAGCTCAAATTGAACTGCAATACCCTAGCACAAGTTCCAAGAAATGTATGCAAGTTCCAAGGCGGGGTAAAACATTTTTCAGATCGAAGGATACATTAAACCTAATCAAGTTTGAAGATCTGATGGCTATGATTGATCATGGGAAATGTGATCAAGGAGATTAAGCGGTTGGCAAATTGTTTATAAATAAGTAATTGTTGATAAACAATGTATGCGGGCAAATGTAAGCACGTGGATGCTACATAGTGATTACCGAGCACAGAAGCTTGAAGAACTGTTTGAGAAACAGAGTATAGAGCCCAGCAAAGGGACAAGATAAGTCCTATGAATAGATTGTATTGAGCAAATAGGAATCTGCTTCAGCATTTTAGATGTGAAGTTGCAGATAGATTTTTATTATTGTTATTTAGTGAAGTAACAGAAAATCTCTTAACCGAGTGGACTTAACAGTCTTATTTGTAAATCCTCTAGCAAGGTGAAATTTTGATTGAGTGTTTGAAATCCTTTTATAAGGTCACTTCTAACAAAGTGAAGATCCTAATAGATCTGAGGGAAATCCCTTAACCGGGTCACATCTAGCAGTGTGTTTGTAATCTTTAACAGGATTTTCTTTTAACTGAGCATACTCTAGAAGAGTATATTTCTTAGTGGGTCTGAAATCCCACAGTGGTTTTTCCCTATTTGGGTTTCCACATTAAATCTCGTGTTATATGTTTTGTGATCTTATCTGTTTATGAGTTTGCATGCTTTACAGTTTTTCTGATAAGGTTACCGAGGTTGAATCTATTGTTTTTATGAAAGATTAAGTTTGTATGATTCACCCCCCCTCTCATCTTATCAGCTTGGCATCTGTACTAAACATTTAGTATTAGAAATATCAATTGGTATCAGAGCTTTGGACTCCAGAAGAAAAAGTTTAAAGGTACTTGAGGCAAAGATCCAAAGATGTATAAAAGGGATGCACCGAAGCTGAACAAGTCAAGTTTCTCTACATGGCAGAAAGGGATGAAGTTGCACTTATCAGGAGTTGGAGAATATGTTGTATATTATTTGGAGAATGATTTCATTACACCGAGCACCTATCCATTGACAATGGAAGAGATAAAGGCAAAGCACGAACATATCCAAGCAATGATTGAAATAACATCTTCATTGACTGACTTAGAGTTTAATGATCTAGAAGCCTGCAATGATGCAAAGGCAATGTGGGATAAGCTCATATTTGTGTATAGTGGAGATGAACACATTCAAAGAGCTAAAGTGGATAGTCTAAGAGGACAACTTGAATCTATGAGGATGAATGAAGGTGAGAACATAACCCAGTATAGTACAAGGCTAAAAGAGATTGTTAATCAAATCAAAGGAGCAGGTGGAACCGTTGAAGAAAAGGATATAATAAGTAAGTTGTTAAGAACCCTTCTACTAGCTTATGTAATCCGAGTCTCTACAATCAATGAATTGAGGTTTGTACCCAATATGTCAATTTCTTTAGATGCTACTATTGGTAAGCTACATGCTTTTGAATTAAGTAATTTTGATAACAGTGAGTCATCGGTAAATAAAGTAGAATCTGCTTTCAGTTCTTTTCATCTTGATGAATTTGATGATTACAATGATAGAATGAGTAAGTACACTGAATGAGATCATAGTAGAGCAAGTGAGAGATTTCGCAAGAATATGGAAAAAATACACAGGCTGTATGAGGAAATCAGGAAACAAGAAGAGTCTGAAGCACTATTAGCCAGAAGATTACCGAGAGGCAAAGGTAAGTATAAAGGAAAACTACCTTTGAAATGTTTCAATTGTGATAAGATAGGACATGTGGCCTCAAACTGTCCTAACAGAGAATCTAGTGAAAAGAGAGATTACCGAGATGACAAATAGAAAGATAATCATTACAAAGGACACCGAGATTTCAGAAGAAGAGATAAGAAGACATGCATAATAGTTGATGAGGAATCTAATGATGATAAATCAGATGAAACTGATATAGAGGAAGTTGTTTATGTGGCTATCAAAGATGGATCAGATGAAGAAAGGTATGAAGAAAAAGCCCTACTATCTCATATAAGTAAAAATGATTCTTGGATCATAGATAGTGGATGTTCACATGACATGACAGGTGATAAACACAAGTTTGTTATATTAGAAGACTATGATGGAGGCTATGTAAGATTTGGTAATGATGCACCATGTCCGGTAAGAGGTAAAGGATCTATAACACTTCTTGACAATGCATAATTCAATGATGTTTATTGGGTTGAAGGTTTGAAATACAATTTGTTGAGTGTAGCATAGCTAAACAACACAGGTTACTGAATAGAATTTCATAATGGAATTGTCAAAGTTCATGACAAGCATGGCAAGTTAGTTGCTACCAGGACAGAAACAAAAGGTAACACATTTCATCTTGACTCAACTCGGAATAAGTGTCTATATACAAAGATAGATGATACTTGGTTATGGCATAAAAGGTTTTGTCATGTAAATTTTGATAATCTGATCAAAATAAGCAAGAAACACCAAGTAAGAGGTCTACCGAGTCTTGAGAAACTTGAGTATGCTATATGCCGAGGATGCTAGATGGAAAAAATGACAAGATAAAGCTTTACAAGTAAGTCCTACACTTATAAGGTAATTTTAGATCTTGTGCATACTGATCTTTGTGGTCCTATGAAAGTTCAAAGTTATTATGGTGATAAATATTTCATATTATTTGTGGATGATTACTCAAGGATGATGTCAATAATGTTTTTAAAAGAAAAATCATAAGCTTTTCAAATGTTTAAATGGTACAAGGCAAGAGTTGAAAATGAAACAGGAAGACAACTGAAATGTCTTAGATCAGATAGAGGAGGTGAGTTCACATCTGATGAGTTTAACTTATACTGCAATGATCATGGTATTAAAAGACAAGTATCTATTCCGAGAACTCCACGACAAAATGGAATTGCTGAGAGAAGGATAAGATCTATTTTGGATTATGCCAGAACCCTGATGATTGAAAAGAAAGTGTCACAAACATTTTGGAGAGAAGCAATAAGCATAGCAGTTTACACCTTGAACCGAGTACAACTGAAGAAAGGAACTTTGAAGACACTATATGAAATCTGGTATGACAAGAAACCTAATGTAAGTTATTTTAAAATCTTTGGAAGTAGATGCTATGTTCACAAAGATGATAGAAATGGCAAGTTTGATTGGAAAAGTGAAGAAGGAACATTTCTAGGTTATTCTTCTAGAAGCAAAGCATTTAAGTGTCTGATCAAATCATCTAACAAAATAGTAGAAAGTGCAAATGTGAAAATTGATGAATTTGCAAAAAGGAATGATGAAGGAAATTCCAAGGAACTAGAAGATTCCAAGGAAATTCCAAATCATCTTACCGAGCAGACTGTTGAAGGAAATGAAGAGAATACCCAGTTACCGAGTGATGAAGAAGATCATATAGAGCCTACCGAGCCTATATTAGCCAAGTATGTCAGAAGACATCATGCATCAAGTTAGATTATAGAAGATAAGGATGATCCAGTGATGACAAGGAACAAACTAAGATAGAACACATGTCTGATATCTGAATTTGAATCGAGGATAGTGGAAGAAGCATTTAATAGTGAAGATTGGATAAATTCTATGACAAAAAAAATTGATCAAATCAAGAAGAATGACACATGGAAACTAGTCCCAAGACCAAAGGACAAAAATGCAATCAGTACAAAGTGGATTTTCAGAAGCAAGCTGAATGAAAAAGGTGAGGTCATTAGAAATAAAGCAAGACTAGTTTGCAAAGGTTATGCTCAAGAAGAAGGAATTGATTATGGTGAGACTTTTGCACTTGTGGCAAGACTTGAAGGAGTAAGAACATTGTTGGCTTATGCTGCTTACAAGAATTTCAAGATATATCAAATGGATGTCAAATTTGCATTTCTGAATGGTATATTAGAAAAAGAAGTTTTTATTGAACAACTTGAAGGATTTATTGAAGACAAGAATAAAGATCAGGTATGTAAATTGGACAAAGCTTTATATGGTTTGAAACAAGCACCTAGAGAATGGTATGAGAGATTGCACTCTTATTTGATCAAAATTGGTTTTATAAGAACAAGTGAAAATAGTAATATGTACATGAAGAATGATGAAGAGAATGGAATACTGATCTCAGCCATATTTGTTGATCACATTATATTTTCTGGAAATAACTCTCTATGCAAGAACTTTGGAAATGAAATGAGCAAAGAATTTGAGATGTCACTAATCGGTGAGATAAAGTATTTTATAGGTTTACAGATACTGCAAATGAAAGATGAGATTTTCATTACCCAATCCAAGAACATAAAGGAAATCTTGAAGAAATATGGAATGGAGGATTCAAAACTAGTAAATACTCCTATGACTGGTAAACTTCAATATGTTGTTCACAACAGACCAGATATAGCACATGAAGTAGGTATAGTTGCAAGATTTTTTGCAGATCCTAAGGAAACACACATGACAACAATCAAGAGAATTTTCAGATACTTGAAAGGCACTGAAGATTATGGCTTGGTATATCAGAAAGGAAATGATTTTGATTTAAAAGTTTATACTGATGCTGATTGGGCAAGCAACATTAATGACAAGAAAAGCACAAGTGGAGAAGCTTTCTTTTTAGAAGAAAGACTAGTGAGTTGGCTTAGCAAGAAACAAGGATGTGTTTCACAATCAACAACAGAAGCTGAATATGTTGCTACAGCATTGAATTGCACTAATATAGCATGGATCAACCAACTGTTGGAAGGCATAAATGAGCAAGTTACCGAGCCAGTAACTATATTCTGTGACAATACTAGTGCCATTAACATTTCAAAGAATCATGTTATGCACTCTAAGACAAAGCACATCTCTATCAAATATCATTATCTTAGAGAAGAAGTTCAAGAGAAGAAAGTGGTGTTGGAGTATGTTAGCACAAAGGAACAAATTGTAGAAATCTTCACCAAACCACTGCCAAGGGACACTTTTGAATATCTCAGAAGCAAGGTAGGGGTCCTACCCCTATCTTCCATTCACTGACTGAGTTCGGTGAAAGCATCAATTCGATGACTCAATAGAATATCTTTCAGGAGTTGATGCTGATTTACACACTTTAGGAGGTTTTCTAAAGGTGTACAGTAAACAATAAATAGGGAACATGAATTGAAGACAAAATGCTCTGACCGAGACTGAGTTGACACATATCAGTAAGGAATTCACTTCTCAGCGAAAGAAATTATGTTTTAGTTCTTTAATTTTTGGCATTGTTGTCAAAGGGGGAGAAGACTGATGAACAAAAAGGAGAAGACTAATGTATGGGGGATAAATCTGATAACAAGGAGAGCATTTTAGTATTTCAGCAATCTAAATCCGAATCAATTAGGTCAAATCAATCAATTTTGCCATCAATGCCAAAGGGGGAGATTGTTGGCATTCTAACAGACAATGAGAGACTGTTGGCATTTCAATAAGGATATTGAGAAGGTTGTTGATGATTATGGATATAACCGATTAAGGATATTTACTGTCTTAATATCATTATTTTGTCATTGATGTCAAGAAATTGATTTACTGGTTTAGTATGATGTTGCCATATCTTAAGAAGTATGTTTTGATGAGTATAAATAAGTCGGTAAAAGACACAAAAAGAATATGATGAATAAGGGGAGAAATAAGTTATTCAATGGGCAACTATTATCGAGTTAAGACAATGGTGAGATCATGATGTTTTAGATTGTTTTGATATCCTACATATGTTGTTATTTGAAAGGTTAATACTATACTATGTTACCGAGCAAGGAACCTAGTCGGTAAACCCTAAGGTTATCGCTATCGGTTAATGAAGGCAGAATGTCTACCGAGTGAAGTTTAGTATTCACCGAGTTACAACCGACTAATAACAAAATGCATTGAATGAATAAAAGCATTATTTAATGAAGGACGCTGATGAGCTAGAACTGATTAAATGATTGGTATGTTGTGCATCAAGTTTGTTAAAGAATCTATGGTAAAGGAAAATCGGCAAGAAGATCTACAGCTCAGATTACGGGATTGAACCGCAATACCCTAGCACAAGTTCCAAGAAATGTATGCAAGTTCCAAGGCGGGGTAAAATGTTTTTCAGATCAAAGGATACATTGAACCTAATCAAGTTTGAAGATCTGATGGCTATGATTGATCATGGGAAATGTGATCAAGGAGATTAAGCGGTTGGCAAATTGTTTATAAATAAGGAACTGTTGATAAACAATGTATGTGGGCAAATGTAAGCACGTGGATGCTACATAGTGATTACCAAGAATAGAAGCTTGAAAACCTGTTTGAGAAACAAAGTATAGAGCCCAGCAAAGGGACAAGATAAGTCCTATGAATAGATTGTATTGAGCAAATAAGAATTTGCTTCATCATTTTAGATGTGAAGTTGCAGATAGATTTTTATACTGTTATTTAGTGAAGTAATAGAAAATCTCTTAACCGAGTGGACTTAACACTCTTATTTGTAAATCCTCTAGCAAGGTGACATTCTGATTGAGTGTTTGAAATCCTTTTATAAGGTCACTTCTAACAAAGTGAAGATCCTAACAGATCTGAGGGAAATCCCTTAACCGGGTCACATCTAGCAATGTGTTTGTAATCTTTAACAGGATTTGCTTTTAACCGAGCATACTCTAGAAGAGTATATTTCTTAGTGGGTCTGAAATCCCACAATGGTTTTTCCCTATTTGAGTTTCCACGTTAAATCTGGTGTTATATGTTTTGTGATCTTATCTATTTATGAGTTTGCATGCTTTACAGGTTTTCTGATAAGGTTACCGAGGTTGAATCTATTGTTTTTATGAAAGATTAAGTTTGTATGATTCACCCCCACCCTCTCATCTTATCAGCTTGGCATTTGTACTAAACATTTAGTATGAGAACTATCAACATCAGACATGTAGTAGTTGTTAAATTGTTAATCCAGCCTGTGATGGCCATGCAAATTTGTGCTAAGTTTCTGATATTGATTGTAGTCAAGACGATATATTCAATGTTTGGTGCCTGAATAATTGATTTTGATGTTCAGTCTTCACATTTGCAAATCAACTTGAAGTTTTTGTTGCTCCCTTGTTTCTATAAAAAGGGAATTCAAGGTCATTTGCAAAGGGTTCAAAAACTTTGTATTGACTTTTGCATGGAGAATCACACAGAGTGGTTTATTGAATGAATTGTATCATATGGCTATATTTTGGAAGAATTAATGAAAATCTAAGTTCTCAACATGTCTAAATAAACATCTCTGTATCAATAAACACATTATGGTATTTTATTGTGCCATTTTAAATCTGGAAATAGAAAGTTGAAAAATACAATTACAAATCAATATTAAATTCTAATTGCAAAAAGTTGACACTCATAAAATATCATCAAGTTATCAACCATAATAATATGCTTTTGTAATATGAATGATGAGATACAGTAATAAGATTAGTAAATACTAGTCTCTTATAGTTATCATTCATCCTCATCAAATTCAAATATTTCTTGATTCTTGTATGTGTTTTCTTCACTCTGAATCTACATACCTTCATTGAACTACATCTCAATGCTACCAGTAGGTCTAGTATGTGAGTCAATAGTCCCACTAGAACTTTGGTTTGAAGTGTTTCCCAAACCTCTTCTTTCACATTTGGACCTCTAGATTTGCAGTGCCCTATCGTAAGGAAAAGTGTAGACATCATACCTAGATGTATAGAGCCTCAAGCAATTTTCCAAATTTTGTCTAGTTTGTTTCTTATCTTTGATTTTAAGAACCCCAAAGCACTAAAAACTCTCTCATCTTCCACCAAACCCAATATCATGGTAATACATAAATCAACAAACTTCAAATATTCTGGCATTGAATCATGCAACACTTTGTTCTCAACTATATATTTCCAATGCCTTGTTACTGATCCCTCTTCGGGGTGGTTCTCCATTCTACCATATTGTTCCCTCATAGTGTATGCAAAACAAGATGATTTCTCTCTAAGATGAGTTTCATCTAATATTCCATTTATAGTTACTCCTTTCAATTCTCTAGATATGCAAAATTGTTTTATCAAAGTCAGTAGCTTACTTCAAAAATTAGCTGCACTGTTGAGGCTCCAATTTTTGGGAAACACAATGGACATGGCTTGGAGTAGGCTGTCAAGATAGAATATGCTTCTAATCTATGAGGAAAGATCATAGGCAATTTTCTTCATAGAAGTAGTTACAGACTCAACAATCTTGTCAAAACCTTCCCTTATAACTCTTGCTAGTTGCTTCTTGGGGCGCTTTCCTAGTTCCTTGGGGTCAACTGTGGCATAGAAGTGCATTGGTATCTCAACTCCCCATACATTGGCACATACCTCCCCATTTGCACGGATTTGTAAAAATTTACCAGGATTGTTCAAATATGTGAGTGTCCACCACTTAACAAATTTTTCGTCAGATAGTGTTGGTTGATTTTGATAGAGATCATCGAGGGTCATGCATGTCATCTTACCCAGCATAGCATATTCTACAATATATAGAGCTCTTCTTTGGGTAGAATTTATAATATTCCTCATTTCCTCTAGCATGGGTACAAGAATTGCTAAAGTTAAGAGTGTCTCTAGATTACTTAACCTTCGAAGAAGGTCAAGAAATTTGAGTTGCTCTAATTCGTCATGAGTTGTGTGAAATAGTCCAATCAAGGATGGATATTCTAAAAAAACTCGATGCGCTGGACCATCCAAAGAGATCCATCTGGTATCATTATCCTTGAGAAGCTTGTTCCCATCAGTTATTCCATCAACAAAGTGTTGAAATTCCATAAATTGCTTGGGACTTTGACAGAAGTGTGAGTAGAGCTCTCTGATTAAAATATCAATTTTTTGAACCAAAGCATACTTGCTCACAATTCCAAAAGCTAGATTCATTATGTGATCCATGTAGTGAATTGTAGTAATGTGTAGTGCAAATGAAGTTTCAATCTTTGTACAAAGACTGTTCCTATGACCTTGCATTACTAAAGCTCCATTTTCTCCAAGACACACCAATTTTTTGGCAACTCTCATGTCATCCATACCTCCATATTCAATTAAACTTTTCTTTACTAGTTGAAATAAATTTTCTATTGTCACACTCTCCTTCATTTTAGCAATAGATAGTAGATGAGGTTGGCGGTCATGATTCTGTATAGTATAAATATTCATGCATACCCATGAATTATTGTCTACTACCATAACTTCGTCTAAAGAAAATGCAATAAAGTTTGACTCTCTTATTTTTTCCTTTACATCTTCTTTTTCAACCTCAGCAAGACAACTTGCCCATTCTCATCCACTGTTTACTAACCAATGACTATTAAGATAGTTAGGAACTTTCAAAAAGTGTAATAAACCACTAATTGATGGGAAATATGTCATAGCATGCCCTCTACTCAAAATATAAAAAATAACACTTAACTGAACAACTTTTCCCAGTTGTTCTATTTGCATTGCTTTTCTAAAACTAGCTTCAATAGAACCTTTAACTTCAGCAGACTTCGTTTGTATTTTCTCATGAAAATAATACTCTTCGGTATTCCTCACATTCTTACATTCCTCCTTTGTTTTCCATCTTATCACTAATTTTTTAACTCCATCTATCATTTTCTTTTCATAAACTTTACCCATATGCTTTTCTATGGTGTCAAATTTTACCTGCAACCTAATTTTCTTGTTATGTTTCCAAGTGCAAATCTTACACCTGCATTCTATTGGAGGCTCGCCTTCAATTGGATTCTCCACTAGTTCAATGAATGGATACTTTGATGCCCAATTAATTTGAAAATTCCTCACTGACATATCCCACTCCTAATCCTTTTTTTATTGCAGTTGATCCTTTTTTGATCTGGCTTTTCTTTTCCCCTTTCGTGCATTATCATCAATGGCATTATCACCCAACTTGATTATATCATTCCGGCTAACTTGGGCATCTACCAGATAATCTTCTTCAAGATCATCTTGATTTGATATATTAGGTTCGCCTTCGCCTTCAACATGTGGTGTAGGTTGTGAATTTTGTACTTGTACTTGTGATGATGTACCTTTATGATTTTCACCACAATCTTTTCCAAAGCCAAAGTACGAAGACAATCTTCTTCTTTTTGTTGGCCTCTCATGGCCTTCCCCACATTCAAATTTCCTACCCCTCTTCCTGTTTGACATCTCCAATGAAGGAAAGGAAGCCAAAAAAATATCAATTTGTTGAAGAAGAAATAATAGACTATAAAGTATAATATATGTTTCAGTGGTCGTATGACTTACAATCTAGATGTCTGAGGTCTGAATCTCTCGGCTGACCACTTGGCACTAATGGGTCCCCACTGAATAAGAATGAACTCAACAGTGCAAACATATATAGATAAATTCAAAATAATATTATAACACTTCAAAAATATGATCCCTCACCTTTAGGTCACTACCAATCGCTAATGCGGTCAACAACAATGATTTTCCTTGGTCTGAAACTTCACTATTGATCCGAATTCAGAGCCTAGAACCCACCAAATTGTGTAGAGATAGATTTGATCTTTGAATGTATTTATACCAATTCTTATATGGCAAATTCCACGAGAATTTTATATGGTATACAAATATTTGGTGAATTCTGCGTAACTATAACACGACTTATGTAATTTTCGAGGCGATTATGGGTCGTCCAAATAATTGGCAAATACAATATAGTTGGCAAAAAGTGGGGTGAATGGAGACATGTGTTGGCACAATGTCGAGCAAATTGGGTCCTCTTGGCTAAAAAATCTTCATATGCCTATAAGAAAATTATGGTCATCTACTAAGGCAACCTCAGAGAGTGTAGGTAAAAAAATTAAATTTACCGTGTGTCCACTGTATATTATATTGGCGAAATCCTCACATAGAAATATTTAATTACATAAAAGATATGGTGATTGGGTCATGAATTTGACAGAAATTGATAATGTTCTGGTGACATGGCTAACCCTAGTTGGTACAAAATATTCACCATTTCCCAGGTTGTCGATGTAAAAAATTCACCATTGGCGAATATTTGCCACTAAAGTAATCTCTGGTTACAGATTCTGGATTTCGAGACAGTTTCTAGCTTAGAACACCGGAACTGCTTGGACCTATTTTTGTCATTGGCTTGTGGAGCTTCAGTTTGTTTTTTTCAATGTTCCTTAGCATGTGGCTGACCTTCCCTCTACTCTGCACTTCATCCTTTGGATTTTCTGGAGGAATCTCTTTGGCAGAGGCGGACCTATTGGTTTTACATGTTTGATCTTGTTCTTTGGCATTTGATCATCCCTAGGCCAACCCAGATACCTCTTGACCATAAAAATGAATGTAATTAAACATCATAATCAGTCAGGGAGAACATAGAAGACACATATTGAGATTTAAAGGTCCAAATTTGACTGATTCTGTAATTGAGCATGAATGTAGCAAGCCAACGAGCCAAATCTTGTATCCTGGATGTTACCGGTTACCTGTAATCAATTTTATATGATTTAATTCATTTAGTTTTGTATTGCCTCCTACATGTCCTCTTATTTTGTTGTGTTTACTCTTGTTGCCCAGTCCAGATTGATCTCTTTGAGGTCTCTCCTAACCAGTGACTACACCAAGTGTATCAGAGCAAGATTTCATTCTAGAGATTGCGTTGTCCTAAATTTTTGTTGTGGTATGGTGGATTGTGGATCTAACCTGCAACTGCGGAGGAGTGGTGTGAATATGGTGCAAAGAGGAAATAGGAATGGTGGAGCACATGTAAATGTAGACCCAACTATGATGGAAATGCTGAGAGGAGTTGCACTTTGGTTAGAAGTCATTGAAACAATCCGGAGAAGAGGTAGACATATTGAAGATGTAAAAGAAGATGAAGAAGAAGAAACATCAATAGAACAAGTAGCAAACCCATTGGTAATTGATCCAAATGAAGAGAGGTTCTTGAGGGTTTTGAGTAGAGTGAATACCAAACCTCATTTTACCTCATCAGAAAATGATGGTAATTTGGATTCAGATGATTTGGATCTCAAACATGGAGAAATATTTTTATTTTGAGAACATCATAGAGGAAAGAAAGGTGAAATTTTCCTATACCCAATTGAAAGGTCAGCATCTGTTTGGTGGGAGCATTTGCAAGTTGATAGACATATAAGAGGCAAAGAAAAGTTCAAATCATGGGAGAAAATGGTTACCAAGTTAAAATTGAAGTTTATGCCAGTTGATCACCAAGTAAATATGTTCTGGAAGTTACAGAACTTGAAGCAGAAAGAATCTAGTGTGAAGGAGTATACTGAAGCATTCTACAAGTTGAATATCAGATCCAGACATGTTGATGATAAGGTAGAACAAGTTGCAAGGTATTTGAATGGATTGCAGATGTCTATACAAGATGAACTCAATTTGATCAAGTTGTGAAATGTTGAAGAAGCTTACCAATATGCCTTGAAAGTAGAAGAGAAGTTGAACAAAAGACATGAGAAAAGACAGAGAGGTAGAGGTGCAAGGTTATTAGGAGGAAGATTTCAAGGAGGCAAAGGATATTATGGAGGAAGAGGAACCTTTACAAATCAGAACAAATATAAGGGATCAAGGGTGGTAGTTCATACTGGAAGGATGACAAAAGATTTTACAGGAGGATAGAACCTGAAAATTATTAGAATGCAAGTTTGGGAAAAGATAACAAAAGACAAGATAAGAGAGTGTTTAGAGGTACTTGCTTTAAGTGTGGAGGAGAAGGACATCATGCTTTTGAATGTAAGAAGATAGAAAAAACTGGGAGAACAACATTGGTAAAAGAAAGCCCCACTAGATCAACTGAAAAATGGAAAGATGGAGAATTATTGATGATGAGGAGAGCCTTGTGTCATACCGGAGAGGATGAGGAGCCCTTACAAAGGTAAAATTTGTTCAAGGCCAGATGTAAGGTATCCAATAAGTGTTGTAAAGTAGTTATTGATAGTGGTAGTTCATATAATCTTATTTCAAAAGAAATGGTGAATAAATTGGAAGCTAGAAAGATTGAAACACCCTAAGCCTTATCAGATAGCATGGATTCAAGATGATCATGAGTTGTTACGAAGTGAGAAATGCTTGGTGAAATTGAAAATTGAGAGTTATCATGATGAAGTTTTCTGTGATATCATGCCTATGGATATTTGTCACCTTTTGTTGGGTAGACCTTGATAGTTTGATAGACAAGCAATACATGATGGAAGAAAGAACAATCACACTATTGTAGGAAATGGGATGAAACAAACCTTGTTACCCTTGGAGGAGCCCCTAAAGAGTGAAGTCTGTATGAATGCTATAATCTATTTGGTAGATGGAAGGAAATTCCTAGATGGAATGAGACATGAGAATGTGTGTTTTGTCTTAGTTCCTAAGAAGACTGAGAATCCAGAGTGTGAAGAAGAACAACTGGAGGAGATAATAGAATTGCTGACAGAATACAGAGACATCATTTTAGATAATGTGCCTAATGGATTACCACCTATGAGGAGTATCAGTCATTGCATGGACCTAATTCTGAGAGCTAGTTTTCCTAACAAATCCACACACTGGATGACATCGACAAAGAATGAAGAGTTAAATAGAGAAGTGCAAGAATTGTTGAAGAAAGGTCTAATAAGAGAATGTTTGAGTCCTTGTGTAGTACCAACAGTGTTAGCACCTAAGAAGAATGGAGAATAGAAGATGTGTACCGATTCCAGAGAAATAAATAAGATCACAGTAAAGTACTAGTTTCCTTTACTTAGGACGGATGACATTGTTGGCATTGTTGGCATTAGGTTGTCATTGATGTCAACTAGTATGGCATGGTCACTAGTTAGTAAGTAATGGTGACCAGTATGGGTGATGATGTCAATCCATAATGTGTGTAATTCTACTGGTAAGTGGACATAGTAGATGGACCATCATGTTTGATAGAAGGCCAAGTTGATCCACCGATAGAGAAGAGGTCAACAAGTATGAAGGTCCACCAGTGAAGTTAGGTTATACCGGTAATGTGAGTTGAACTAGTAGTTAGTGTTGGTTGGTGAAGGATGCAAAATCAACATAGCAGACTAAAGATGTGTAAAGGTGGGAAAATGGTGAATGATAAATCAAGAATGGAAACTACCCTTTCCCTCAAAGAGATGGGAGTTTTGCTATCGATTACCATTCAAGAACTTTTCATCATTACATTAGGAAGGGTGAGAAGGATAATTCACTAGATCCAATTTCCCCACAAGAAGATGGTAGATTGAATTCTGAATGAATTGGGAATGCTAAGTTGATCCCCTCTTCCTTGTTTGATTTAGAAAAGAAATGAATTGATTTATGTAGTACAAAAGTGAGAAAGAACTGATTATAACTTGAGATCAGAATATGGGATGAAGTTGTGCACCTGGATCTGGCAGTAAAATGTTGAGACGAAGTCACCTTGCGAATTTGAGGAAAAGTTGCCCAGATTGTTACGGGAATGTACACGGTCCTCCAAAAAATTTGTGAAATGAAAAGGGTTTTTCCGCCTCTGCAAATGAAGCCAGAATCTAAAAGTAAAATTGTGCAATTGCAACCTACACATAGAAAAGAGAGGAAAATGGGTCGGGATTCGGGGTTTGACTTTAGGTGAAACCCCGGTTTCAGAATTAACCAAGTAATGAAAGAAAGTACTTGCAAGTAGATGTAAATGAAAGACTCAATCATAAATCACCTCAAGGGAGGTTGTAGTAGCAATGTTGATAGAAATTCTTGTGTGGAATTGTATGTTGGAATCAATCTCCTCTTAAATGGTTGAATCCTTGACTTGAATGCAACACCTAGCCTTGAATGGAGACTTGAAAATACTCAATGCTAGAAAAGAATGCTTGAATGCTCTTGAATGCTTGATCACTTGTGAATTTACCATTCATACAACTTATGCAAATGAGAGGATTAATGCCCCCTTAAATACATGCTGGTGGATTTGAATTTCATCATGAGCCGACATTGGGGGAGTTTCTCGTCTGAGGCACAACCCACAATACATGCTCTAGGAAGGGCCCTACCCCAAAATAGGGCAGGGACAAGGGCACCACACCCCTGTCCTAGGAGGAAAATGGTGCCATGCCCCTATCCGACCCTTTTCTCCAGGGCAGAATGTGGTCGAGGTGATGCAAAGGCCAAGGAAGAAATTGTTTCTGCAAGCCAAGCACTCTCCAGTCTTCAATCAAGCTAAAGGATTCGAGTTTGCATACGTGAGGACCCTAATGCACTCAAAAATGGTTAGGGTCATAATTTTATGACACTACATTTAGCCCCCAATTTAGTGAGAGTATAACTGTGTGCCAATACTGCTGGTAAAGTACAAGAAAACAAGATTGAAAGACTTTTACCACGTCAAGGAGGTAAGATGTGCCAATTCCCTAGTGGACCTAGGACCTTATGACTTCAATTTACAAAGAAAAAGGGAAGATCGAGAAGGGGAGAACCATGAGTGCAAGTAGAAAAGTTCCCTTCACTATGAGTCATGAAAGGAAGGATACCAAAGATTACAAAGCAAAAACAAAGTTCACTAAGTAATTCTAAGTATCACAAGAAGGAAAGTACGAGTGGAGTGTATGCCCCCACATTAAAGCGATGACATGTGCCTTATCAAGAGAAATTTATTTAAGGTAGGATTCACCCAAGAGAGAGAGAGAAAGAGAGCATGTTATCACAAGGATTTAGCCCCCAATCGAGGAATAAACCTAAGGATAATGAACACAAAACACAAGGTAGTGTCGGTTTCCTCGGGGTCAGTATGTTGTATGATAAATCATGTATATCATGTATGTATATGCATATAATAATCTTCATTCCCCAAAGAAGGACACTACCTTAGAAGAAAGGGAAGAGAGGATGTATTTTTAGTCAATATGAAAGAGACCGAGAAAAGATCTCAATGTTTTGCATCGTCCCCAAGTAGACACTAAGGGAACAATAGAAGAACAGGGATACACATAGAAGAATAGTCACAAAAGAGCAAGAAAGGAGAGAGAGAGATCTATAGTGGTAATATTGATAATCTATCATGACATACGCCTCCTAATCTTGCCAACTACTATTTCAAGAAGGTGAGCAACATGCAAGAGGAGCGATATCGGGTGCAACAGATAAAGCTATCACAAGATCCAAATAAGGACTATGCTCATGTTGTAAGTCACTTTGTTTGATTCTAGAAGCTAGGATTAGGGTTTGTGAAAACTCATCCAATAAATGTTTGTCTACATAAACATACTCATACTCACTATCAGAAGCATTAGGAGTTATATTGCCATTATGAATAACATTTTCACCCATTTCTTCATCAAAGTTTAGAGAAAGAGGAGCAAGAACACGAATAGAAGGAAAATCATCACATGTTTTATGCAACTTATGATTTGGAGATGTTGTTTGAACATCTTCCTTAGGAGAAAAGGGAATCATGTCAACTATCAGAGTCTAAGGAGATTGAGTATTTTGAGGGATAGCTTATGACCTCAAACATGGTATCATCATCGGCTTTCTCTCGTACAAAGATTTTGTTGAGTCTTAGTGGAAGGCTGAGAAGGAGGAGGAACACTTGAAAAATTAGGAACGCTTCTCTCCTTGATAGTAGAAGGTTTAGGTTGAGGTCTTTTTGGTTGAATAAGAGGAGAATAAGACCTCTTCTCTCGATAAGAGGAAGAAGGTGGAACTGTGCCATATAAAGGAGGATTATTAGGTGTAGGAAAGAGACCAAGTCCATCATGAGGAGGTATAGGTCTAACCTTAGGAGGAATATTTTTGTTTTCCTTAAGAGAAGGTAAAGTCACATCCATAGGAGTAGGTGGAAAAATTTTCTTAGGAGAGAGATTAGTTCTATCCGAGAGGGGAAGAAGCTCATCTTGAATAACAATAGGAATGTCAAGTGTTGGCGATCTAGGTTGACTTAAGGATAAAATCATATCATTCTTTTATTTTTGATAAGATTGAAAAAGAGCATCTCTCCTTGATGGAAGAGACTAAAATTGTTTAGGCCAAAAGAGATCAATTGGAACACTGGGGCTTCTTTCGGATGGATGAAATAAGATATGGTTCATGGTTATGATTTATCCATTGTGAGGAAATTTAAGAAACTTGTGGACTAGAGAAG
This sequence comes from Cryptomeria japonica, assembly GCF_030272615.1. Classification (NCBI taxonomy): domain Eukaryota; kingdom Viridiplantae; phylum Streptophyta; class Pinopsida; order Cupressales; family Cupressaceae; genus Cryptomeria; species Cryptomeria japonica. The sequence goes on from NC_081410.1 coordinate 123,480,150, forward strand.
TAATATCCTTCATGGAAGATAGCCAAGGATAGCCCAACTGCACATGAAATTGCTTAGAAAAAAGGTATGATAACAAAGTCAACATCCATGGATTTAGCATTAACTTCAACAAGAAGAGTGATAGAACTAATGGTAGGACAAGAGAAGCCATCAAATAACTTCATAACCACATTAGAAGCATCATATAGTGGTTTATGCAATTATAAAGTAAAAATATACTCTTCAGTTATGACACTAACTATGCAAGAGGGATCAATCAGGGCACCAGGGCAAGGGATATCCTTAACCTTCGGAACTATGTATAAAGGGCCATCGGGTGCTCTAATGGTCTCACTAGGGTCAAATGTAATACAAGGATCCTTAGGCATATCTTTTGTTTCTATCATATTAACCAAGTTTGGAGCCATAGAGGTGAATTATTCAGAAGTGAGAGAATTAGGCACAATCTTAATAACATTAGAGGTATCAGATGGCAAGGGATTAGTAAAAATATTAAGATTTTGATTAGGAGGAGCAACTGATTTATTCCCTTTCTCTTTCACACCTGCCATATATATAGTATTATTATCAATCAAGTCTTGAACCTTATTTTTTAATGCAAAACATTTATCAGTATCATGACCAGGTTGACAATGAAACTGGCAAAAGGAATTGTTATCAAAATAAGGAGATGCAAGCTTGGAAGGATCAATTTGTTTTATAGGAGGAAGTTTGATAAAATTTATGTGCAACAACTGAGACATAATACTATATAAAGATTCATTCAAAGGAGTAATCTGTCTTTCTCTTTGGAATTTTTTTAAAATTGAAGGCACACATGTTGTAGCATTTACATGGTTGTTGTTGATTGGATCATTGAACTTGATGAAGCTTTTTGTTGGTTTGAACTTAGCAAATTGTTGTTGAAAACTCTCCCCCTTATCACTTGGAGCCATAGGAGTGGATTGCTCCATTTGACTCACAACTAGTTGATAATTGTGGAGTGTTGCACACAACCATGGAAAGGAAGTAAACTCAGACAAAAGAAGTTTTTCCTTGATATATTTTTTTAAATTAAAAATAAAAAATTCTTTGAATATCATTATTAGGTACATGGAAAGAAATTTGAGCACACAAATGCTTATATCTACCAATGAAATCAATCACTTTTTCTTTAACACCTTGTTTACAATGCATTAAATCAATCAAAGTGATTTTAGGACCAATGTTGTTTTGAAATTGTTGGATGAAAGCATTTGCTAGTTGTTGAAAAGAAGTGATGGAATAAGAAGGCAGAGAACAATACCATTGTAAGGCCTTATCTCTTAGTGTTCTTGTAAACAATTTTGCAAGCCATCGTTGATCATAAGCAAAATCAGTACACAAGGTTTGAAATGTTTTGACATGCATAAGAGGATCACCTTTTCCATTATAGAGTTCTAACTGGGGGATCTCCACATGTTTAGGTGGCAAGACTTTAACAATATTAAGAGAAAGTGGGCTTGCAACATCAAAGGTGGGCACACTAAACTTGGATTGACTCATGGAAGCAATTTGTTGTTGTAAGGAAGACACGGTTTGAGCAATATTGTTAATTGTTATTTTGGTGGAAGAATTGATGTTAGACATAGGTGATTGAGAAGGTGATGTGATGTTATTGAAAGAAAGCATGGACTGAGAATAATGTGGTGGAACATTATGATAAGTAGGTGTTGGTGATGATTGGGTAGGAAAAGGGACACTTAAAGTAGGAATAAAGTTGTTGAAGGAATTTCCCCCTTGTGTCACATGGATTGGTTGAGAAATAGTAGGAATACTCATGGAAGACATAGGTAAAGATGGAGGATTAAATGAAGAAGAGGAATTGCCCCCATGACCTATGGTTGTAGGAATGACATTTTGAGTTGAAGTAACCATGATGTTAGATATGAAAGTAGGAATACTAGTCATAGGATTAGTCAAAGGAATGGAGGAATTGACTTGTGTTGAAGGTTGTGAATAACCTAGGGTTTCGGCACAACTCTTGATAGGCATGTCATTAGAATCAACAATATGTTCAATGCCACACAATATATCAATTTCATTCTTATCACTTTGAAGCATGCACTTAAGACCTTCAATTAATGGAAGAGCTTCACTATAAGGGTACTCTTGGGACATCCATTATTGAAAGCTAAATTGATTGTCCAATGTAGAGAGTTGATCTAAAGAAACCCTAGTTAAGGCTTCTTCTTCATCATGAGATCCATCAATAGGCACATGATTAGGATGGGAAGAATTAGCATGATCCTCATTGAAGAAGTCATTCAAATTAGGCTCCTTCTCCTCGGTAATTAAACCTTGGGAAGCCTTAATTCTAATGCTTCATCTAATGGGGATAGGATAGGTAGGACTAATAGTTGTAAAACTCATGCACTAGAGGGAAAAATTAAATTTTGAATTGTGGAACAAAGCTTGCAAAATTGACTAATGCAAAATTCAAGAAAATAATGATAACATAATTTGAACTTTGTTGTTGAAGGAGGATGACACAATTTCCAAAAATGAAAGGAAATTGAAATTTTTTAAATTAGGGCCAAGGGAGTACCACTTAATTTAAAATTAGAATTTAAAATCAGGGCAGACAATAAATAACCTCTTAATTTTAAAAAATTTCTTGAAAGTTGAAATGTTGAATTTTGAAGGTATTTTCGATTTAGAGGGATCAAAAATCGATAAAATCAGCCAATCGTTTGGATTTAAGCTAGTAAATACAATTATAACAATCTCCCAAAATTTTGGGAAAAAAGTCGAGGATTGTGGCGGAAACGCACATGGTCCGACCAATTTTTTTCAAAATTTTTAGGGATTGATATTACGATGATTTTAAAGCTAACCTCAAAAAATTGGCAAATTTTACGATCTCTAGATGGGCGAAATGAAGGCACAAATGTGAAAATAGGACCCTATTAGGGTTTTGAAGAAAAAAAGGTATTGAATTGCAATTTTGAAAAGGGTCAAACCTAATGGATAGGGACACCTTGGAAAATGTTTAGAAATCTGAATGTAAATGAAATTGATTTGAAACTCACACAAAATCCAATTAATTTTAAAAATTAGGTTTTGATGACCTAACCACTTAATTTTGAAATTTGAATTTTGGGAAAAAGGGGGGAAATCAAAAATTTGAATTGTTGGATTACAGACAAATCTGAGAACACTCAAAAACTTGAAAATTAAATGGAAATCCAATTTTTTGCACAAGTTCAAGATGATTTTTAAAAATTATTGTTTTAACAAGTAACCTTTTTAATTTTTGTAAATTTTAATTACAAATTGAACAAGACAATGAGGAAATTGAATTTGACAATCAAAACAATTTTTCAGATCTAAGATAACCATAAGCAATTTTTACAAATCACAAGTTCAATTTTAATTTTAAAAACTAGGGTTTTTAATGAATTAACCACTAAGTTTGTAGAAAGTTGAAACTTGTAAATGAAAAATATGCAATGTTGTTCAAAGGAAAGCATGCAAGACATCGGGTTCACCAAAATGTAATGGTGGGAAAATGGTGAATGATAAATAAAGAAGAGAAACTACCCTTTCTCTCAAAGAGAAATCAATTACCATTCAAGCACTTTTCACCATTACATTAGGAAGGGGGAGAAGGATAATTCACTAGATCCAATTTCCCCACAAGAAGATGGTAGATTGAATTCTAAATGAATTGGGAATGTTAAGTTGATCCACTCTTCCTTGTTTGATTTAAAAAGGAAATGAATTGATTTATGTAGTGCAAAAGTGACAAAGAATTGATTATAACTTGAGATCAGAATATGGGATGAAGCTGTGCACCTGGATCTAGTAGTAAAATGTTGATAAGAAGTCACCCTACGAATTTGAGGAAAAATTCTTCGGACTGTGGCGAGAATGAAACAGTCCTCCAAAAAATCCACAAAATGAAAAGGGTTTTTCCACCTCTGCAAATGAAGCCTGAATTTAAAGTACAACTATGCACCTGCAACCTACACACATAAAAGAGAGGAAAATGGGTTGGGATTGGGGGTTTTCCTTTAGGTCAAACCCCAATTTTGGAATTAACCAAGTAATGAAAGAAAGTACTTGCAAGTAGATGTAAATGAAAGACTAAATTATAAATCACCTCAAGGGAGGTTGTAGTAGCAATGTTGATAGAAATTCTTGTGTGGAATTGTACGTTGGAATCAATCTCCTCTTCGATGATTGAATCCTTGACTTGAATGCAACACCTAGCCTTGAATGGAGACTTGAGAATACTCAATGCTGGAAAAGAATGCTTGAATGCTCTTGAATGCTTGATTTCTTGTGAATTTCCCATTCATCCAACTTATGCAAATGAGAGGACGAATGCTCCATTAAATACATGTTGGTGGATTTGAATTTCATCAAGGGCCAACATCGAGGGAGTTTCCCGCCTGAGGCACAACCCACAATGCATTCTCTAGGAAGGGTCCTGCCCCAAATTAGGGCAGGGATAGGGGCGCCACACCCCTATCCTAGGAGGACAAGGGTGCCACACCCCTATCCAAGGGGGGGAAATGGCGCCACGCCCCTATCCGACCCCTTTCTCCTAGGTAGAATGTAGTCGCAGTGATGCAGAGGCTAAGGAAGAAGTTGTTTCTACAAGCCGAGCACTCTCCAGTCTCTGATCAGGTTAGAGGATTTGAGTTCACATGCATGAGGACCCTAATGCAGTCGATAATTGCTAGGTTCATAATTTTATGACAATACAAGATGATGCCAAACCAACATAGAAACTCGATCATAGGTGGATGTCGACAAGGATGATAGGTAGAAACCAAGTGGTGAGCATGTAGAGGTCGGTGAAGTATTCATCGATGTAGTAGTCAACAAGAAGGTCAGCTTTAATGAAGAACCCAAAAATAATGGGAGGATGGCAGAATGTTGCGGCTCAAGTAAGACAAGGTGGCAAGGTGATTAACTCACCTTACAAGACAATATGATCTTTGTACCCATCTACCAAAGGAAATAGTCGAGCCATTAATGGTGATTGATAGAGAAACACAAATAAGCATGTTATAGTCATCCAAATATAGAAAATGCATGTTGGAAAGCTAGGTGTTGGTGGTGCTGATTGATGACATGTAGATCATCATTCCATAAAAGAAGATCTGATCAGATTTGATACAGATTGAATTGGAGGAAGAAAACCCTAGCACACCACCATTTGAATGATGCCTTTGGTAGGAACATTCAGAAATAAATATGTGAACTTGAGATTGAAGAGGATTGATGCTAGATACGAGGAGTGAAAGAAAAGAGATCCTGAGCAATAAGAAAGACTATCTTCCTAAGAGTTATTTCTTAGAGAGTTTGAGTGTGTGTTAGCAGACTGAACCGGTGAGAGGGTCTAACTGATAGAGATAGAGTAACTGGTTAATTGTTACAGTCTTAATAGTCAAGTGTACCAGTAAGGAGTGATTGGTTAGGAAGGAATCCAAGAGTGACACTTTGAAGTGTGAGGCTTAGGAAAAGAGAAGAAAGGCTGAGAGTAACCGGTGAGTGATCAAAGAGAGTAATATGATAACCGATAGTTTCAGAACTAGTGAAGAAGAGGAGGTTATTAACCAACAGACATACATTGATCAAGTGTTGCAAAACTCATTTGAAAGTAGGTGCTATCATTGCATTATATTACACCGAGTTGGTGCCCTAAATTATTGTAATCTGATTATTTCATTATGAGGCTGGATTGGATTGGAGCACTAGACTCCAACAACATTTCTCACTGAGGTTTTTCCCATATTGGGTTTTCCTCATATATACCAGTGTCATGTGATGTTTGTTTATGTGATTGCATTGTGAAGTCTTGCATTATCTCATCGGTAGGTTTACTTGTGTTTGCTTTACTAGCCACTACTGACTCTTTGGATCAAAAGGTTAAATAGTTTTGAAACCCTTGATTCACCCCCCTCTCAATGGTACCTTATGTTCAACAATTGGTATCAGAGACTAGGTTCCCAGTTGTATAAATATTTCTCTAGCTTGGGTAGATTCTAGTGAAAGAACACAATGAAAAGAAATGAGTCTGCCTCCTCAAAAGTTCCCATGTTTTATGGATCTAACTATGCCTTCTAGAACAGAAGAATGGAGACCTAAATTTCCTCTCTTGGTTTTGATGTGTTGATGTATGTCAAGAATGGGTATATTGTCCCTAGTGTTCCTCCCACTTATCTAAATACTAAGAATGCAAAGGATAAACATGTTATCTTAAGTGGGCTGTCAGATAATGAGTTTGTCAAAGTCATGCACTATGCATCTACCAAGGAGAGTTGGGATAAATTGCAAAGATTATTTGAAGGAGATGCCAAAGTCAAAGAGGCCAAGCTATAATCACTATTAGGTCATCTTGAAGGTATCAAGATGAAAGATGAAGAAAAGATTTCAGACTACCTTCATAGAGTAGATGAAACCGTGAACACCATCAAAGGACTTGGAGAAGAAATTGCTGATGAGGTTATTGTCAAGAAGGTACTTAGATCTCTCACATCTAAGTATGATACTAAGGTTTCTACCATAGAGGAAGCCAAGGATCTGAAGACCTTCACAATGGATGAGCTATTTGGCTCTCTGACAACCTATGAGATGAGAACAATCAGCGAAGCACCCTCAAGGAAAGAGGTAGCGTTCAACTCCACTAAAAAGGGCAAGGTAGAGGTTGCTCATAAAGGATCTAGTGAAGACTTGGATGTAGAGGTAGAAAACTTTGTCAGAAAGCTCAAGAGAGGATCCAGAAAGTATAAAGGGAAGTTACCACTCAAATGCTTCAACTGTGGTAAAGTTGAACACTTTGCTGCAAAATGTCCTTATAATAAAACCAGTGGAGATGAGAAATGAAGTTTTGGCAGATCTACCAGTAAAGACAAAGAAAGGAATGTCTATCGGCAAGGAAGAAGAGGCTACGAGAAGTAGAACAACCTATATACTATTGAAGATGATGCCACAAATGAAGAAAGAGAATCAAAAGATGACTACCATGAGAATGAAAGAGAAGTTAATCTCTTTATGGCACTAGATGAACCGGTTGATGAAGATGAGGAAGAAGAACACATTGAAGCCAAAGTGGATCTAGAAGGTGAGCTCATATGTTTTCTTGAGGAGTTAAGTAAAACTAGAAGAGAGCTCAAGAAAGTCAAACTTGCTGCAACAGAAGAACAAGATCACTTGAAGCAATCCCTGGATGAGTCCAATCAAGTTATCTCTAACTTAAAACTCCAACTGGAAGAAGCCAAGAGGATATGTGAAGTTATATCCTCTGATCTAATGAACAAGGAAAAGGAGCATCAAGATCTAGAAGCAAAAATAGTGAAGCTCAAAAAAGAGATTGAAAAGAGTAAGGATGAACTAAAAAATGAGGAGCAAATATGAGGGTAGCACAAAAGCCTTAGACAATATGTTGAGAAAATAGAAGCAATCTAAAGATACTGGTGGCTTAGGATTTGAAGAAGGACAAAGTTCAAATAGCAAAGACACATCCAGTAAGGAGATATAGTTTACTTCTTCTAGTGAAGGTGAAGAAAAGAAAACATTCACAGTAAGAAAGGATATTGGTAAGAAGACTTATGCAAAATCTGTTAGAAACCATCAGGCAAACCAATATACATAATCAATGAACTGAAGTCCACACTTAATGTAACAAAATGTAGATCTGAGGAGAAATGAAAGGGTTGATCATGAAGGATTCACTAGAGTTAGCAGCATGAAAGGAAGACCCCCGGTGGTACATCTATGTTTGCAGTACCAAGGCAACCTATCTGGTATGTTCCAAACTTTCATGGTTATTGTTACCGGTGTAACAAATTTGGATATAGGTTAGCTAATTGTAGATTAACAAATAAGCCCACTATAAGTTATGAAAGTAGAAATCCTTTTAATGCACTCTGGGATATGGATGTTGTCTGTTATCGGTTTAATGGATTTGGTCATGGGAGTTTTGAATGTAGGAAGAGTAAACCAGTGTCCTACAATAGTTTCAAAGATTCATCTTTCAAAGTAAATGTGAAATACTATAACTGTCAAGAGTTTGGACATATAGAAAAGCTTTGTAGGAATAGGAAAATCGGGCAGAACAGGACAGCTCTTGATCAAGAACTGGTAGTCAAAACGGAGCACAAAATTGTAGCTGATAAGAAGAAGGAAACTCAAACGGTTTGGGTTGAGAAAAAAAAGGACAAAGTAGAATCAAGTCTGATAGTGCAAACTACCCTACATGCTGAAAGAAGAAATTTATGGGTTGTAGATAGTGGTTGTTCCAACCACATGGCCGGTGATAAAAATAAATGTATCAAACTTGAAGACTGGAATGGTGGCTCGGTAAGGTTTGGAAACAACTCATCTATCAAGATAAAGGGAAAAAGGTACTCTAAATATTGATGGAAAACTAAAAGCACATGATGTGTATTACGTGGAAGGCTTGAAGCACAATTTTTTGACTGTGAGTCAGATGTGTGACAATGGATATAAATTCACCTTTGATTCTACTGGTTGCCAAATAAAGAAAGAGAGTATGGGTCAGGTTGTAGTTGAAGGTAAGAGGACAGATGGTAATGTATATAATTTGAAATAATGTTTTGAATCCTAATATATGCTGGGACAAGTGGATGAAAGCTGGTTGTGGTACAAAAGATTAGGCCACATAAATTTTGATAACTTAGTTGTAGTAAGAAAAAAGGGTTGTGTGAGAAACATACCACCCATCATCAAACCGGTAAGAACTTTTTGTGATGAATGTGTGAAAGGAAAGCAGACTAAGGTGAGCTTCAAGACAAAAGAACACAGCACTTCAAGACCACTTGAACTAGTGCATACAGATCTACGTTGTTCGACTAAGACAAGAGCTCTTGCCGGTAAAAGATATTTTATGCTATTCATTAATGACTATTCAAGAATGACATGGGTCATTTTCCTACAAGATAAATCATAGGCATTTGACAAATTCAAGATCTTTCAGAAGATGGTAGAGAAGGAAAGTGGGTGCAAGCTGAAATGCTTAAGATCAGGCTGAGATGGAGAGTTCACATCAAATGAGTTTGAAGATTATTGTGAAAGACATGGAATCAGAAGGAAATATTCAGGAAAGGAAGAACGGGATAGTCAAGGAGATGGCCAAAACCATGTTAAATGAGGCAAGTTTGTTGGACATGTATTGGAAGGAAGCAGTTCATACTGGTGCATATACCTTGAACCGGGTTCAACTAAGAACAAATAGCAGAATGACACCTTATGATTTGTGGTATGACCGGAAATCATCAGTCATGTACTTTAAAGTATTTGGAAGCAAGTGTTTTATCAAGAGAGATATGGATGGTTTAGGCAGTTTTGATTTCAGGAGTGATGAAGGGATCCTCCTTGGTTACTCAACTAATAGTAAGGACTATAAATTATACAACAAAATACTAAGAAGAGTCATTGAGAGTGTGCATGTAAGAGTTGATGAGGATATGCATAAAGGAAGATAAACACAAGTAAACTGGTATGATGATTCCGGTGATGAAGGTGAAGAAGCTCGGTCAGACAATGAACCAGAAGAAGCATCCAATAAAGTCCCTAACTGGTATGTGCAGAAAAAACACCCGGAAGACCATATTTTAGGTAATAAGAGTGATGGTGTGTAGACTAGGAGAAGACTTGACCATAATGATTTACAAGTCAATTTATGCCTCATAAATGAAGTAGAACCTAAAATATTCAATGAGGCCAGCAAAATTCAGAAATGGATGGATGCCATGGAAGAAGAGCACCAAAATTTAGAAATGGAATAAGATGAATGAAGAAGATAAAATCATTAGGCATAAAGCTAGACTTGTGTGCAAGGGTTACTCTCAAGTAGAGGGCATTGATTTTGAAGAAACATTTGCATCGGTAGCTAGATTAGAAGCAATTTTTTAGAATGTTTCTAGCTTTTTCAGCCTATAAGGGTTATAAGGTATATCAAATGGATGTAAAATTTATGTTAATGGAAATTTGGAAGAAGAAGTGTACGTGGAGAAACTGGAAAGGTTTCTGCTACATGATGATGAAACCTTTGTGTGTTGATTGAAGAAAGCCTTGTATGGTTTAAAGTAGGCTCCTAGAGCATGGTTTTCAAGGCTAGATCAGTACTTGAAGGAGCAAGGATTAAACAAGGGGAGTGTTGACAACAATCTATGCATCAAGGCAGATGGAAATCACATAATCATTGTGGTTGTGTATGTAGATGACTTCATTTTTGGAGGCAACAAGGACACTCTTGCAAAGATTTTGCTAATCAGATGTAGTCATAATGTGAGATGTCAATGCTTGGAGAATTGACATACTTCCTTGGTTTGTAGATATCACAACTAGATAAAGGCATCTTTATCTCAAAAACCAAGTATGCAAAGGACAAAGAAGAGGTCAGCACATATGATGGTCCACCGATGAAGTTAGGTTATACTGATAAGGTGAGTTGAACCGATAGTTAGTCTTGGTTGGTGAAGGATGTCAAATCAACATAGCAGACTAAAGATGGTGTCAAACTGACATAGCAAACTGAGCATAGGTGGATGTTGACAAGGATGATAGGTGGAAACCAAGTGGCAAGCACATAGAAGTCGGTGAAGTATTCATCGACATAGCAGTCAACAAGTAGGTCAGCTTTAATGAAGAACTCAAAAATCATGGGAGGATGGAAAAATGTTGTGGTTCGAGGAAGACAAGGTGAAAAGGTGATTGAACTGACCTTGCAAGATAATCTGATCTTTGTACCCATTTGCCAAAGGAAACAACCGAGCTATTAATGGCGATTGACAGAGAAATGCAAAAAAGAATGTTGCAGTCATCCAAATATAGAAAATACACATTGGAAGGAGAGGTGTTGTTGGTGTTGATTGATGACATGCAGATCATCATTCTATAAAAGTAGATCCGATCAGATTTGATACAGATTGAGTTGGTGGAGGAAAACCCTAGCACACCACTATTTGAATGATGCCTTTGGTGGGAACATTAAAAAATAAATATGTGAGCTCAATATTGAAGAGGATTGATGCTAGATGCGAGGAGTGAAAGAAAAGAGAGCTTGAGAAAGAAGAAATACTATCTACCTAAGAGTTATTTCTTAGAGAGTTTGAGTGTGTGTTAATAGGCTGAACCTGTGAGAGCGTCTAACCGGTAGAGACAGAGTAACCGGTAAACTATTATAGTCTTAACAGTCAAGCGTATCAGTAAGGAGTGATTGGTTAGGAAGGCATCTAAGAGTGACACTATGAAGTGTGAGACTTAGAGAAAGAGAAGAAAGGCTAGGAGTAACTGGTGAGTGATTAGAGAGAGTAATCTGATAACCAACAGTGTGAGAACTAGTGAAGAAGAGGAGGTTGTTAACCACTAGACATCCATTAATCAAGTGTTGCATAACTCATTTGCAACTAGGTGCTATCATTGCATTAAAATTGTATTGCATTGTATTACACTGAGTTAGTGCTTGGTGCAGGGGTTGGTGCTCCTTGGGTAGGTTCCCTAAATCAGTAGGGGTTGGTGCTCCTTGGGTAGGTTCCCTAAATCAGTAGGGGTTGGTGCTCCTTGGGTTAGTTCTCCTTGGGTTGGTTCCCTAAATTATTATAATTGGATTGTTTCATTGTGAGGTTGGATTGGAGTAGTAGACTCCAATAGCATTTCTCACCGAGGTTTTTCCCATATTGGGTTTTCCTCGTATATATTGGTGTCATGTGATATGCCTTTATGTGAATGCATTGTGAAGTCTTGCATTATCTCACCGGTAGGTTTACTTGTGTTTGCTTTGCTAACCGATACTCACTCTTAGGATCAAAAGGTTAAAGAGTTTTAAAACCATTGATTCACCCCCCTCTCAGTGGTACATTATATTCAACAGACATAATGGATTGTTTTAGTGGAGCCAAATACTACACAAAGATAGACTTGAAGAGTGGATATCATCAGATCGGAATCAGAGAAGGAGATGAGTGGAAGACAACATTCAAGACTATTAGAGTTATCTTTTATTAGCTAATAATTATTTATTTAATTATTAGTCTATTATACTCTATGCTTATGCTAAACTTAGGAATCTTATAATTCTTTAGGGTTTTCTCCTTTAGGGTTTCGAGTATCCTCTTATAAGGATTCTCGCTTTGTATTTTCATAACTACGGTAATTATTGAATTGCATTCTTGTTGCACAATCAATATGCCTCCTCTTTTCTGGATCTATGAATTCTAGCCTCCATAGCTTTTTTTCTTCTCTCTTTCTATGATAGGTTTGCATTCAAGTGATCTTTGGGAGTTGTAGAGTTGATTTTTCCTCAACTTCAATATGGTATAGAGTAAAAATAATAATTAAAAATTTTTTTGGCAGTTTTACGGCTTGCCTAGGCCAATCTGGACTCCGCCAGCCACCGGCGGTTTGTTAACTGCCGGTGCCATCCCTCACAATCTATGTGGGCAATCTGGGAGACGCCAACAGCTTGGGCCCCGCCAGCAATCCAAGAGCTGCCAACAACTCAGGCCCCGCTAGTAGCCAACAACTAGGAGCCGCTAGCCACTTGGGACCAGCCCGTCGTCGCCGCCGCCCGAAAACTTGCCTGGCACCTTGAAACCCTGCCAGCTACCCACCACTGAACCGTTGCCCAACCACCACCTCCCTGCCACTAGTAGGGGGGTATGGTTTTTTTAAGGGTTTTAATAGGCTAGTGGTTTTTTCCCCATAACTTGGGAAAATGGAGTCATTTTTTGCAAAACCTTATATCATCGGAAAGATATTTCCAATCTCTATCCAGATTTGGAGGTTTGAACTTTTTCTTTTTCTTTTTTGATGATATTTTTTTTTGTCAAAGCCAATGGTTATTTTTTGCACTCCGGGAGACATAACTTGAGCATCCGAACTCCATTTTTTGAAAACTTCATATCATTGGAAAGCTTGTTCTATGTACTTTTCAGTCATATGAGTTTTCTTTCTAGATTTTGATTCAAGTATATTTTATTCATTTTTTTGCTTTTCAGCACTCTAGTGAATATCTTGGATGTTTCAGGTCCTGGGATGTCTCTCTTTGAGTAGGATGCCTAGGCTTTGGCTGTTCTTTGTGTTTCCAGTCTTTTGTCTCTTCTGATTATTGTAGCATTTTATTTATACAAATACACTAAGATAAAGTGCCATCATACATTGCATACTTGGGATCTTGCACATCTTGTGTCTTATTATACATGCACTACTTATAAAATGTCATGGGGGGGTTGATGTTCTCCTTCATTTTCCATCTACCTTTGTCACATGAGTGTTCCTTCCATGACATTATCCTCATGATGTGTGTCAAGTGAGTGTTCTTTCCACAACACTATGTACTTTCTCTGCATCTTCGATGTTCCTAGTTCTTCGTCATACAGTTCTTGTTGGCCATTCTTTTCAATGTACCTATCCCTCTCCCTTTTTCAGAATTATGGGGAGGTTTGTCATGTTGTTCTAATGCTTCCTTGGTTCAATTGATCAACTCTTCAGGATTTTGTGTTTCATGCCATCTGTATCTTTGAGTTCAGTTTTTTGCCTTTATTTGCCATTTAATTCGACTAGTGTCATTTGGGGGAACTCATGCATATTACAGTCTTCTCAACTTGGTCATGTTCTATTTTAGTGGAGGTTCTTCAGATCATTAGTTACTCTTCGACAATGGTTGCAGCTATTTCATGCTTCAGTGGTATTCTTCTACTTTTTTTTGTTCCTATCTTCTAGAACACTCTTGTTTGGAGGCTTCTTAGTCCTTCACTTGAGCTTTCATCTCTTCTTTGAGAGGAGTTTTGTTCCCATAGGGTTTTCTCCTTTTTCTCCACTTTACAGAGATTTTATTATACTTACTTACCTCATCAAACCTAGTTGTTGAGACCCATTGTTGCTTTCTTGCATTTTTTACATGTTTTTTTAGTTCTTAGTTGCTTTTTAGCTACTCCCTAAGTTCATCTTAAGGGGGGGTGTTAGAGTTATCTTTTTTTAGCTAATAATTATTTTTAAATTATTAGTCTATTATACTCTATGCTTAAGCTAAACTTAGGAATCATATAATTCTTTAGGGTTTTCTCCTTTAGGGTTTTGAGTATCCTCTTATAAGGATTCTCTCTTTGTATTTTCATAACATCTATAATTATTGAATTGTATTCTTGTTACACAATAAATATGACTCCTCTTTTCTATATCTCTAAATTCTAGCCTCCATAGCTTTTTTGCTTCTCTCTTTCTATGACAGGTTTGCATGTAGGTGATCTTTGGGAGCTGTAGAGTTGATTTTTCCTGAGCTTCAATAAAGATAAATGAAGGATTGTATGAATGGTTGGTGATGCCTTTTGGGTTGACTAATGCACCAAATAATTTTATGAGGTTGATGAATGAGGTATTGAAGAAATTCTCGAGTATGTTTGTTATTGTATATTTGGATGATATTATGATTTTCAGTAAGACAAAAGAGGAGCATTTGTTGCATTTAAGACAAGTTTTGCAGAGGTTGAGAGAAGAGAAGTTGATGATAAATCTGAAGAAGTGTAGTTTCATGAAAGAAGGGTTAGTCTATTTGGGATTTGTGATATCTATGGATGGATTGAAGATGAACCCTGAGAAGGCAAGAACAATTGTTGAATGGCCTTCATCGAAAAGCTTTGGAGAGCTAAAAATCATTTCTTGGATTGGCTAGTTTCTAAGAGAAGTTTATCTAGAATTTCAGTTCAGTTTGTAGCCCTATGACTGAGACAATGAGAGGAGATAGGAAAGAATTCAAGTGGATAACCGAAGAAAATAAAAGTTTTGAATTGCTGAAGAAGAAGGTCACTGAGCAACCTGTGTTAGTTTTACCGGATTTCAACAAAGTATTTTAGGTGGATTGTGATGCAAGTGGGAACACAATTGGAGCAATATTGAGTCAGGAAGGGAAAGTAGTAGCCTATTTTAGTGAAATGTTGAACGATGCTAGGAGGAGATGTTCGATGTATGCTCAATAATTTCATGCCTATAGGGTCATAAAATTGTGACCCTATCAATTTTTTGACTACATTAGGATCCTCACGCATGCGAGATCGAATCTTCTAGCCTAATCAAGAGTGGAGACTGATCAACCCTCAGAATCAGCTTCTTTCTTGGCCTCCGCATCACCCTGTCTGCACTCTACCCTGGAGAAAGGGGTAGAACAAGGGAATTGTGCCCCTATACCCCCTATGATAGGGGTAGGGCACCCTTGTCCTCCCAAGAAAGGGGCGTGATGCCCCTTTCCATGCCTTATTTTGGGGTAGGACCTTTCCTAGAGCATGCATTGTAGGTTGTGCAGTGAGCGAGAAAACTCCCCCGATGTCAGCCTATGACAAAAATAAAATTCAGTAACATGTATTTAAGGGGAATTTGTCCTCTCATTTGTAGGATAGGGTTGGAGTTGGTCAAGTTGCATAAGTGATCAAGAATTCAAGCATTATTTTCTAGCATTGGGCATTCTCAAGTCTCCCTTCAAGGCTAGGTGTTGCATTCAAGTCAAGGATTCAACCATTGAAGAGAAGATTGATTCCAACATTTAATTCCAAACAAGAATTTCTATCAACATTGCTACCACAACCTCCCTTGAGGTGATTTACAATTTAGTCTTTCATTTACATCTACTTGCAAGTACTTTCTTTCATTACTTGGTTAATTCCAAAACTAGGGTTTGACCTAAAGGCAAACCCCCAATCCCAACCCATTTTCCTTTCTTTTCTATGTATAGGTTGTAGGTGTGCAGTTGTACTTTCAAGTTTCGAGCTCCATTTGCATAGGTAGAAAAACCATTTTTTTTTTGCGGATTTTTCTAAGGGCTTGTACATTCCCACCACGGTTCGGGAAACTTTTCCTCAAATTTGTAGGGTGACTTCATCTCGATATATTCCTATCAAATCCATGTGCACAACTTCATCCCATATTCTGATCTTAAATTATAATCAGTTATTTGTCACTTTTGCACTACATAATTCAATCAATTCCTTTCCATTTCAAATAGGACGAGGGGATTAACTTATCATTCTCATTTCACTTATAATTATATCATCTTTGGAGGTTTATTCTAGTGAGTTCTCCTCTCCTCTTCCAATGTGATTAGGTGAAAAGTGTTTAAAGGTAAATCCATAGTGAAACTCTCATCTCTCCTTGGAGGGAAAGGGTAGTTTTCCTCTTGATCTCTCAATCACACATTTCACCACATTACATTTTGGTGAACTTGATGTCTTACATGCTTTCTTTTGAACAAAATTGCATATTTTTCATTTGCAAGTTTTAAATTTCTGCAAACTTAGTGGTTAAATCATTAAAAACTCTAGTTTTTAAAATTTAAATTGAACTTGTTATTTGTAAAAATTGCTTGTGGTTATCTTAGATCTGAAAATTGTTTTGTTTATCAAATTCAATTTGCAAATAAAATTTACAAAATTAAGAGGTTACTTATTAAAACCCTAATTTTTAAAAATCATCTTGAACTTGTGCAAAAATTGGATTTTCATTTAATTTTCAGATTTCTGATTGTTCTCAGACTTGTTTTCATTCCTACAATCAAATTTTCAATTTCCCTCATTTTTCCCAAAATTCAAATTTCAAAATTAAGTGATTAGGTCATAAAACCCTAATTTTTAAATTTAATTGGATTTTGGGCAAATTTTAGATCAATTTCATTCACATTTAGATTTCTCAACATTTTCCAAGGTGTCCCTATCCATTAGGTTTGACCATTTTCAAAATTGCAATTCAATTCCTCTTTTTCTTCAAAACCCTAATAGGGTCCTATTTTTACATTTGAACCTTCATTTTTCCCATCTAGAAATCATAAAATTCACTAATTTCTTGGGGTTAGCTTTGAAATCATCGTAATATTCATCCTTGCAAATTTCAAAAAAAGTTGGTCAAACCTGTAGACACCTAAAAGTTGCACAATGAATCTTCAAGGATCTCGGTTACAACTGTGTTTTTCCCTCTGTGTCTGTTATGCTAGAAATGTATGCGAGAAATCTGGATTCATTAGATATTTTAATTAAATGGTCGTGGAATGGAGAATCATGGAACTGAAAGTCTATGGAGATTCCCAACTGGTTATAAATCAGATCAACAATGAATGTCAGACAAAGGATGACAAGTTGCTGCCATATAAAAGAATCTTAGATGACTTCAAATAGTATTTTGTACACATCACCTTCAAGCAAATACTAAGGTTGGACACCAAATGCATCCTTTATTTTGACTTTTTTGTGATCTAGTGCTGCCATTGACTGGTTTTCAGCATTAGATCCTTTATTTCTTTCATTTTTGTGACTGAGAGATTTGGCACCCTCCTGATTGCAGAAATCATTATTTTGTTTGCTGGTAGAGTCTATTTTCAGATTGACAGTACATAGGTAATGGACAATAGATTCATCATCTAGGGAAATAGGCATGTCATGGTGTTTAGGATCATCCCAGTCTATTAAATCAGGAAATATGAGTGATAAAGAGTCATTGGGTGGGTCACGATTAGCTGCGGTAAGTGTCATGATAGAGGTGTCATTAAAATTGACTGAGAGATTGGTTAAGTTAATGATATTGTCGAGGTCTTTGATGGTATCATATTTCGTGTAGACTTTCCCGTAGTGTCGTTGCTCATTTTCTTTAGCTTCATAGATATGTCAGACTAAATTCAAGTAGTCTAGACTATCTGCCTTGTCCTTCTTGAGAAAGGGGTGTATGAATAACACCTTCAGGTATATCTTCAGTAATATTTGAACAAGTTCCCCATTCATAGTCATTAGAATTAGTATCAAAAGTATTGTCCCAAAGTATTTCAGTGTTGCTGATAGGTATGTTGTAAGGTGAAAAGAGATCCCTGATAATTGATACCAGTCTGGTAGTTTTCTCTGATTCCATATCAGAACCTACTTGTACTCTTTGCATCTATTCATATACTATTTCTCCTTGGGGAGTAGTTACTTTCTTCAGGAGGTGCTAATGCCTTGTTTTGAATAGGTTCTTAGACATGGTGTACTTCCTCATAAGATGCTTCTTCTATTTGAATGGCCAACTCCTCTTGTTGTTTTTCTTTTTCTTGGTGTTCCCGCTCTTTCCTTATTGTTTCTGCTGCTTGGTGTAGTGCCTCTTTCCATGAGTCCTCATTGTATCTCTTTTTTTATTTCCATTGAGGTTTTTGATATTTATTCTTCTTTTTCCTTGGGGGTAGGTTGTGTCCATATCCAATCCTGTTTTGTCTCTAGAAAATTGTGAAGGAGGGTCCAATGGTTTTGTAATGCCTTCTTGATGCTTGCCTATAAGTCCTTTGCCATTGTATCCCATCTGTTGCATGATCAGGAATCCTTTTCCATACTATTGTGTTGGTATGGCTACCTCCATAGTAGTAGCTTTGACTTCTTCCTCATCCCTGTATAGCCAACTAAGGATGTCTTTCTCTTTTGATTCATGTGCTAGTGTGCCTAATTGGATAAATTTGCCATCAAATTTGGTGATGGGTTGTGTTGCTTGATGTGTCCATGCAGAAGGCTGCCCGTGAGTTTTTGGTGATGTTGGTAATTTGGTTAGACACATGGGTTTGAAAGAGTATTCTCCCATGCCTTACTCTTTATCTTTTGTTTGAAATCCATGGATAGAGATTTGAGCTTTTCTTGATAATGATCAAACGTTGAGGAAGTTTGAGCTTCCTTGTTGTGTGGAACCAAGCTATCTTGGGCTGCTTCCATGGCATTGCAATGTTGAAAGGGGTCATTATCTGCTGATATAGAAATCTCTTGTCTATTATATGGGAATTTGACACACTAATGGTAGGTTGATGGTACTACTTGCATTTCATGTATCCAAGGACAACCCAATAAAATATTGTATGTTAGTTTATGTCTAAGACTTGGCACATAGTGTCCCTTTGTATCAGTCCTACTTGAATAGGTAATATTATTGTTCCCTTGGATGATCTCTCTTCATCATCATATGCCTTGATGGTGATCTTTTTGTGTGGATCAATAGACTATTTAGAGAAGCCTAATGCATGGATAAGCTTTAAGGTACAAATATTGAGACCAGCTCCTCCATCTATTAATACTCTTTTAACTCGATTCTTGTAGACTAAGACTTCAATATGAAGGGGAGTACTATGTGGATGACTCAAAGAGATATTATCATGTTCAGAAAAGGTGAGATTGTGAGGCCTTGTCATGTGAGCCACCATGGATTGAAATTGATCAATATCCATATCTTGAGGCACATTTGTTTCAACTAGTGCTTGTTCCAAGATGTTCTTATGTTTCAGTGAAAGTTTTAGTAACTCGAGTATGGATATCTGAGCAAGATTTTTCCGCAGTTGATCAACTAAGCTATATTGAGTCTTGGGGAGAATGATTGTTATTGATGTATGTCCTTTCAAGACATATTTTTGAGCTCTCATGGTTACATTGATCAACTCATATTCAAGTTTGTCTTTGATTTTAATGACATTTACTTGATTGTCATCTATCGATATATGATTGATGGTGTTATTGTATATGTGATTTATGCGAGTGCCTCTGGTATCGTTTGATGATAAGGCTCCTTGTTGTAATTTGGAAGAGGATTTTTAAACGCATCATGATCACTATTTGTTTTGAGACCATCAACCATTAAATCACATCTATCAATCATGTCTTGAACAATGTTTTCAAGCCTCATGCAATCGTTTGTTTGATGTCCTTTATTTTGATAAAAATCATAGAAGTGTGAGTCATTCCACCAAGGTGGTTTGATCTAGGGTTCAAAATTATTTATGGTTGATAATGTGATAATCTTGTTTTCCATGAGTTCTCAGAATGCTGATTCTAAGGATTGTCCCAATGGTGTGTAGATGCGTCTATTTTGGAAATTGTTGGTGTTACCCCTTTGATTTGGATTAGTTCCTCAATTAGTGTTGTTGCCTTGGGCATTTTTGTTGGTATTTGGATTTGAAGGTCCCTGATTGCTATTTGGCGGATAAGTGTTAGTGCCTTGGTTAGCACCCTTTTGATTCTTGGTAGCATGTGGATTACCTGATAAAGCCAATAATGGTTGTTTGGAATTCATATCATTAGCATCAGTTCCTCCCTCATTAACATCATTTTTGTTTCTGGTCCAGAATCTAGATTTGTCTAAGGTGTTGTTGTTGTTCTGGTTGTTAAAATGAGAGTTGGATTAATTAGTTCCTTCTTTGAAGAACTTCAATGTTCCTTTCTTGATACATGCCTCCTCTACTTGGATTCCATTTTTGATTAATTTGGCAAAAGATGGTATGCACTAGAGCTTGAGTAGATAACTCATCTCACTATTCAGATTGTCGATAAGGATATTCATCTTTTCTTTCTCAGGCACATCTCAAGGATATCTTGAAACCATGAATCTCCATCGTTGACCAAACACCATGAATGTTTCATTATTTTTCTGTTTGGTATTGCATACATCCAGCATGGTGATTGCGTGTTGAATATTGTAGGAGTATTGCGTGATAAATTTATTGACCAACTCATCAAAGGATATGAGGAGAGGTGTAAGTTTAGACAACCACTTCATTGTTTTTTCTCCCAAAATTCTTGGGAACAACCTCATTAAATAAGTGTCATCGTGAGAAAATTCAAGGATCATGGTACAAAACTCCTAAACATGATCATGAGGATCACTCTTACCATCATATTTGTCATATTTGGGTATGTCTGAATTCGAGGGAAAAGGTATCATGTTCAATCTCCTATCAAAGAGGCAAGGAAATTTTTTTTTTAAGGAGTATCGTACCATAGTCCCCTGTTGCATGTCCTACATTTGTCTCTGCAGCATTTGCATTTGTTATGTAAGAGAAACCATGGGCGTATTTTTTTGTCAAGGAAATGATTTTTCTCTTTTGTTATCCCTAGTTCGGGTATGGGTGTGTTCTGGTATGTTATGTTGTTCAGGTATGTTTTGTTCAGGTTCATGTGTCTCCTCTTCTCTCTATTGTTCTTGATAAGTGTAATTTCAAGACCTTGTCCTAAAGATTTTAGTGTCAAAGTCTTCAGGAATCCTAACTCCTTTGCTTGTTAGCATGAGCATGCATTTTTCTTTGTCAGCTTCTTTGATTCTTTCCATAAGTTTTTGGAATGAGGGGTTTTCTTGACATTCTTGAATAAGCTCCTTAGTGATCTTTGTTTCCTCTAGATTTGGATACTCGAAAGGATTTGATAATCTTCAACCCATACTGGACTTTGGTTGTGGTTCACTTTGTTTGTTTCATTCAGAGTGAGTGACAATGGGCATCTAGTAGAAACTTTCTATGACAAAGGGGACAAACTCCTCTTCTTCTTGTTGTTCGGGAGTTGGTGGTTCAAATCGAGCTATTTTGTAAGTGATGTAGACTTCTGGGAAGAAATCTGGGTTGATCTTTCCTCCACGATTCAAGCGTTGACTGAATGTTGAATTTGGCAAAAGGCTCTACTTCTTAATGGTTCTTCATCAAATTTTTTTGACTTGTCTTGAAGATATAACTGCATATGATGGAGAAAGGTGTGATGTGATTTGAAGAGTTGACAATTTATATAGAGAAATCTATTTCGTTTGGCAAGTTTCTGAGAACCGAGTTGTTGTTTCTTCAACTTAGTTTTGTGATGAAAACTTTTTCTTCTCAAAATATGAGTGGTCATACATGATTGATCAATGGTTTCCTTTGATGTTTGGATTATGATACTTTGTTTGAAAACTTAAGCCTACTTTTATCGAGTAGAGGTTTAGATTCACCTCTATGACAAAGTGCATCAAATGATATGGAAAAAGAGTTTCCCGATATGGAGACTCGATTTGATGACTTAAGTTTAAACTAGGTATGTTTGGTTGATGGAATCTATTAGATGGTGGACCTCTTGATGAATGTGATGATACTATTTGATTCTGATAGGATAAAGTTTTTATCCCTAGCTAGTTTTGGATTTTGACAAATGTTGTTCTAAGATTGACTCGCTTGATTGTTTGGAATATTTCTCTGATATTTTGGTTCAAGTTTTGCTTTGCAAGGTTAATTGAGGATCCAAAAGGGTATTTGAGATTGATGATAAAAAATTTCAAAAATGCTCAGTTTCGCTCTTTGTTTTTCTAAATTTTACCTATGCACCAAGACAGAGACTGGATGCGCTAAAGTGTGATCTAGATGCGCTATCAAAAGCCACCAATGCACTAAGCAGCATGTACTACGCGCTAAACCAAAGTTTTGAATTTTGACCGATCTGGATGGGTTATGCACTAATATGTCCTTAATACGCGCTAATGTTTAGACTCAAAGTGCTACAGTTTTCCCCTAATGCACTAGGCTGATGCTCCAAAGCGCTAGTATGGTGTCTCAGAGCACTAGTGAAAAGTTTGTCAAATTTTTGGACTATTATGCTCTATTTTTAAGAATGAGTGTGCTAAGTTTCAGATTGCATGCACTAAAGTGTGATCTATATGTGCTAGGAGATTGCTCCTATGTGCTAAACTCCTTTGTTTGTTCTGTTTTTGGTTTTTTTGGAAAATTTTCAACACTTTTTAAATTTTGATGGATGATTATCTGAATTATAAACTGAAAACATAGCATGAAAGAGACAACCATTTTTGCCTATTATAAACAAAGAGTGTATGTTCTGCGAGGATGTGTTCAAATCCCCAATGTTTTCACAGGTTTGGATACAAATAAGACAATTCAGAAAAACTCTTTATTCAAAGGTCATCAATAATACCATAGCCCATTAGTCTTGATACTCTGTCAGCTCAAACGGTTGTGTCAACCCCTAGGGGGCGCCCATTTTTTTGCCTTTTTCCAGAAATTAACCCAAAGTGAATTGCTTCACAATTGGGTAGTTATCTTGGGAGATATATGGTGAGTAATCTTAGGGGTGGATTCTTCCCCACCCTTGCACTATGATATTGTCAATGTTTGGATACTGACTCGGCTCAAGGTTTCTATTGCTAAAGTTCATAATTAGACTTTTGTTCGGTCTTCAGTGATAAACTCCCTCAGGAGGCTTCCCAACCTTTAGAACAAAGTCTTTACATCTCTTAAAGATATTGGGGGAAGACTAATAACTGAGAAAAACTATTGAAGGGACTTTCATCATCCTCCACTTTTGATTATAGTGGGTTGGAACACTTGGCGATAAAGTCATTTCCCACTTAGATCATTCCCCTCTCACTGGCACTCTAAGAGCAACTCAAGAGGGTAGGCCTGCTAAAGGATGTAAATGGTTGAATTACAGAAAGTTTAAGAGTGGTTTGGTTTTTTGGTCACCTAGTTAAGGGGAGAGCATATACCTTCCACTTTCGAAACAAGGCACAAAATGGTTCTTTTTAACCCTTCAATTCAGTGATTTGCTAACTTCTATTGGGAGATGTTGCTCCAAAAAAGGCACAATGTTCTTTTTAACTCTCAAATCAATGATTTTCTAATCTAAGTAAAGAAATCCGGGTCAACAAAGCAAATTTTTGATATGGTCAATAGAATAAATTCAATAGGGGAAGGATTTCCCTCTTTTGCTTTATCTAGAATTTGGAAGTGAGGTTCTTTAACTTGTGAAAAAAAAACTGAAGTAGATCCTTTTAAACACCAAAGGATGGTAACGTTTGTTTTATACTTTGCAAAAGTAAAGTTTGTTTTTGTTCTTTTTAAATCCCAAAATGAATTGTTTTTCTCCCTATGAAAGAAAAATTAAGATTTGTTTGTTGTTCTTTTTAAATCACCCAAAAGGAAAATGAGTTCATTTTTACCAATAAGGGGAATTAAAAACTTCTAATAACTAACTTATAAAAGTTAGAGATAATAAAACTAATCAAATGCCTAAAATAGTAACAAAATTAACCTTTCAATTCTACAAAACGAAGGTTAGTAACCTGCAATCAAAACACTAGTTAGCAAAGAAAAAGAGTTTCCAAGGTGGACTTCTACAAGTCTAAGTTTTTATCTCGATTACAACTATGTTTTTCCCTCTGTGTTTGTTATGCTGGAAATGTATATAAGAAATCTAGATTCATTAGATATTTTAATTAAATGGTTGTAGAATAGAGAATCATGGAACTGAAAGTCTATGGAGATTCCCAACTGGTTATAAATCAGATCAACAATGAATATCAGACAAAGGATGACAAGCTGCTACCATACAAAAGAATGGTAGATGACTTCAAATAGTATTTTGTACACATCACCTTCGAGCAAATACGAAGGTTGGACAACTATCACTTCACTATTAAAAATTCCAGAGCAACAGAGTCGTTATGGGTTTCTGGTAGAGCAACTATTTTCCCGAGCCTGTAACAATTCTGCATCCCATGTTATCTATGCCTTAACCAGTTCAAACTCTCCATTATACGAAACAATCTATGAATATCTTAAAACCAATACCCTACCCATTGACCTATCACATAACCAAAAACCTAACTTTATCCAACAAGCCGCCCTTTATACCTTAACTACTGATACCCTTTACCGTCGAGGTCTAGATGGTACTCTTCTTTGTTGCCTTGATCGTAATGAATCTGACTCTACTTTACACGAGCTTCATGGGGGAATTTGTGGCACACATTCAAGTGATCCTACTCTCGCTAAATTTTTTTTGAGAATGGGGTATTATTGGCCAACAATGGAAAAATACTCTTATCTCTTTGCAAAGAAATGTCCTAAGTGCCAAATCCATGGCAATCTTATCCATGCACCAGCATAGGAATTGCAGCCATTTACAACATCTTGGCCTTTCTACCATTGGGGACTTGATTTAGTAGGGAAAATCTATCCTTCCTCTTCAAATGGATACAAGTTCATAATCACTGTGACAGAGTATTTCACAAAAAAGATTGAAGCAGTCCCACTGACCACAGTAACTAGAAAATAAATTGCCTCATTTATTCTCAATTTTTTGATCTCCAGATATGACATTCCTAGTTCCATCATTATAGACAATGGGCGTCCCTTCAAAAATTAGGATGTGTGAGAACTCTATGAACAATTCAAAATACAACATCATTTCTCTACACCTTACTATCCATAGGGGAATGGTTAAGCAGAGGCACCAAATAAAATAGTATTAAAAATCCTAAAGAAGACAATAAATGATGTAGGAAAGGATTGGCATGTGCAACTCAATTCGACACTTTGGGTATACATGACTAGCATCTGGACACCTACAGGGGCTACACCATATTCTTTGGTGTATGGATCAGAAGCAATTTTACCTCTTGAGGTAGAGATTCCATCACTCAGAGTATCTTTGAAAGGTCTCATTCCAGATGAGGAATATCGGGTCAACAGATTGCAAGAACTAGAGCTTCTGGATAAAAAATGACAACATGCCTATAATCACCTCAAATAATACCAACATCGCATGTGCCAAAGCTACAAACACAAAGTCATCCCTAGGATTTTTAAAGTTGGTGATCTTGTACTCAAAGAAAATCCCCGAAATCAATAGGATCGAGAAAAGAAGGGGAAGTTTGAACCTAACTAGTTGGGTCCCTATGTTATCATATTAGCTTATGGACCAGGTTCCTATCAACTAACAACTTCAGAGGGAGATGTGCTCGATGAACCAACCAACAACATCCATCTAAAGAAATACTATACTTGAGTGGTCTAATGCACGGAAAAAGTGAAAAATACAAAAAAAATTGAAAAATCAGAAAAATACAAAAAAATCAAAACAACAAAAAAAGTGCAATAAAAACAAGTGGTGAAAACCTAGCAATAGACACTATTTGTGAGGGAATAGCTCCTCTATCTATCATTACTCATATCTTTTGCAGCCAAATTCAAAGCTAATGGCCATCGCCCAACACCTTTCACACAACATTATCTGGGACACACTTAATGTAGTCATTATCCTTGCTTATCTAAAGACCAATTCATCATATCCCACCATGGCTTGGTAATCACTATAAATATCCACATCGATCGTTATCTATAGCTAGGGGAAGTATTCCTCTAACTTCAAGCATTCCAACAAAAAGCAAATAAGAATTGTAGCACGCCGAGAAAATCCTGTCAACAATAGCTCATTAGCCGAGAAAACAAAACACTGATCTTATTTACAATTTCAACATACACATGATGGATGATTTTGTGAATTATAATTTTTTTACATCTCGCATGAAGTTTTGATTATTTTGCACTTAAACTTTTTGAATTATTGGATCTCCTAAATTTTCTCAAATTTGCATCGAGCAAGAGAAAGTGGTTGGAGGGTCTGATATTTTTTGGTTTTTTGTCTGTGAGGCGATCACTTGTACTATGCAAAATTTTGTCTCAAGACGTGATTATGAATGTATCACTGAAGACATTGTTCCACTTTATGCATATAAATGGTCCAATCTTATATGTTTATATGCAAGTAACACTCAAGTCATCTTGGTTCAATTATACCTCAACGCTTGTGCCATCTTGCAATATCAAAATCCATGTAAGTTTTTCTCAGGTCATTATGGTTCAATTATACCATTATGCTTGTATAAAACTTCCAACATATCAAACACTCAATGATGATAAACAAAAATGGAGCATAAACATGTGACTACATAGGAACGACAAATGATAGAATGAGGATGATCAATTAGTTCAATATCATTTTACAATTAGTTGCATATCATGTAATTTTGCATTTAGTTGCATATCATTATCATACATCTCATTTTCAAGATACATCTCACATCTCATAAATCAATGCAATACTTCATCACATTTTCATTCATCTCATCATGAATCATACATTCATGTCATAATCGAAATCAAGAGCATTTATCTAGTATGACATCATCCTCATAGAATCTCATATCGAAACATATTGCATATCATTCATCATTGCATCCATCACATGCATATCTATCATATCATCATGGAATCTTTCTTCACTTTCATATCTTCATCATTATTCCAAACTATCTTCTATCATTCTTCCTAAATATCTTCTATCATGTCTTATATAGGATGTATCTTTCCTGAAACCAGATGTTTTGATCAACTCTTATGCAGGATATATCGTTCTTGAAACTAGACGTTTTGATCAGCTCTTATACAAGATATATTGTTCTTGAAACCGGATGTTTTGATCAGCTCTTATACAAGATATATTGTTCCTAAAACCATATTCTCAATCATCTATGTCTTATATAAATGGTATCATTCCTGAAACCAGATGCTCGATCATTCATGTCTTATATAGGCGGTATCATTCCTGAAACCAGACGCTCAATCATCCATGTCTTATACAAGAGGTGTCATACTTGAAACAAGACTTGATCTCAATCCAATCAATCTAATCAATCTTATCAAACTCATGCATGGCATCACTATTCTATCTTTCAAATAGAATTCTTCTTCTTTTGAGAGATCATTCATGTCTTTTGTGCATGAACGATCTCCTGAGGGGGCATTATCATATCAAATCTCAACATCAATTTCATATCAGTTTCATATCAAATTTTCATATCAAATCAATTCTTTATATCTGAGGCATCATCAATATCATTTATCAAATCTGGGGCACAACATCATCATATTGACATCTCGATGCAAACATCATATCCGATAATTTTTCTTTGAATCAACATGTGCACACACGTCACTTCAAAGAGGGGCAAAATGTAGACGTATAAAAATGACCACTTTCCTAAGTGAATATTTAATATTCATTTTAACCTCATTCCTCTATTTAATTAAATTTTGTTTAATTAAATCTATTTGATTAAATAAGTTATTCAATTTATTTAATTAAATTCACCCAAGCCTTTCATATCCTTTAATTAAATAAATCACTTTATTTAATTAATTTCCCTTTCTCCCCTTTTAATGAAATCTACATTTGATTAAATTGGTCATGTCAAATAAATAAATCTAATTTATTTAAATCCCCGACTTGCATCTATTTTGTTGAAATAAAGAAATTAATTTTAATTAAAACTACCCTCCATCCACTTGCATTCTCCTACATCTCCCACTTGCCTCTCTAAACCCCTCTTCTAGATTCTTCTAATCACTTCTAAATAAGCCTAACCCATCTACTAAATATTGTCACATCCCTAAGCAAAGGGAAGTAACTTCTCAAACCCTCAAAGTCTTTGGAAACCATTAAAGGCTTTATGTCTTCAACAAGTTAACCTTGAAAGTCTTCCAAACCATTAATGGTTAACTCAACCCTCTTGCATGATTAGAGACTTTCTCTCTAACTCAACCCTCATCTAACCCAAGAGTCTCATCAAGAATTCATGACTTTACCCTTGGTTATTCCTTTAACCCTTGCACAAGAGTTTATCCTTTGGGTAAAAGCTTTATCCAATGGATAACCTTGACCTAACCTTAACCCTTACCTCCTAAGGTAACCATGAGGTCTTCTCAAGCATTTAATGTTTTTTACATCCCCTCTCAAGAATTCGTATGTTGACAATTATCGCCATTTCATTGGTGAGAATTATAAACATGGATTGATAACTTTCAATCCTGGCCCTTGATAATATCATCCAATCCTTACCATCCATTGCCCTATTCTTCCTATAAATAGAGCTCTCATTCCTCCATTTTAATAATCCAAGTTTCATGCATCTAATCTATACTCATTTTTATAAAGCATTTAGTCTCTCTTTGAATAGAAATAATTTAATAAACATTTTAGAAGTATTTCTATTATCATAATAATCATATTTAGCTAGTATATCATGTTAGGATAGTTCTTTTACTAATCCTTGCATGTTATCATCATATACATGCTAGTTTAATTCATACTTGTTAATATCATGCATATTTAGGATTGTATTCATGTTAGATTGATCAAGTATCCCTCATTCTCATGATTGTCATCCCTAAGTCACTTTGCTCAGTGATCTGAGAGCAAAGGCATTGGCTTGAGGGGTCTTGTGAGATAGAGTACAATGAAACATCCATGGGGAAGTTAAGTTATTCAATATAAGTCCATAACTTTCACCCAGAGTCCCATTGGTGTGTGGACTAGTCCTGAATTCATATTTTCAGTTTCATCACACCACTTTTCCTGCACACACTCTCTATTTCAACCTCGTGTCAAAACAATCCATGATGTAATGTTTCACTTCCTGATACTACGTCTACAGTCTTGGAACCAAGCCTAGTCTCTATAACCTTTTGTTTTCCTTTGTCAGAAATGATTTTTGCAATTTGTGGATCACCTTGAACCTCCCTACTAGTTTGCACAAGAGTTTTGGGTGCAAGACTAATTTTAGCAATCAAATTTTCTCTGATAACAGGGCCATTTTCTTTACTTTTAGGTTCTTCTTGGGTGAATAACTCAAGATCTGCAATCTATCTCAACAACCTATCTCTCTCATTAATTCTTGCCTTAATCTCATTTTCCTTATCCATCTCCTTTTGTTTTCTTAAGGAAATTATTTGATGTACCCTTTTGTTGAGAGCTTCGATTACCTGGGAAACCTCATCAGGGTTTGGGAAAGTTTCCTCTGAATTTGATAGGTTGACATGGTCGATATCAATCAGACTTACATTTCCATCTATAGTTTGGGGAAAAGAATCTACCCTAACATTGGAGCTATTCATATCTTTCCCAGAAATGCCAGTGTGAGACACTCTTTGATGAAGGGTTTGAATATCTTCATTATTACCAAACAAACCACTATGAAAACCCATAATGTCTTGTTCAGATTCGTGAGATGATGTATTAGAATTTGTATACACCGGTCATCCAAAAGACTTACCTGTATGGCTGCCCTTTTGTCTCCATGAAGCATTAATTGCTTCATGTATATTTGTTTCTTTGTGGCCTTTCCAGACTGGTTCGGGCAATCCTCCTTGCAACTTCTCATGGGGATTCTTCTTCATGTAAGACCTCATGTTTCTTCCTCTCTGCATTGTTATCACTTCCTTGAAATGAATTGTGATTTATTTAAAAGCACTGGTTGTTTATATTTTCAGAGTCACCACCCAAATGGGAATTTAAAATATTTTAAACTCGACAAATCGCTCACAAGAGATAGCAGAAAGAGAAAGCTATTTTCAGAGAAAAAAGTGAAAAACACGAGGATAAAAAATAATAATTACAAGGACATGGGAAAATGCAGATTTGGACAATTTTTAAGCGATACAAGCACTGATCTGCAACATATACTTATATTATGACTTTCCCTAGTAGAGTCACCATTTTTGTTGTTCTCCATTTTGAAAACTTATGTTCCCTCTCTTTAAAAGTGAAAGTTACTGCCTCTGTGCTGAAGTGGAAGAGAACAACAAAATTTTGAAATAAAGACAACAAGATGAGGTTTCAATAAGGAAACCTCCTACACTTTAAGCTTTTAGAAAAATCTTGGATGGGTGAACCCTGTTATGACTATTTTCTTACAAAATAACAAAAGGTTTACAGAAAACCAATATAAATTCCTATAAACTTTCCTTAAGGACTGGTACAACTAAACATAAAACAAAAAGTTGATTTGATTTTTGAATAGGACCACAAAATGCACCGAAAAACCAACAGGTAAACTAGTGCCTTATCCGGGTAATAGAGTCATCTACAACACACTACAACCTGATAAAAGAAACTCATACACAAGTCACAAGTTAGTGATCTATCAACTATGTATATGTCTGACATATACAGAGTCCTAATCTACACCAGACTTTATCATCAAATCCACACCAAAAATACTGATATCAATGACTTTGTTTAAAGTACATTTATATTCCCTCCTTGAGAAAAAGACTTAAAACAAATTCATTAAATGCCTAGCAAATCATTCAAACAAACAATCCTTGATTATTTAGATGGAATGAACACCAGTACAATGACATAGAGACAATACAAGTCTATGTTCAAATTCTCTGGACTGTATATTTTATTCATCCATCAAAATATTACAAGTACAACATATCTAACTCAAAAATGCTTACAAAATGGCTTGTATTAATTTTGCCAAAGTTTAGCTACAAAATTTTGTGTCCCCTTTTCTAGGTAGTCCTGGTATCCTTTTATAGATAGAAAATAAGGATGCAACAAGCTTCAGACTTTCCCCTTTTCACATCTTTCTTTTAACTTCTCAATATGTTTTCTCCAAACAAATTGCAAAAATGCTCCTATTTTAACAAAACTATTATTAGCCAAAAATTCATCATTGGCCTACTTAAAGACAGGATCCAGTTCTCTGCCTGCAAACTCTTCAATAGTTAGGTCCATTTTTGGTACCTACTAGCTCCTCTGGCATCCCTTCTTGTAATTCTTTGTATGTGCATGCAATCTCTCTTAGGCTTCCTAACTGCAACAATTGCTCAGCTATTGCCTGCTCATCACCTATAAATAATGGGGATTGAGAAGGAGAATACAAGGACTCACTTGATTGTGCTTCCTTTTCCAACCGCTGCCTTTTTGGGGAGGCATGTGACTCAAGAGAATCCTCCATTGGCCTTTTTCCTTTAAAAGTGGAAGGCTCATCTTTCCTTGGCATCACTACATTATACCTCAACCTCTTATACATCACATATTCACCAAAGGGAACAACCTTAGTAAAAACAGGCTTAGCTAAAACAAGCTTAGCTTTCTCAAGATCTGCTTTCATTACAACATCCTTCTTCTCATTCAAGATTTGCATTGCATCTTCAAAATAGTCTACCAAAAACTTAATCTTTTCTTCAAAAGGGTGAAAACTATTCAAAGGATCGTAATTCTTGTCAAAGTGTTGGACAAAATCAAGGGTCTTCTTGAATGCCAACCACTTTTCCTTTCTTACTTCCTGCTCATCCAAATTGAATTCATTTCTTATCAGATCTTTAGGAAAGTGAAATTGATGAATTCTACCCCCACACCTGACTTTCTTCTTGAACATACCATTGAAGAAGTCCTCTAGATCAACAAACCTAGCAATTGTCATTGCCAACCTAAATGGCTGAAGGAAGCTTTCAAAATGTAACCAACCACCTTTGGTGACTACAAACTGATGTACTAAAGTGACTGTTGGGAAAATTGTTCCTCTTCCTTTGTTTGTTAGCTCTACTTCTTGTAGGCTTCCAATCTTCCTCAAAATCTCAGCAGTGTCGATCTTCAAAGGGACTTGATAGGGGAGTAGATATGGGGTAAACCTGAAACCATATACTCTGAAAATAGTGGAAACATGATACAAGATTACGTCACCCCAATTGTGCACAATCTTAATATTCTCAGCAAACTCCTTTGGTCTAATGAATTGAAGGAGAGCCTTTGGGATCCTAGGGTTCTCTTGACATAGAAGGATTCTGAGCTTAGATGCAAAGCATATGTCAAATTTCAAGTAACGTGCATCCTCTCTGTCCCAGGACAAATCTGCACTCCATAACTGAATAGGTATGTCTTCACCATCCTTTTCCTTTAGTAGATCCATGTCCTTTGCAAAATATTCAGTACCTTTAAACAAGAACATGTGCATCAACATGGAGTACCAGCTGAAAGGTTTATCCACCTTAGCATTATTTATCCCGATTAGAACTTCATGAATGGCATATGTAAGATAAGGTGCAAAATCATAGGTTATTGCTAAGGACGGGTAAAAAATTTGTTCCATCATAAGCATATAATGGGTAGGCATGGTGTTCTTTGCATCTTCCCCAAGAATTTGACATAGAGACCAATATATGCCCTTAGCCCTTAAAGTGAATAAATTCATAGGGAAGGGCTCCATTGTACTAGGGCCTACCAATGTCAATCCTCCTATCTTTGTGAAAAATTCCTTCAAGGGCCCACTCCTAAGATGATCCCTCTAGACATCATAAACCTTCTCGAACATCTCAAAATCAATGGGTTCCAAATAGTTTGAGGCCTCACTTAGCTAGAAAACCCTTCTGAATTCATCATCATTAATTTCAATTAAGGGCCCCCCATTTACATTTCTCACAGTCCTAGTGATAGGGCCATAACTTTTTGCAATTTGGGTCAACAAATCAACATCCATGAAGACTCCAGGGACCACCAATTTTCCAACATCTAATTCTCATATATTATTTATAGGAGCAGGTGTATTTCATTGACCAAATCCTACCCTGAACAAACCTAGACTTGTCATACCTATCTAGGCATCTCTCATCCAACATCCCTTGTCGTATAAACTGTCACCAATCTACTGGCGGGGAGATTTGGGCACGAATTCTTTTATCTTGGCTGCACTATTTGTAGATTGAACCAGTTGTTCTAAAAAGTCATCGCAGATAGCCCTCTCTTGGTAATCTATTTTCCCCTTGAATTCCCTTCGTGGTGCCATCTTAAAAATATCCTTACTTCAATTGTTATTCAAATAACCTCTTTTGAATTTCAAGAACCAAATAATGCCACACAAATAGGAATTGTAAAGCACAGTAGTAAGAAAACTTACTTGTTGCCTGAGAAATCACAAAGCGCACACCTATTCTCTCTGCAAATCTTCTTGAATGCTCCTTTGCAATCTGAAATTTGAAACAACGTCTTATGAAAGGACCTTAATGACAACTGAGCATTTATTACCATTAATGAAGCAACACACTTCTGCAATTAATCCTTTTGAATTTTTGAATTTCGGCTCCAACGGACCAGAAGGGCTTCTTCTAAGTACTTTTACTTTCAGTCGCTGGTCCGCAAGGATTAAAGTTCATGCAACTTTCTGTCATGGTCCAGCAACAACCGTTAGATCATGCGGGTTCAACACACCCTTTAATCATTTAAACCTTCAAAGTGGGCCCATCATTCAATCACTTGTCTGCTCTTTGTCATTGATCCATGATGAGTAAAGGTGGAGTATCTTCTTATCACGGTCTAGCAACAACCATTGGATCATTTCATTGTTACTCGGGCTTTAAAGAACAGTCGGCGCTTAACCGTCATCACTTAACCGTCAACACATACTAGATAAAACATAACCGTCGAGACTACTGATGGCTTCTCACTGATTTGCAAACCATAAAAAATGAGCATCTCTCAATCGTGGTATAGAGACAACCATTGGATCATGAGCTAACTGTTCAATCTTTAAGGTCCCTCATTACCTAGTCGTCATCGCTAATTGTCTGACCAGCCTCGCCGCTAGTGGCTTGTCGCTGAGTCACAATGAATAAAGGTCACACAACTTGGCTTCATGGTATAGCGACAACCATTGATTGTTTCAAGATCTACATACCTTTTAACAACCCGATGCATGCATTAATACTATAGCTTAAGACATAGGGAAATATTTAGAACCTGGACTTGAGATATTTGGAACCTGCCTAGACCTAAGGTGTAAATGACCCTCTTTAATGACACTTTGAACCTCTTGGTTAAGTGAAAAAGGTAGCGACTAAAAATATTTTACCAATGGACATAAAGGATAAAAAGTGTTTTCTTAAATGTAGGTTTTAAAAGATGTTAAACCCAAAACCCTTAGGACTTCTAAAGCTGAAGACTTAGAACACTTTTGCATAATTTTCAACACTTTTGGAAAACCATGAAAAATATTACCAGACCATCCAAATTACTCCTAACAAGAATAACCCTTACAAACAAGTCTTGCTTTATTCCTAACAACTTCACCTTGCTCATTCAATTTATTTCAAAATACCCATTTAGTTATAATTACATTTTTATCCTTAGGTCTGGGAACAAGAATCCATGTATTATTATTTTCAAACTGATTCAACTCTTCTTCCATTTCTTTAACCTAATTTTCATCTTTACAAGCTTCATCAACATCCTTAGGTTCAATCTTAGAAATCAAGCAATACTCTTCAACAATTCTTCTCCTAGTCATCACACCTCTATTCTTTTCTCCTGTGATTGATTCTCTGAATGATTTAACCTTACATACCTGGGAGCCTTAGGATTTTCCTAATTTTTAAACTCTTGACCTCTTTCTTTTGCACTAGCACTTGCACCTTCACCTTCATTCTTAGCTTTTTCAGAGCACTTTGAATTTGATTCTGGGTTTGCACTTGCTTTCCTTTATCTACACAGACATCTTGATCATTCGAATCATACAAGATCTTATTTTATTTCCATTTCCTTCATCAACATTGACATTATCTCTTTCAAATATCTTCCTCAATCTCTTATTATAATACCGCTAGGCCTTACTCTTAGTATAATAACCAAGAAAGATTCCTTCATTACTTCTAGCATCAAACTTACCTAGATCTTCATCTCTTTTGATATAGCATTTACTACCAAAAAATCTAAAATATCTAACTGTAGGAACATAACCAAACCATAACTCATAAGGAGTCTTACCGATATCACCATTAATATGCACCTGGTAAAAGGTATATATGCAGTACTCACAACTTCTCTCCAATATATTTGCGAAACATTTCCTTCAATCATCATGGTTCTAGCAACTTCTCGAATTGTCATGTTCTTCCTCTCCACAACACCATTCTGCTAAGGGGTCCACGAAGCAAATGACTGTCTATTCACCCAATGCTCTTCACAAAAGGAATTGAACTCATCGGAAGTAATCTCACCACCTCTATCAAATCTCAGACACTTCACCTTCATACTAGTGTCTATCTCAACCATAGCTCTAGAAATCTTGAATTTCTCCAAGGCTTCATACTTCTCTCTTAAGAAAGTAACCCACATCATCCTTGAATAGTCATCAATCAGCAACATAAAATGCCTATCACCATGCAAACTTCTCACTCTATAAGGACCACATAGAATACTTCTCTCTTAAGAAAGTAACCCACATCATCCTTGAATAGTCATCAATCAGCAACATAAAATGCCTATCACCATGCAAACTTCTCACTCTATAAGGACCACATAGATCAGTATGCACAAGATCCAATATTTTAGATTAGAAGTATAGTGTTTGCTTTTGAAAGAAACTCATCTGCTTCCCTAATTGACATTCCTTACATACCAGGTTAGAAGGCTTCACAATCTTAGGCAGCTCTCTCACTGCTTGAGTGGAACTTAGCTTAACCATGCAGTTAAAATTCACATGACACATCCTTCTATGCAATAACCAAGTTTCATCAATCTCAGCAATCAAACAAATTTTATCACCAGCATTCAAGTGAAAGATATTACCTCTAGTCTTTGTACCTAATGCAATCTGTATTCTGGAGCTACTCAAGATCTTACTCTTTCCATTCTTGAATTGAAAATCATATCCCTTATTAACCATCTATCCAACACTCAAAAGATTATGCTTTAGAACTTCAACATACAAAACATCATCAGTATTATACTTACCATCAAGAGAAATAGAACATCTACCATGGATTATACCAACTTTGTCATCTCCAAATATTACTACACCACCATCATACTTTTCCATACTCGCAATCTTACTCTTATCACCTGTCATATGATGAGAGAAACCACTATCAATAACCCATTGATCTTTCTCTTCAATATTAGCAGCTAAAACTTTATCTTCATTAATGTAGCTAGGAGAATCAATAGTCATATAATCATCTTCCTTATTAGCAATGAATACCCATTCATCTCCTGAATTTCCTTCCTCAGACTCATCATCAGCCACACCTTCATCAACAACAAAATAACACTTCTTGTAATATTTAGACTTATATGGCTTCAGTGGCTTCTTATAAACTCTTTCCAGACACCTTGAGGCAAAATGACCTTATCTTATTGCATGAAAAACATTTAAGAGGCAACTTTCCTTCATACTTAAAAACACCCTTAGGAAATCTTATGGAAATCAAGGCTTCAAGTTGTTCAATATCTCTTTCTTCTTCAAGATCTCTCATCTTCTCATATCTAGATACCCTTGTATAATTTTCTCCCGAATCATATTTAAGCTTCCCGGATACAGTGGCTTTGAATGCAAATTCAGATTTGGGAGGGGCTTCTCTGAACTCACTCAAATCAAAAGCAGTAAGCTTATCGATCAACATGTCTCTAGTCACATCTATCACAATCTGGATCCCTTCAATAGTAGAAGCTTTATTCTTGTAAGAAGGAGGCAAGGATCTCAACACTTTAGCAAAAATATTAGATTCTTTCAACGCTCCACCGACACATTTGATGTTCAACACCAACTCATTCACTTTCTACATAAAGGAGGTAATGTTCTCATCTTTGCCCATCTTCATCATCTCATACTTTCCTTTCAAGCTCTATAACTTAGAAACTTTCACATGGCTATTACATTCATACAAAGTTTCTATCTTTTTCCAAATCTCATGAGCAGTATGCAAGTCCATCACATTAGTCATCTTAGAATCAGACAAGACACCCAACAATGCTTCTTTAGCTCTAATATTGAATTGAGCTTCCTTTATCTCATCCAGAGTAGTAGGACCATTCAGAGGAGCATTATACATATTCTTAGTAATCTTCCAATAGTCTTCACCGATGCATCTCAAATGACATTCCATCTGGTTATTCCAGAGACTTTAATTCATTCCATCAAATCTTGGACTATCCTTCTTAAAAGAAAAGGTTGTCATCTCAGATCACCTCAAGCGGCCAAGCTTCTTTTGGAGGATATAGCTTTGATACAAATTGTTGGCAACAATGCAACAAACTAAGAGGTGGGTGAATCAGTTTCCTCTAAAAATTTGTTCAACTCAAACTCAAGTTCAAATATGATAATAAATAGTAAAAGCATAAATCAACACCATATAAATAACACACATAACACCAAGATTTTTGACATGGAAAACCCACGGTGAGAACCTACCCACAATGAGATAATACCCTTTTAGGAGTAAGTGAAAATATTACAATGGGGAATACACATGCATTCAAGAACACTGCCTAGAGCTCATTACTCAAATCACAAAACAAGAAGGGCTACAACCCTTAGGAAGGCTCACTGCCTTACAAAAACATTTAGATTACATCTAGAGTATCATGAACTAATGAAATAGCATCTCCTCATGCCTAATTATAATTTCAGTTTAGCACAAACTCAAACTCTTCTCTTTCACACTTCTTCACACTTCTCCTCTGCTACTGAAATATCAAATTGATGTTCGCACATGCAGATACATCTCTCATATGAATATTGCATATATTTATACAAATCATCAACCTATATTTCAAGGTCAGTTAAACCCTCAACACAAATTACAAAACAATAACCTCATACGCTACAATAATACATGCAGACCAAAATAATATTGACTAAGACATAGTCTGGACCTAAACCAACATCGCACATAAGAAACACCTCCAAAGATTGTGCCTTGACTATCCACAACACGCTACAATCATCATGAATGTCGCATAACACAAAGAACACCACCAGATCAAGAAAATGACCAACAATACGCACAATGATCAATGTGGATCATCAAAACATCTAGAACATGATCTAGAAACATCCACAAACAATGTGAATCACCATAGAAACAACCGAAACATCACCACTTAATAGAATCTTCATCCCCATTATACTGAACCTTAAGAACATCAACTATATTGACTGTCAAATTGAAAATTCACTTGTGGACCTCCAAATCATGAACCATCTAAATTGAGGATACATATGAATGTCCCAAACACTCTACCAAATCTGCAACCAAGATATTATAATTTAGGAGCAATACGGAGTAGAAATCAGAATATTGAATAACATGAACAACTGAAAAACCAACCTTAGTACCACATCTCACAACACGAACAAATCACCATGTCGACCTCTAAAACTTCTGCTGAATCAACTAGAGATAAGTGTCTCTAAACCCATCAAACCACAACAACTCTCATTTGCAACACACTAATCAAACCAACTCATCCAATCTGACTGCAACACTGGAATACATAGAAGAATATGTTGACAACAATGACAACACAATATCCAATAGAGTTTTCTCCTTAAAATAAATATTTATTAAATATTGATGAGAAAATAATTTATTAGTAAAGACAATTCATTATATTGTTAGTTGGTTTTAATTTTTATAGTTAAATCCCTATGGGTGGAGTTTAATTTCAGTTTTTTCTTTACAACAAATATTTTTTAAGTATTGATGTTCAAGAGATTTTGAAATATAGTTGAAAGTAAAATCATGAATTCTTATAAATGTTCAATAGTAAATGTTGGCAATTGACACTCATCTAGTTTAGTTGTGTTGTCATTGATGGAAACACACATCATTTTGGGTTGGACGATTAATCAATACTCACCAGTATTCATGATTCGACAACTGGCATTCTAGTCATCCAGCAAACAAGGGAAATCAGAAAACTAGGAACTGGTATATGAGGCCGACATAGGAGATTGATCAGGTAGGTTTACACGACAACAATCAACAACATCAGTCACGAAGTTTAATGTATTTATTTTTGTCTAGGTCAACATGTAAATAAATTGTAATATCATTATAAGCTGACATAAGCATTCGTGTTTATGTTTGGGAAGGGTATTTAAGTTAGCCTAGTTAGGTTATTTTGGATATGCATTCAGAGAGAAGGAATATACAGTGGTGTGATATTGTGCGAGAAATGTTGATTGACTAAATGAGAATATAATATTTTATAGTTGATATTGGTTATTGGTTTAGAGGTTTGGGATGCAAAGTAAGTTACTGGTAAAGGAGGACACAACAAAAACTAGTACAGACAATGCTTGAACTGGAACTCATCCAACATAACAGATGCATTCTCTGAGTTCACAATTTTGTTTGTAAAATAGTATTTGGTGTTTGTAGTCAATGAGGCTCCTTTTGTGATGAGCAGTGTGCTCTAGGTTGTTGGTCTTCCTGCATGTCCAGGGCCCTATTGTAATATTTATTCATTTGGCCAGTGGATAGATATTGTGGGTCACCAATCCCACCATGTTTTTTCCTCTTTGAGGTTTTTGACATATAAATCTATGTTTTATGGTGTATGTTCTTGTGGTGGCATCATTTCTACTTACTGTTATATTCTTCTATGGTTATCAGTTACTGAAATACTTTGTTAATAAGGTTAAAATTGATCTCACCGATAGAACACTGATTCACCCCACCCCCCCTCTCAATGTTCTTGGATTCCAACAATTAGTATCAAAGCCTAGTACCTTGGAGTAAGTCTAACAACTTAAGGAAGATCCTGAATCGGGAATACATGGAGATGAGTATGGGGAACCAACTTGAATATTATGATGCAAAAAGGATGAAGAACTTGAAGTTGTAAGATGAGTTGAACTCTACAAAGGAATTCATTCTTATCCTATAGGAGAGGTTATCATCTGCTCAAGCTGGAAGGAAGGAAATTCTATAAAATTGGGATGAAAAAAATAATGCCCTTAAAGAACAATGTCAGAAGTTGAGTCGAGAGAAAAGTGTCATGAAGAATGAAATGCAAGCCCTAACTATGAGGATGTCCAAGGATATTGAAGACTGGAAGAAGAATGCAAAAAATCTTGGCAAATCATTGAAAGATAGATCTAAGGAATGCATTAGGTTGGCACATGAGAATGATATGTTGAGAACTGAACTGATGCAAACCTGGAATACTGAGCAGGAGTTGGAAAGATTGATAATAGTCCTAAGGGGAGATCTGGATACTGCAAATGAATACAAAGACAAGACAAGTTTAAGGATAGTTATAAAATAGAGATTAATGAGCTATTGAAGGATCAAAGGCATAAGGGAGACACTAGAGGTCTTGGATTTGAGCATGGAGAAAGCTCCAATAATGCAAATGAAGTTGAAGCAAGCAATCAGAAGGAGAACCCACCTGTCAACCAAAACCAGAAATCATCGATAAGGTAGCCCAATGCACATAATTTAATGGAAGATGTTTTGTTTGCAATAAATTTGGTCATATGGAAAGACACTACAGAAATAGAGAAAATCAGGACAATAATGCAGTTCTCGGTCAATGTTCAAATTATAAGAAATATGGTCATAAGATATAAGATTGTAGAATGGATGTGAAATGTCATGCATGTGGTAAGTTTGGACATATGGCTAATCAATTCAGGTCAAGGAATGATCAAGGATACAATAAAGCAATTAAGAAAAATAATGTCACTTGCTATGCATCAACAAAATAGGACATATTGCTAAATTCTGCATAAGCAAGAACAATCTAGTAGGAAATGATGAGAAATTAAAACAAAAGGTTGATGATATCTGAAAGTAGCATGAGAAGAAATGGGTTAGGAAATTTGAAGATCAACCAACAGAGACAAACAACTCGGTTACTCAACTAGTAGAGCAGAATGTTCCTGCACCAACAGGAAACTCATCTGGTAACTAAGGTATTAGCCTTAGGGAGAGGAAAATTAATGATAGATCTTGCATTACCCTTGGTAGCGGTTTGAAAGCTTGTTTTGGATCTTCGAGAAGTCAATCTGAAGGTTTTTTGGTACTAAGATTATGGATTTTGAATACGGTATGATAAGCCGGCACGCATTGATGTCAATGTAAAATTAGGGCTTTTGCAGAATAAGAGGGAAATGTTGCTCCATTTATGATCACACAACATTCAAAGTGAAGAAGAGAAAGTTTAAGGCAATTCAAGGCAATCAAGAGCATTTTCAACTAAATTTCAGTGCATTTAGAGAGGATTTTCAAGAGCTTTTACTGGCAAAGGTTGTGAGGTATTTTATCAGTTTTCGTGCTATCATTTGTTTGCAATGGCTTCTGGATCAACTCCCACTCTGGTAGGTTTGGATACCCCTATTGTTGTTGACATCAAGGATCATCCACACCCAATTTTCAAGCAATGCCTTGAGATTGCGAAGGTCGATGATTCAACTAATGCATTTTCTAGGGTTCCAGATGGAGTTCTGTATATTGAAGATGTTCGTGCATATATCCACTGCACTTTGGAGGATTTAGGTTCTTTTGAAATCAAAATAATGTACATGACAAATCTTCTAGATAGGAAGGGATCGATGAAACCGAAATTCCAAATTTTGAAGGATCAGGGTTTCACAGACATTTTAGAGATGCCAAAATTTGAAGATGAAATGATCTAGTATGTGCTAAGCCATGTCCATGGGGAATTCATGTGACTAGACCGACCTTAAAAAATTACCAAGGAGGCTATTCGTGCAATCATTGGTTTGCCCCAGATTGGTCAAACTCCCGGAAAGAAGAAAATATCTAACAATGAGGTGGAGAAGTTAACTAGTGAAACTTTTGACAACTGGTCAATGAGGATAAGCACTATCAGAGACAAAGTTGTTCAATTTGACATTATGATCATCAATTACAAGGTAACCCAATCAAACCGATTGAACTCTATTTCGAGTTCATGCATTTATTATTCTCATAAGGTGGTCAAAGAAAATCATGGGTATGATCTCCGTCAATGGATGTGTGAAGAGATAATTTTAAACCTAGGGAAGATTAAGGGTAAGAAGAAAGGTGTTTTCCAGCATGGCAACCTTATTGTTTGCTTGACACTTTTCTTTTTGAATGAGTTACTGGGATCTAGTAAAACACAATGGGCATGTGATATGCTGATAGGGAAACAAATCAAAGATTCTATAAGGGGCTTGGGATAGGACAAAGAAAGAGACTCCATTTTAATTGGTTATTTCAAATATTTTCAGAAGACAATGAAGAAGAGAGAGAGAGTGTGTGCCTAAGCATATTGTTGATAAGTACTCTAAAAAAATATGCTTTATCGTGAAGAAGGATGAAACATTGATGGAGGTAGTGCAACCATGAAAGATCAGGATCATTGAGATGGGCTATGAGGTTGATGCTGAGATATTGAACTTCTATGCCAAGACTCTTATTGATGCCCTGGTTGATGAAGCTGAAAAAACATTTGGGACAACAAAGCAAAAGGAATCCGAAGTTCAGATAGGTTTTAGCAAGAAGAAGAGGAAAGGAAGTATTAAAAAGGTTGGGGAAGCTATGGAGAATATTTCCTCTGAAATCAAATAGATCATTGGACTAGTAGAAGGGTCATCTCCGACAACAGTTTAGACTCCACTAGAAGAAACAACCAACAAGGGTGTATTGAAGAGGAAGAAACCAGAAACTTATATTGCCCCTATAGAATTTGGGTCTGATACTAATATTGTGCCCTCAAAGATTCCCAAGAATTACATCAGGATATAAAGGAAGAAGCCCGAGGAAGGAAAGAAACAAAACGTAAAGGTCACCCCTCTAGTAGCCCGAAAGAAAATTTTGAATGAGAGGAAACCCATAGAGAAGAGGAAACCGGTTAAAGATTCTACTTCTACTCCTGGAAAGAAGAAGAAATCAGATATAGATATGGCTCTCAAATCCGGTAAGAGTATTGAAGTCATTCCTCCTCTCTCAGTTGTTGAATTGAATAATAAAATAACTAAAGATGGAATTTTGAGTAACAGCCATCATTACTATGTACATATGGATGATAAGGAACAAATGGAGATTAAGGAAGCAGTTTTATTATACTTAGATATATATTAGATAAATATATAAAGATGCAGGATTTATTAACTGTTTGTGTTGCAATAGCTGATGAGGAGTTGCAACAGTGTCTGGAATATGAAAATAAAATAATTTTCTAGAGAAAACACTGACATGTGAGTCTAATGGTAGGTAGAGTAAATGAAATAGTTAAGGAGACCCACAAGGCATGGATAAAAATTTTTGTAGATAAACCTGATTTCCTTACTCCATTGGTATTCCTTCCTAAGTCTGGTATTCAAGTTATCTTGGTTGATGATAAAGGGAAAGGTATATTAGGTTTGGATTCACCAGTTTTAGAACATAAACTAATAGAGGATATTCCTCCAACAGTATCACATGTACATAATGTAGAGAAACTAGTAGATAACACTGAAGTTATGCATGATAAGAAGGATACACCAGAATAAAAAAATCTAGATGTAGAGGTTATTGACATGGATACAGATAATAAACAGGTTGAGGATATTGAACCTCCAAAAACAAATGTACATTCAAAAGAGGTTAAGGTTGAGCAGGTTACTGCGCCAAGTGGAAAATTTGTCGATGCTAGTCAGCAAGTTGGAGAGTCTAGTAATTCATTGTTTGCACTTGTCTCATCCAGTCAAGTTGATTTTGGATAGAGGAATATTGAGCAACTGAGCAGTTTTGAATTGATGTATGTTGCAACTCAAAATTTAAGGAAGGAAGGAACAAAAGAGAAGCAAGTCATTGAGCAAGCCATTCCAGTTCTGCAGCAGCTAGTTCCAGGATACACTAGTCTAGTAGCTAGCCCCTCTGGTAAGATTAAGAGTTTGACTAAACACATTGCAAAAGAATTTCAAACTCTTCAACAAACATCAAACCGATAGTTAATAGAGAGATACAATGAAACTAGGAAGGTCAACTATGACAATATGATCATATCAGACAAGGTGAAGGTGACAAAGCAACTAACAAAGATTGATGAGGCTCTTAATCAGTGCAGTTGTATATATAGATCTTGTACTAACACTGACAAACTTACAGCTGACCTAGAGGTTAAAATAAAAGCAACAAAGACCCAGTTGGAACATCTGGCTAAAAAT
Source organism: Cryptomeria japonica (assembly GCF_030272615.1). Classification (NCBI taxonomy): domain Eukaryota; kingdom Viridiplantae; phylum Streptophyta; class Pinopsida; order Cupressales; family Cupressaceae; genus Cryptomeria; species Cryptomeria japonica. The sequence continues at coordinate 123,524,478 of NC_081410.1, forward strand.
CTTGATGGTACTCAGTCATTGACCAACGCTATTGATGGTCAAATTTTGGTTATAGAATCTAATATATCAACCTTGAAGAAAGATGTGGACAGGTTAATTCGGCAAGCTAGGGAATTGAGAGGATTGGTAAGTCCCCGACTGAACACTTTGTTACTTCATAAGCGGGAAAGTTTAGAATTGATGAATAAACCCATACCAGAAAACCTAACTAAAGAAGAACTTCAAGCATACATTCTTAATGGGTTTGCATCTATTTTGGGAACATTGAAAACTGGTTGGGATACTTAGGATTTTTTAAGGGTGCTTACCCGAATATATTCAAGTACATCTAGATCTGATAAACACAGTTTTTATTTCATTATTTCATTCATTTTCCCCATCCTTTGTCATTGATGTCAAAGGGGGAGTGGTTGTTGTGAAAAATGTTAAGGGACATAAGAAGTAATGTATAGCTCAGGGGGAGCAAGGTCAATTTTGGGAGGAAGCAGGACAACACTTCAGCGATCCATTTTTTCAGATGAGTGTTGCCATCAATTCCAAAGAGCGAGATTGTTGGCAATTGACACTCATCTGGTTTAGTTGTGTTGTCATTAATGGCAACACACGTCATTTTGGGTTGAACACTTAACCGATACTCACTGATATTCATGATTTTGCAATCGACATTCAAGTCATCTGGCAAACAAGGGAAATCGACAAACTAGGAACCGGTATATGAGGTCGACATAGGAGATTGATCTAATAGGTTTACACGGTAGCAATTAGCGGCATCGGTCACGAAGTTTAATGTATTTATTTTTCTCTAGGCCGACATGTAAATAAATTGTAATATCATTGTAAGATGGCATAAGGCATTCATGTTTATGTTTGGGAAGGGTATTTAAGTCAGTCTAGTTAGGTTATTTTGGATATACATACAGAAAGAAGGAATATATAGTGGTGTGATATTGTACAAGCAATTTTGATCGACTAAATGCGAATATAATATTCTGTAGTCGGTCTTGGTTATTGGTTTAGAGGTTTGGGATGTGAAGTAAGTTACCGGTAAAAGGAGAACACAATGAAAATAGGTATAGATAGTGCTTGAACTAGAACTCATCCAACATAGCAGATGTATTCTTTGAGTTCAATTTTTTTTTTGTAAACCAGTATTTGGTGTTTGTAGTTAGTGAGGTTCCTTTTGTGATGAGTAGTGCACTCTAGGTTGTTGGCCTTCCTGCATGTGCAGGCCCCTATTGTAATATTTATTCATTTGGCTAGTGGATAGATATTGTGGGTCACCAATCCCATCGTGGTTTTTCCTCTTTGAGGTTTTCCACATATAAATCTTTGTGTCATGGTGTATGTTCTTGTGGTGGCATCATTTCTACTTATTGTTATTTTCTTTTATGGTTAATGGTTACTAAAATACTTTGTTAATAAGGTTAAAATTGATCTCACCGGTAGAACACTAGTTCACCCCCCCTCTCGTTGTTCTTATATCCCAACAGTAAAGTAGGGGAAAATTTGCAAACATAAGAGAACTTTGACCAAAGATTGGTTTATTGAAGTCATCTTATATTATAAATTTTGACATCTTTCCCATAGTTATATTTAAAATATCTATACTAATTACTTTAATATAATTTCTAATGTAATAATTTTCCAATAATTTTTTATAATAACTAAAAATTTACAAATGATAGAATTGATATTTTTTAAAATAGACTTATATGCACATATTAATAAAAATAACATGGAATTTTTAAACTAATATTTAATTGTAGATTTTATGTATAAAATTTTAAATATTAATATATGTTAAAGAATTTACAATAATTACGTTGAAAGATGTTTTATTTTAAAATAACCATGTGTCATGTTATAAGTATATATAAAATAGAAACACAAGCAATAAGATTATGAGGCTAGGAGGTTGGACCAAGTAGATTATGCATGAGGATGGGGAAATCAACATGCATCGAAGAGGTGAGGAGGTTGGACCAAGTAGAGTGTAGGAGATTGTGAGGGAGGACATGGGACATGGAAGCTAGAGATATGTGGCAAGGGGAGTGGCAATGTCTCAAGGTGCCACTTGACATGTTTGGGGAGTTCTAACAATTTATTTTAAAATTAAAATTAATATTCATATGTATTTTAGTCCAAAATTAAATAAATGGAGACATTTAATTTAGGTGGGAAGGATATGAAATATTAATTAATGAGATTTAATAAATATAGAGGAGTCAATATTGATTAAATAAAGAGAGATTATTTAATTACATACTAGATGAAGGGATATTAATTAAATAATATTAAATTAATAATACGTTGATTTTGGATTAAATTGTGTGTGAATTTTTGCATCGACGTTTCGAATCACACTCTGTGATTCATCATCAGGATGATAAGAGTTAGAGAGCATGCAGATAAGAAAAATGAACAAGTAGCAAATCAAGGTTGCTAAAAAGAGGGAGGGAGGAGACACAATGAACAAGGAGAGAGATAAAATAAAAAATAATAATAATAATATTGAAAATGCAAGGGAGAATAGAAAGTAACAAACAAACAAAGAGGAATTAAATATATCAAGAAAAGAAAAAGACACAAATAAAAACCAAAACAAAAATAATATGAATAAATGCTATACACACACACACATGTATATGTATGTATATGTATATGTATATGTATATCTATATCTATATATCTATATATGTATATATGTACATATGTATATATACATATACATATACATATATACATATATACATATACATATATATACATATACATATATACATATCTATATGTATGTATGTATGTATGTATGTATGTATGTATTTGTATGTAAATATATATGTGTGTGTGTGTGTGTATGTATGTATATACATATGTGTATATTTGTATATATATGTTTGTATATATATATGTATGTATATACATGTGTATATTTGTATATATATATTTGTATATATATGTATGTATATACATATGTGTATGTTTGTGTGTGTGTGTATATATATATGTATATATATATGTATGTGTATATAAATGTATGTGTATATATATGTATGTGTATGTTTGTGTTTGTGTATATATATATATGTATATGTATATATGTATGTATATACATATGTATATGTTTGTGTGTGTGTGTGTGTATAAAGACCCGATGAAAGATAATAAAAGAAGTATTAAATCAAGAAATTGAAAAGGAAAAGAAGAATGAATACTCAAAATAATCAAATAATAAACAAAAATCCAACAAATATAAAAAACTAAAAATAACCCTAGGCAATTGCATTATACACACACACACACACACATGTAAGAAAAAATCAAGACACAAATAAAATAAGAAAGCCAATAATAATAAAACCAAGGTGTGTGTGTGTGTGTGTGTGTGTGTGTGTGTGTGTACAAATATAAGCAAAATATATGTATAACTACTTATATTTGTATTCAACACACACTCACACACACACACACATATATGAGAAGAATAAGAAAGAAGAAAAAACCAAAAGCGACCAATGAACGAAACACAAGAGAATGGATAAAAACCAAGAGAATGACAAGGAGAGAAGATGAGACAACAAAAAAAAAACACCTAGGATGAGCAAGAGAATACAAAGGACAACGAACAAGAGAACCTAATGAAGGAAAGAGGGGGAAGACACAATGAAGTAAGACTCAAGGATGAAGAAGTAGGAGACCACGAGGAACATGCAATAGAAGAGATCAGATCAGAGGGAGAGAGATGTTAAGAACGATGATCAGGACAAGCATGAAGGTTTGAAAGCAAGGGTTTCCATGCAAGACTAAGACCCCACTGTTCATCTTGATTAGGGTTAGAGGCATGGTTATTGATTTCAATAGGTTCTTTGAGCTTACACTTGAAAACTTTATCCTCTTTTCACAAGAATTGGGTGCTTTCCAAACAAATGTGGTGCTTCATGGAGGAGGCGTTCTTAGCCAAGGCGGATTTGGAAATGCATTCATGCCTAATGTCAGCACTATTCTCTATGATCTTGGTGATAAAAGAGCGGCATGTTTCACCAATTTAAGGAGTACCACATGAAAAAACAATCTCATAGACCCCAAAATCAAGAAGGATGTCTCTAGAGTCTTTAAGAGGTGACATTTGATCTCTCAAGGTAGAAATAGGCTTGAAGGCATATCGACGACCTTTATTTAAAAGGATCTTGGCGATCTTGTGGGAGATGTCTTCAATATAAGGGATAGAGGAACAGGGGGAGGAAGAAGAATGGATGGAATTGGAATGCGAAAAGATATGAAACTTGGCTTGAGAAAAGGCTCTAGAAATTTTCTTAGTCGTGATGAGGGGTGGGGTCTTAGTCTTTCTTGGCAACCCTTTCTTTCAAACCTTCATGCTTGTCCCGATCATCATTCTTGATGCCTCTCTCCCTCTAATCTTCTCTCTTACATTGCATGTTCCTCGTGGTCTCCTACTTCTTCATCCTTAAGTCTTCCTTCATTGTGTATTCCCCCTCTTTCCTTCGTTAGGTGCTCTTGTTCCTTGTCTTTTGTATTCTCTTGATTGTTTTTGGTTGTCTTGTCTTCTCTCCTTGTCATTCTGTTGACTTTTATCCATTCTCACATGTTTCATTCATTGGCCGCTTTTCATTTTTTCTTCTTTCTTGCTCTTCTCATATTTGTATGTATGTATATGTTGAATACAAATATAAGTAGTTATACATATATTTTGCTTATATTTGTATACATACATACATACATACATCCATACATACATACATGTATATACATATATGTATACATATATATATACACATATATGTATATATATATATATGTATATGTATATATACATATATATGTATATGTATATATACATATATGTATATGTATATATACATATATGTATATGTATATATACATATATGTATATGTACACACACACACACACACACACACACACATATATACACACACATATATAAATGTATATGTATATGTGTATATATATATGTGTGTGTGTGTGTGTATACACATATAAATGTATATCTATATATATGTAGATATACACATATATGTGTGTATATATACACATATATATATATATATATGTGTGTGTGTGTACATATATATATGTGTATATATATCCATTTTGTATTTATTTTTATTATTATTTGGTCACCTTTTGACACACACACACACACACACACATATGTATGTATATATATATGTATATGTATATGCATATGCATATGTATATGTATATGCATATGCATATGTATATGCATATACATATACATATGCATATGCATATACATATACATATATATATACATACATATGTGTGTGTGTGTGTGTGTGTGAAAAGGTGACCAAATAATAATAAAAATAAATACAAAATGGATATATATACACATATATATGTACACACATATATATATATGTGTGTATATATACACACACATATATGTGTATATCTACATATATATATAGATATACACATGTACATATACATATACATATACATCTACATATACATATACATATACATATACATACATATATATATGTGTATATGTATATATATATGTATGTATCTGTATACATATCTGTATATGTATACATATATATATATATATATATATATATAAATATATATATATATACATATACATATATATATACATATACATATATATATACATATACATATATATATACATATACATATATATATATATATATACATATACATATATATATATACACATATACATATATATATATATACATATATATACATATATATATATATACACATATATATATACACACATGTGTATATCTACATATATATACATATACACACATATATATGTATAGATATACACATATATATGTTTGTGTATATATATCCACTTTGTATTTATTTTTATTATTATTTGGTCACCTTTTGTTTTTTCTTCTTGTCTATTCTTCACTTATATGTATGTATGCATGTATGTATGTATGAATGTATGTATGTATGTGTTGAATACAAATTTAAGTGGTTATACATATATTTTGCTTATACATACATACATATATATTCCTTGTTTTTTATTATTATTGGCTTTGTTGTTTTGTCAGTGTCTTGATTTTTGGCTTATATATAGGTGGATATACATACATACATACATACATATAATGCAATTGTCTAGGGTTTTTTTGTTTTTTTTAATTTTTGTTTATATTTGTTGGTTTTTTGTTAATTCTTTGATTGTTTTGGGTCTTCATTCTTCTTTTATTTTTCCATTTAAAGCTTTCTTAAAAACTTATCTAGTTAAAGCAATACCAACAGGTTGTCACCATTACTGAACTTAACCACGACAATACCGATTAAACACAGTAAGACATCAGACACCATAAACTGATAAGTCTGAACACTTCAAATATGATCAATACTTGATATCAACTTCACCCATAAACATATGCATGTGGTATACCAGTAATACCATAACCTATTAACTCTACATGCATAATCTTTCAACCAAATAATTCATAAACATCACATATAAAAATGCATAACACATAACACACAGATTTTTCATGTGGAAACCCAAATGGGAAAAACCACGGTGGGGATGAATACCCACATTCTTGTTTTTGAACTCTTTAGAAGCTCACCCTGTTAGGAGCCTAGTCCGGTTAAAGAATTTACAATAAGGTTCTGTTAGGAACCGATCCTATTAGAGATCACTTGGTTAAGGGATGGCTATATACCCTGTTAAAGGTTACCTCGCTAGAGGATTTGAAGAACTCAATGATCTTGAGTCGCCTGGTTACATGTTTTACAATAATCCTGTTAAAGCTACTCGGTAAAGGGATTTTCCAACTATTGAAATGATTAGAAGACAACAGTTAAAACTTCTAATCTGATAACAACCCTACATGTCAAGGCAGATCCTTTTCATTTCCTCTACTTTGTAATCACACTCTGCAGTTTTCCTCTTACTGGTATGGCAAGTATCTCATCACTTGGATACACACACAACATTTTCCAACAACTTTACAATAAAAAACATCATCGACCTTGTAGACAACAGTTAGGTCGGTAGCATAAACCCTAAGCATCTTAGATTTACAACACAGGAGGTCCAATCCTGACAGTCCAAACACATTGCATAGAGTATTACAATTTCAAACAAATCACAAGACAATCTGCATCGTTCATTCTTCACTACACATGGGAATCAGTAACCCATCACACTCTCTTCACATACCGCTAAAAAGAATGATCATTCCTGAGGTAGACTACAAACACGGTCGATCTTCTCATGCGAGATCCTCAAGGAAATCCTTCATGTGCACAAAGATGGCATGGCACCTCGATCTCATTCACATCTCTTAGCTAACTCATCATAGAGTATCATCAGTTTCATCACACAAGTTGGATCACCAAACCGATAACCCTAGAGTTGAGACTACCAACCGATAGTCACTCTTAGTGAAACCTTGACACCAGTTCACTGCATCTCCTCATACCTCTTCATACCAGTTCACTTGAACTTATTGACATCAATGACAACAAACATTATCATCATATCAACATGTCGGTTCATCATATGCCAATAATATCCAACAATCTCCCCCTTTGACATTGATGGCAATACTCAATGTAGCATTGCAATTGTAAACATCATAGACTAGTGTATCTTCATCATCAAATATCTTCTCCCCCTTTGACAACAATGCCAAAGTGGAGGCACAAGCTTCCATAATCTACTATGCTTCTCCCCCTATGGAGTAGCATCCTTGAACACATCAATCCTGAAAGATTTGTCACTGTAGTACTTGACTGATGCGGAGAACACATCTTTAGTTGACTTCATGAAGGGGTAAAACCCCTAATTCACCTCTCAAATAGGTAAATGTAATCTTCAGTAAGGGCTTAGTGAATATATCTGCTAGTTGCTCCTTACTGGAAACATGTTGTAGTACAACCTCCTTATTCTGAACTTTCTCTTTCAAGAAGTGATATTTAAGCTCAATGTTCTTAGTTCTAGCATGCAATACTGGATTCTTGGAAATATTTATTGCACTTGTGTTATCACAAAATATATTCACTAGTTCAGATACAGGTACTCTGAAAACTTCCAACACATGCTTCATCCAAATTGCTTGAGTGCAGTTCATAAATGCTACCACATATTGTGCTTCAGTTGTAGATTGGGAAATATAGCTCTGCTTCTTACTTGTCCATGATACTAATCTTCCACTAAGAAAGAACGCTCGATCGGTTGTGCTTTTCTGGTCGTCCACATTACCTGTCCAATCGGCATCGATATATACCTTGAGATTATAGTCACCATTATATGGGTACTACAATCCATAATCAACTGTTCCTTTCAGATATCTAAGAATCCTCTTAACAGCTACCAAGTGGAATTCTCTTGGACATTTCTGAAAATGAGCTATTATGCCTACTGCATGAGCAATATCTGGTCTGTTGTGCACCACATAGTGCAGCTTATCGATCATTGGTCGATACTCCTTTTTATTCACCAGTGCTGAATCATCTTCCTTAGTTTACAGCCAGTCACCATCGATGTACCAACCAATTTTCTTTCCTCCATGCCAGAAGTCTTCAATACCTCTTTGACATACTTGGACGGTAATAAAAATACCCTCTTTCATTTGCTGAATCTGTAAACCAATGAAGAACTTTATCTCTCCTATCAAAGACATCTCAAACTCTTTCTTCATTTCATCTGCAAATGCATGACTCATTTTATCATCTCCTTCAAAGATTATGTCATCCACAAATACTTCACAGATCAAAATCTGGTCACCTTCGGATTTCAAGTAGATGTTGCTATCTTCACTTGTTCTCTAAAATCCAATCTTCACAAGAGAGAGTGTAGTCTTTCATACCATGCCCTAGGTGCCTGTTTTAGTCCATACAAGGCTTTGTGTAGCCTACAAACCATGTCACTATCTTCTGATAGGGCAAACCCTTCTGGTTGCTCTATATACACTTCCTCTTCTAGGATTCTATTTAGAAAAGTAGACTTCACATCCATCTGATAAACCTTAAATCCCTTAAATGCTGCAAATGCAAGTAGCATTCGAAAACCTTCTATTCTAGCCATAGGAGAAAAGGTTTCTCCATAGTCTTCTCCCTCCTCCTAAGTGTATCCCTTGCATACAAGCCTAGCCTTGTTCCTGACAACTGTGCCTTCTTCATTCAGCTTATTCCTAAAGACCCATTTAGTACCTATGACTTTTATATATTCTAGACTGGGCACCAAAGACCATGTTGCATTCTTCTCTATCTGTTCTAGCTCCTCTTCCATTGCTTTAATCTAGTCTTCATCTGTAAGAGCTTCTGTGGAAGTCTTGGGTTCAAATTCAGAAATCATACAATAATTCTCCTTTACTTTTCTTCTTGTGAGTATCCTTGCATCTTTATCTCCTATGATTTACTTTGGATCATGATGCAGTTTCACATATCTAGGAATGACTCTAGCCTGATCTTCTAGCTTTTCTTCTTCTTCTTCTTCTTCTTCACTTACCTCTTCTTCTTCTCTTACTGCAACTTCTACCGGTACAAGAACGCTAAGATCTTTACAAGTTTCTTTCTTAACTGGTTCCCAAAAGGCTATACCCGGTTCATCTTCCACTTCTTCGCTGCATGTTTCCTCTAGTTCCTCAGAGGATTCATCAACCCTGACATTGATACTTTCAACAATCTTTTGTGTTATATTGTTGTATCACTTGAGAGCTTTGCTCTTAGTGGAATATCCCAGAAATATTCCTTCATCACATTTTGCATCAAATTTGCTCAAATGCTCACCACTCTTGATATAGCACTTACTACCATACACTTTAAAGTAACTCACAGTGGGAGTTTTCCCAGTCCAATACTCATAAGGAGTTTTATCTTTTCCTTTCTTGATGAGTACCTGGTTCATAGTATAGACTGCAGTGCTCACCGCTTCTCTCCAAAAAGTGTGAGAAACCTTTCCTTGGATCAACATTGTTCTAGCCGCTTCAACTACAGTCTCGTTATTTCTTTCTACTATTCCATTCTGTTGTGGTGTCCTTGGGGAAGACAACTACCTCTTGATATCATTATCTTCACAATACTTATTGAATTCATCAGAAGTGAATTCTCCTCCTTGACCAGTTCTCAAGCATTTTATCTTTTTACCGCTTTCTTTCTCTACTAATGCTCTGAAAGCTTTGAACTTTCCAAATGCTTCAGACTTGTTTTTCAATAATGTGACCCACATCATTCTTGAGTAGTCATCAGTAAGAATCATAAAATACCTATCTCCCTGAATAGTTCTAGTTTTCATAGGACCACATAAATTAGTATGCACAAGATCAAGTAAATTTTCTACGCAGAAAGACTTACCTTTAAAAGTTGAGGAAGACATCTTCCCAAGTTGACATTCTCTACACAAAGAATTCTTAGGTTTGTTCAGTAAAGGTAATCCTCTTAGCACCTTGATCTTACTTGCTTTAACAATATTGTCAAAGTTCATATGACAGAGTCTCCTAGGCCATATCCAACTATCATCAAACTTAGTCATTAGACACCAACTTATCTTGGCATTCAACTGAAATAGGTTACCTCTCATCTACTTACCGGTGGCAATAAGTTCACCACTCTTTCCAATTATACTGCAGACTCCACCTTTGAATTCCAAAACTAATCCTTTGTCATTCAGCTAAGCAACACTCAACAGGTTATGCTTAAGACCTTCTACCCAATAGACATCGTCTGCACTGCTCTTTCCATTCAGTGAGATGGATCCTTTACCTTTTACCAAGCATGGTGCATCGTTGCCAAATTTGACAACACCTCCATCATATTCCTCAAGAGACAAAGACTATCTATGGTCACCAATCATGTGGTGAGAACAACCACTATCAATTATCCACTCATTAGAGTTGTCAATGAGAGAGACAAGAGCTTTCTTGTTAGACACTTCTTCCTTTATTGCTACAAATAGTATGTCTTCATTTTCTTCATCCTCTGATTCTTCATCAGTGACACTTTCATCCATAGCAACTAGACAGTTTCTTTTATTTCATCCTTTATACTGTCTAAACCTCTTCGGTTTATCCTTATTGTCATTGTTAGGACAATTAATAGCTATATGTCCTATCTTGTTACAGGAAAAACATTTCAAAGGAAGTTTACCTCTATATTTTCCAGTTCCCTTCAAAAGTCTTTTAGCAAGAAGAGCTTCGAACTCCATTAGAATCTCTTCATCATCCATATCTCTACTTTGTCTAGATTCATAACTGGTACTAGTTTCTTTTCCTTTTCTGGATGGTACAATAGATGCTTTAAAGGTTGACTCAATCTTCTGAACACTGCAATCATATCTATTCAACTCATATGTAGTTAACTTTGCAATAATAGAATCTAAGGATACCTTGGTTTTATCAATAGACCTTAGTTCCTGGATAGCAACAACTCTGATTGCATAGATTGGTAACAATGATCTAAGGACTTTACTAACAACAGAGGTATCGTCAATAGTTCCACCAGCACTTTTGATATCACCAACCATAGTCTTAATCCTAATGCCATACTGCTGAATGGTTTCACCTTCAACCATCCTCATATCCTCAAATTTACCTCCAAGGCTTTCTTCCTTAGCTTGCTTTACATGCTCATCACCACCATAGATGTTTTCCAATGTATCCCATACATCCTTAGGTGTGTCCTTGTCTTGTATATCAATAAACTCAATATCTGACAGGTTGTTGATAAGAGCTTCTGTGACTTGCCTATTTTCCTGGATCTCTCTCTTCTGATCATCAGTCAGAGTGCCAGTGCGAGCCACATAGGCATTCTCAACATAGTTCTAGTGTTGAGCACCCATACTCTTGATGTAAATCTTCATTTTGTCCTTCCATGTCTTAAAGTTATCTCTATTGAACTTAGAACCTTCCCTCTTGATCATTACAACAAGATCTTTTACCTCAAGCAATTAAGCTTATATCACTAAGGACCTAGAGGAGCTCTGATACCAATTGATGAATAATGATGAACAGTAGATACCCCAACCGGTACTGAGAGGGGGGGGTTGAATCAGTACAGGCAAAATCTTTCTTAACAACTTATCTAGTTAAAGCAATACCAACAGGTTGTCACCATTACTGAACTTAACCACGAAAATACTGGTTAAACACAGTAAGACATCAGACACCATAAACTGATAAGTCTGAACACTTCAAATACGATCAATACTTGATATCAACTTCACCCATAAACATATGCATGTGGTATACTAGTAATACCATAACCTATTAACTCTGCATGCATAATCTTTCAACCAGATAATTCATAAACATCACATAAAAAATGCATAACACATAACACATAGATTTTTCACGTGGAAACTCAAATGGGAAAAATCACAGAGGGATGAATACCCACAAGCTTGTTTTTGAACTCTTTAGAAGCTTGCCCTGTTAGGAGCCTAGTCCGGTTAAAGACTTTATAATAAGGTTTTGTTAGGAATCGATCCTGTTAGAGATCACCCGGTTAAGGGATGACTATATACCATATTAAAGGTTACCTTGCTAGAGGATTTGAAGAACTCAATGATCTTGAGTCACCAAGTTACAGGTTTTACAATAAGCCTGTTAAAACTACCCGGTAAAGGGATTTTCCAACTATTGAAATGATTAGAAGACAACGGGTAAAACTTCTAATCTAATAACAACACTACATGCCAAGGCAAATCCTTTTCATTTCCTCTACTCTGTAATCACACTCTGCAGTTTTCCTCTTACTGGTCTGGCAAGTATCTCATCACTCAGATACACACACACAACATTTGCCAACAACTTTACAATAAAAAACATCATCGACCTTATAGAAAACAATTAGGTCGGTAGCATAAACCCTAAACCCTAAGCATCTTAGATTTACAACACATGCAGTCCAATCCTGACCATCCAAATAGATTGCATAGAGTATTCCAATTTCAAATAGATCATAAGACAATCTGCATTGTTCATTCTTCACCGCACATGGGAATTAGTAACCCATCACACTCTCTTCACATACTGCTAAAAAGAATGATCATTCTCGAGGGTAGACTTCAAACACAGTCGATCTTCTCATGCAAGACCTTCAAGGAAATCCTTCATGTGCACAAAGATGACATGGTACCTCGATCTCATTCAGATCTCTTAGCTAACTCGTCACAAAGTATCATCGGTTTCATTGCACAAGCTGGATCACCAAACCGATAACCCTAGAGCTGAGACTACCAACCGGTAGTCACACTTAGTGAAACCCCAACACCGGTTCACTGCATCTCCTCATACCTCTTCATACCGGTTCACTTGAACTTATTGACATCAATGACAACAAACATTATCATCATATCAACATGTCGGTTCATCATATGCCAATAATATCCAACAATTAGTGTAAATTTAAAGATACTTGTACTTAACAAAGAAAAATTGGCATTCAATATTGAGGACTTTCCTCATCTCCAAGGCTTTTAAATATTTGTAGTGTTATTTCATTCAGTCATGGTATAGGGGAGAGGACCAAGTAGTTGTGCACCCTAACTTCACATTTTTCAAAATCCTATGTGGAAATTTCAAATCACTTCCAATTTTTTACAACATCTTATTTGACAAGTCCTCTACTTAAAACTAAGGTTTCAGGGCTACATCATCAAATATGATGCCACATCAACATGCTTTTTGCCAAGGTCTCCAAAACAACCCCCAAAAAAGTGAGACCAATAGGCATGCAAAAGGGACCCCAATACTTGTGTAGCTGATGTGACATCACATGATTGGTTACTTTTCACAACAAATGGTATATTTGATTCAATTATTGGTACTTATCATTAGCAATAACAATTTTAAAGTCACAACTATTGGTGCAATGTTGTACAAAAGTTGAACATTAAATCAACAAGTATGGGGTATTGAATCAACAACTTCTATCACAAGAATTCGCCTGGGTCCTTTCCCTATATAAGACATTTATTTTCCTCACATGAACCCACATGAATGTGAGAGTTAAAAAACAAGACTAATAGACACTTCTGCATCGAAGAGTATAGAACCCTTTCAAATGGAAAACAAACTGCTACGGTAACAGAAAGGGCAAACGTCAAATCCCACAAGGGGGTAAGGTATGTACGCCTCATTTGTAGTGTAGTTAGGTACCTCCCGCAAGGAGTATGTGGTAGTCCCATAGAGCTCTAACCCATCTATAGACCCATACATAAATGACTGGCATCGTGGACTATAAAAGACACTTCACTTTACTTCTTCAAATGAAAACAAAAGAATGAAAATGTTACATAAATGGAATCCTTAAATACAGGAATGTAGAAAGGACAATAACAAAAAACATCAAATAAAGTGGGCCCAGCCACCTAAGAGGTCAACTTGGTGTGCCATTTAAGCCATCCCTTTCTAAAGTTGTTAGTGAAACTCTTGTATATTCTTTATATCAAAGTTGAGTTGAGTTTATTGTATTTAGATTATTTTGTTCCACCTAAGCAAATACACTTCAGAATTGCAGCATTGGAAAGAAACATTGCATCGAGCTTCCTTTATTACTGGTGACATAATTAATAGTCGCATTAAGGGGTAAGCACAAAATGATATTCCTCCTATATTTAACTCATCAAATGTTCTCCAATGTTATTTATTTGGGTATCTTTTCCATTTTTGTTCAGCATTAGGTTTTCTCCTGTTTTGTTCTATGGAAGGTTGTTTGCGATTCTTGTAAAAGAAAAAACCTTTCAACTTCTCGCCACAACAAAAAAATTGCTCCTTTTGATGGGTAAATGAAAAGATTTTTTATTGTCACTAAATGCTTTTATTTAAGTTGAGTAAGAATTTTTTTTTAATAAAGTTTTCTCATTTTGATAGGTAAATAAAAAGATTTTGATTGTCACTAAATGTTTTTGGTTAAGCTGTGTAAGATTTTTTAAAAGTTTTTAATAAATATTTTGAATCATACTTTCATAATATTTAAATTATAAAAAATAGAAATCAGATATAATATAAGTAATTAATATAAAAATAAATCTTCACTAAAATGATTAGTATTTCATTAATAATTTCATCTGATAAATCTTGTAATTACTTGTGAGGTCACTACTAATGGTGTGTTAATTCTAGGTGATTGTGATTGACACTTGAGTCTTTGACCATGCCCACAAACCTCTATGAAAGAACTCTAGATCCTACTTAAAATTAAAAAAATCATTATCTTTACTTTTTTATTTAATATTGTTATGTTTTCTAGTTTTTTTTGTCTTCTATATCTACATGGCCATTTCTACACGGTCATTTCTACACGACCATCACAATCCATGTTATGCATTCATGACTAATTTGTAGACTGGATACACCCATGACAAGACATATACATTTCAGTTGTCAAAACTTTGATTCCAATGTCAGTGGTATTTAATTTGATGCCCTTACTTCAAGCGATGTCTATATAGCCCCCATTTTTCACTTTGGGGGGTTGGATAGACATTTGGCTTACTTGGCGTTGTTTGATAGATATCATAAATCACTATTGAATGGGATAGGTAAAGTACACAAAATCACTACTTTATGGTATGAAAAAGGATGTCCAAATATTTGTTGATAATTCATTTCTTTTTGCATTGTGGGACCTACTAAAACAAAAGAAAAAATCCTATCCTTTGAAGGGAAATGAGGGCATCCTCTAAAGCTATTTGAGATCAATATGCACATCCAATATGTAATGTTTCTTTAAAACTATAGCATCCTAAAATTGCGACACTTGCAATTTCGACTGCATTTGGGTCTTCACGATGGCAATGCAACACTAAACCTGAATGGAGACCCCGAAACTTGTTCATGACATCAAAAACTGCATTTTTCAGCACCCTGGCCTGATTCCTCCTTGCACCCTACTGTCCCTGGAGGTGGGACCATGGCGCCTAGCGCCCTGGTCCTTCAGGACTAGGGCGCCCAGCGCCCTGGTCCCCCAGGACCATGGCACCCAGCGCCCTGGTCCCTGGCCCTATTTTTGGGCCCGGTCTCTTTTGGGGCCTCGGGTATTTATGTTTGCAAATTGGAAAATAATCTTTCCTGGTCGGCCTAAGGTCGGAAAAATCAGTCTATCAACCCTAATTGGCAAGTATATAAACTACATTTCCTCTCCCATTTTGGAAGATGAAAAGAGGAAGGACATATGTGTACAAGACGCATAAATGACATTCAAGCACTCAAACATTCAAGCATTCAAGCATTCAAGCATTCCTTCAAGCAATTGATCATTCTAAGTCTCCATTCAAGGCTAAGTGTTGCATTCAAGACAAGGATTCAACCATTGAAGAGGAGATCACATACCACATACAACATACAACATACAACATACAATAACATCTACACCTTCGCATGTAAGAATACAAACATTCTTACAACAAGGTTGCAGGTACGTGGCTGTAATTGAAGATCTGGAATCCTTGTGCAGAGATGAATAGATCCCCCTTCATTTCGCGGATTTTTCGGAGGACCGTGTGCATGCCGGGTGCCATCATCCCGTCAACTTTTGCTCAAATTTGCAGGACAGCGCCATCTCGACATTTTACTACTAATTCCAGGTCCGCAGCTTCATCCTATATCCCTATCTCAGTTTATAAGTGAATCTTTCTCACTTTTCATGCATTCCTAGCTTAATCCTTCTATCTACATTCTTTGCAAAAGAGGGTAGCCTTGCTGTCTTAACCCTTGAAACTCATTTAGAATCCAATCTTGCATTGTGTGGGATTGGATCTTGTGGGTTTCAACCCCTCTTTTGAATGTAAAGTCTCCCCTAAGTGAAAACCGTCAACCCTAGTGACCTCCTTCCCCTCTCCTTGGAGTGGTGGGGGGAACACTTAGGGTTCGCTCACGATTTTTCGCTTTACAAAAACATATTTTTATATGTCGATACAAGCACATACTACTATGCCTTAAAAGCAAAATCAAACATAGTTGATTTCCCATATATTAAACCTTAAAGGAAAGATGATACAATTACAAATCTGTGTAGATCAAGCAAGTTTTAGCATTTGCACCCTTAGGTAACAAGAAAACATAACCATCTTATGTAGAAACAACAATATCTTTTTTGCCTGATTTGATGGTGAGGGTGAAGAATCCAAAGCCCTTTTCTTCGACTTCATAAAAGCACTATTGCATTGAATTATGCATGCATCCAACTTATACAAGGTATCAATCTAAACACCCTTAGCAAGAACTATAGATCCTCTTGTCATCTTGCATCCACCACTCGAGAAAATAACCCGCACATCCACATCACTCAACTTGCTAATTGAAAGTAGGTTATATGCCAAACTAGGTATATGTAGGACACAGTCCATTCTCTTCAATCTACCACTACGAAATTCTATCTCGACTCATCTATGGCCAACAACCTTCAGGTGAGATTCATCACCTAGATACACCTTCCCACCATTAAACTCATACTTTGAAAACCAACCTCTATGAGAGCTCATGTGGAAAGAGGTATTTGAATCTATCAACCACACATCTTTGAATGCATGTGTTGCTAAGGCTGCAACAAAAGCATCCACTTTAGATCATGAGAGGATTTTTTAGTGCCAAATTTTTACCTTTCTTTTTCTTCTCCTCATTGCACTCTTTTTAGGAATGACCAGATTTGTCGTAGTTCCAACATTTTTCTTTGGACTTTTACTAGGAGACTTAGATAGGTTCAAATACTTTGATGTAATCTTCTTCTCCTTCTTCTTGTCTTTCTCCATCATTCCATCATGAGAAACCAAGGCCTCTTTAGCCATCTTTGAATATTTTCTTTGCGTCTCTTCAAATAGAAACAAAGCAACCCAATCCTCCATGTTGTAAGTGGTTGTTGTGCTTCCAATGGCCAATACAAGATGATCTCACGAATTTGTAAAAGACCATAACAAAAGTATGCATTTCTCTTGTTCACCAATCTTAATACCCACAAAACCTAGTTGGACAACTAGGATATTAAACGCATTCATTTGATCCGCAACACATCCTCCTTCCTCCATCCTCAAAAAATGCAACTTCTTTCTCAATAATAACTTATTTACCAAGGATTTCCCCTAATAAATATTACCAAACTTCTTCCAAAGCTCGATTGTAGTCTTCTCTTCGTGGACATTCAAGAATACAAAATCATCAACCAGACAAAGCCTTATCAAACCCTTGGCTTTCCAATCCATTGTATCTCCTACACTCTGCATTATAGTTTGGGGTTTCATTGAAGAAATTATAGCCCATCAATCTATATCCACAAGCATATCCTTATTTTATTGAATAAATTGCAGCCCATCGATCATATAGATCAACTGGATGCTCTGATACCACCAAAGGAGAGCCTCGATGACCAAAGTTTGATTATTATTACCACACGCAACACAAATATTGTTCGATAGTGGAGCATCTCTGTCATTTATAAAATGAGACCTTTGAATGCCACCCATGCCAAACAAATTTTTTGTTCGTATGCATTCTTAAAAAATCCCCCCCCTTTAGAATTCAAGGATCTTGTTGAGAAGTTCTTAAATGTCTGCCAAGGGCTGCCTCTATCACTCAAGGTCTTAGGGAGAAAGCTTTATGGCGAGTCTAATAAGGACTATTGGCAGTGTACTTTAAATAAATTTTTCCAGATACCCCACAAGGACATCACAAAGAGGATCAAAGTAAGCTATGATTCACTAGGTAAATGAGATAAGGAGATGTTCTTGGATACATTGTGTCTTTTCATTGGACATAAAAAAAAGTTTAGCCATAGCAACATGGGATGTAGAGAAAAACTGGGATGGATTGCTTAGATGGGAAACACTTTTCAATAAGTGTTTATTGAAGAGGATAAATATGGTTTGATAAGAATGCATGACCATTTGAGAGATTTGGTAAGGGACATTGCAAATGGACAGTCACCACATCGCCTTTGTTCTCCAAAGTATAGGTTATTGAGATCCCTTCTCAACAGATGAAGTTTTCAACTACACATACTAATCATGATGCAGTAGAAACTCACTCTTTCTACTCTTGCCTAATACATGAAAAAAAAAAAGCTACAATGAATAAACATTCTCATATTCATATCAGAACAAAAACAAAAATTACATCAACGACATTCAACGAACTTTCAATCTAAACAAACATTCTCACATTCCCCTGCATTCTCTATCCTACCCATGAACTCAACAAGCTCTCCACTCTTTGTGCTCTCACTTTAACTGCAACCCCACACTATCTCAACTTTCTCGACCACTGCTAAATTCTATTGACCACCTCACCTACTTACTATGCAATCCCCTTTCTTCTTATTTCTATCTTTCACTACTCTTCCCTTACTAGCAGCTCCCAATTATCCTTATGCAGTCATTGTTTCGCGTACTGACTCCTCCTTATCTCCATGCTCACAACCCACGGCCCTTACCCCTTTTGGTCAATCCCTTCATTCCTTAAGAGGCCTCCTTTCTTAGTACACAACCTTTGCATTTTAATAACTGCCTTATCTTCCCCACTTGGCATAGAGAATCTCCTCCAGATTTTAGTTTCAAAAATAAATTAAAAAGAGGCGTTGTTTGTTTCTAAAATTAGTTGTCATCCACACTCCAAATTTAACACCTCACTCTCCAAAGTCTTCTTCTCACGTTATCTTGTTTTTGTTCTATTTATTTCAATTATTATTATGTTTCACCAGCTGTTACGTAGGAACCATAATGGCTGCCCCATTGTTCCATGTCTTCCTATATCTTTTTCTTTTTAAGCCCAAAATGGGTCTTTAATTTAATTCTCATGCTTTACAACTCCACCTCCCTAAGCCTCTTTTTGTTCTTCTTTGCCAGATGCTCTTGCATCACATGCACTTGGTAGAAAGTTTGTGAGCATAGGCTCACTAAAAAATGGAGTTGAGTGATAGAATCGCTCTTTGAGATTGCGAACAATCTGCAATGAACTCCATTTATGTGATAATTACACACGAAACTATTTATTTTTCCTCTTTTTCCAACATCTTGCTAGACCAACTATACCCTCCTCCCACAACTTTGCTTAATATTCTTCACTCCTTTTGTGGATTGGCACCCACCATGCGTAGTCCTTCATTGATAGCTCTCCTCTCTTTTTCTCCTTCATGTGATCCATCCCACCATCAACTAATCTCCTCCACCAAATATCCTCTCCACTCTTCCCCTCTCTCATGGATTTCAATCCACTATGAACCAACCACCTCCACCAAGTTTCACCTCCACAATCTTTCACAACTTCCACAAACAAATAGGCAACATCTTTATTCCACCTTGTCACTACAGAATCCTCTTTTTCACTTACTTCAACAAATAGATCCATCTCAAATTATTTATTACAAAATTTATAAAAATTTACCTCCTCACCATGCTTCCCAAATTTGACTTTATCAAAGTTATCAACTACTACACTTATTTTCTATGTCTCTTTACTCCCATTTAAATCAAAGAACACATAAGAATCTGATTTTACTTTACCTTCTGGTGCAACCTTTGTCCCACTTGAAATCAGCTCTTCCCATTCTCTATTAATTGCTTCAATATGTTTCAACAAATCTTCCTTCTCAACTTCTTCTTGGTTAGCTTTAGCAAAACCAACAGGTTCCTCTTTTATTGTAATATCTTCCTTCTTCTCAAGTTCACCTTCCAAGAAGCTATTGATTCTTCTAATCTCCTCTTTCAAGATCACATCCTTATCTTCGTTAATCTAGTAATCAAACAAGGGACCCTCGAAGTATATCATCTTAGCTTCCACGTCTTGAGTATCTTCTTGGCTTGTCACAAAAACTATTGTATCTTCTATACCTTTAAATTTTTCAAGAATTTCTTCAATTTACACCTTCATCTTCAAACCTACGACCAAATATGATGTCATTATCACTCTCCGCTACATTGTTCGAATCCACAACACTTGATGCTGTCACCTCTTCAAGATAACTCTCACTTCTCTCTGAGTTTCCTCTAAACTGAACTCTAAAATTCTATTCTTATTTCTGATTAGCTCTGTCAATATGGACACTATTCATGAGATCATTCATCCCATTTTGCACCATCTCTTTCATATCTGCAATCTTGTTCTTTTCATTGATCTTCTCCTCCTCTTTTCCAAAATCACTATGTCTTTTAATCAAAATTCCAAAAGTCCCTTCCATTGTTTCTTCTATCTCATCAATCATACATGCTATTTTTCTTATCTCTATTATCTGTTTCTGAAGTTTCTTCTAAATCCAAAATCCAAACTCTTGGTCTCACATCTATTCCCTTCCTTGCATAACAAGAACTACTTACTTTACCTCGATCTTCTCTTTGCTACTCAAATATTCAAACCCTCAATTTCACACATATAAACTGCCTCACATTCGGCAATCTGTTTACACCTATAGGAGCCTCAACTCCTCAAACCCTCTAAAAAGTTCTTCTTGCAAGTTGCATGTACACATGCAACAAATCTCTCACACAATCCAACCCTCAGGTCCTAGTGCAAACTACCTCCAATCGATTCTTCTACCTACACGCTCAAGAACTCTTGCTCTGATAACACTGATGCAGTAGAAACTCACTCTTGTCTAATACATGAAAAAAAAAAAGGCTAATGTAAAGATTCTCTACATTCATGAATTGCAATGAATAAACATTCTCATATTCATATCAGAACTACAAACAAAAACAAAAATTACAACAATGACCTTCAATTGACCTTTCTATCCAAACAAACTTTCTCACATTCCCCTGCATTTTCTATTCTACCCATGGACTCAACAAGCTCTCCACGCTTTCTGCTCTCACTTTAACTGCAACCCTATACTATCTCAACTTTCTGAGCCACTGCTAAATCTCTATTGGCCACCTACTTACTATGCAGCCTCCTTTCTTTTATTTCTATCTTTCACTACTCTTCCCTTACACTACTCTTCCCTTACTAGCAGCTCCCAATTCTCCTTATGCAGTCACACTTTCGCGTACCGACTCCTCCTTATCTCCACGCTCACAACCCATAGCCCTTACCCCTTCATTCCTTAAGAGGCCTCCTTTCTTGGTATATAACCTTTGCATTTTAATAACTGCCTTATCTTCACCACTTGGCATAGAGAATCTCCTCCAGATTTCAGTTTCAAAAATAAATTAAAAACTGCCTTCAGGAGGCGTTACTTGTTTCTAAAATCAGTTGTCATCCACACTCCAAATTTAACACCTCACTCTCCAAAGTCTCCTTCTCACGTTATCTTGTTGTTGTTCTATTTATTTCAATTATTATTATATTTCACCAGCTGTTACGTAGGAACCATAATGGCTGCCCCATTGTTCCATGCCTTCCTCTTTTATCTCTTTGCTACCTTGCTAATTTGTTCTGTTTTCTTTTATGAGACTTAAAGTTTATCATAAATGATGGTGCAGAAAATGATTTCCAATTTTTTTTATTTTTTCTTAAATGTGAGCAGCGAATTGATATCTTTTTTCTTTTTAAGCCCAAAATGGATCATTAATTTAGTTCTCGTGTTTCTCATGCTTTACAAATTCACTTCCTTAAAGCCTCTTTTTTTTTCCTCTTTATCAGATGTTTCTCCATCAAAGCAATAAATCAAAGCAATGTTTAACACTTTTAAATCTAAAAATCAAAGCTTAATATATATAATTTAAACCAGTCTGAAATCAATGCCTTCATTTTCAAGCTCCTCCATTTATATTGAGTTCTTATTTTTCACTTTTGACAATTCAGGAAGCAATACAAGTCGGAGGAATGGCAAATGCAGTTGCTGACAATTGTTATCAACATAAAAGGAAGATCATAATAAGCACAAGCCAAGGAGAGCGTAGCCTCGCGCCCTACTCGCTTGGATTGAAGATTTTTGTTGGCAATGGAGAATTCTTAAATCAAGAACATAGCGAACTATCAAAAGAACTGGTCTGGCTTCAGTGTAATAAATTTGAGCACAAAAATCTATCTTCCTGGATTTCATTGAAAGAATTAAGAATTTTAGATCTTTTTTGGCTGTCGAAGCTTAGAACATTTGTGGGAACGGGATGCAGATGTAAGTATTTTTTATATGGTTCTTTAAAAATGGGTCTTTGGAAATATTTTTTAATTAATCTTAAGTTAATTGTTTAAAATTGGCTGCAGGCTCCTTTGCAGCTAAGAGAGTTGGTTATTCAGGGATGCACAAGTTTCCAAGGATTTCCGAAGTCAATATGACATCTCAAGAATTTTAAAAAGATATTAATAAATGATGATAATTATGTAAGTTGTCATGCATTGAGCGGCCTCCCTCAAGAATTTTGTTATCTCCAGTCGTTGGAGCACCTGGAGATAAGACATTGTCCAAATCTGCCATCGTTGAAAGTTAACAAATCTGTGACACCTACATTTGAAATCCTGCTTCAAGTTGGAGGTGTTGCCAGATTCTTTTAAGAAGCTGACACTCCTGGAGTGTCTCAATTTAGAGTTTTGTAGAGAACTCACCATCAAGTCAGAGTTACACGTTCTGGAAAACATGTCAAATCTCACGTATTTGAATCTTGAAGGATGCAACAAATTGGAAGACTTGCGCCTCCCAGGAGTGGCTTCCTTAACAGAGCTTCATTTAGAAGAAACTGGCTTGAAGGAACTGCCAGCTAATATCTGTCAGCTAACCCAGTTAACCAAGTTGGAGATAGGGAGTGAGTTTTTGACAACATTGCCAACCTCTATCGGGAAATTGTCTGCCTTAACAACATTGCCAACCTCTATCGGGAATTTGTCTGCCTTAACTACACTTACAATCAAAGGGTGCAAGAAGTTGAAATCTTTACCAGATTCCCTGAAGCATCTCAATCTCACAGAGCTCCATTTAATAGAGAACGGCTTGAAGGAACTTCCAGCTAACATCTTTCAGCTAACCATGTTAACCAAGTTGGAGATAGAGAATGAGTTCTTGACAACATTGCCAACCTCGGTCGGGAACTTGTCTCCCTTAACTACACTTACAATCAAAGAGTGTAAGAAGTTGAAATCTTACCGGATTCTCTGGAGCATCTTAATCTCTTGAGATATTTAACTATAGAGAATACAGGAGTGAAGTGTCTACCAAAATCATTAATCCATCTTCAAATTTTAAGAATATAAAAAACGTTCTTGTGTTCTATTGGTTAAAGCATTGAGTTCTCATTGTGGAGATCAAAGTTCAAATCTCAAAGGGATGTCTAATATGGAATTCAAAGTTGTGACTCTTAGTCTGCCACAGTTGGCTTCTAGGTGATTTCTAATAAGTGGATTCTAATTTGTGACTCTTGGCCTTCCAAAGGTTGATTCTAGTATGGCTGCTCAAAATGAGCTACTGGTAGATTCTAATTTGTGACTTTTGATCTTCCACGGATTGATTCTAGTGTGGTTACTCGAAATCAAAAGATGCCAATCAATGAGTTGAGTTTTGGGTCAGGGTGAATGCTCAAGAGCATAGATTTATGGAGAACGGAAGTGTCCAAGATTTCAATTTGTGGAGATTGTTGTCCTGTCCTTGAGACTCTTCATCTTTGTTTTAATGATTATTTAAGGGAGTTGGAAACCCTGCCAGGAACATTGAAGACCATAGTTGTTTAGGAGTGTGTTAGTGGCCTTAAAGAACTTAAGATTCTTCATATAGACAAATGTGAAGAGTTGGACGGGCTTCCATGTTTTGCAGAATTTGTTTCTTTAGATTTTTTTCAGTTGAATGGTAGCACAAGGTGAAGAAAATAGCAGGTCTACAAAAGTTGAGGTGAAGAAAATAGCAGGTCTACAAAAGTTGAGATCATTGCGATAGCTGAGCATTGAGTCAGATGAGCTTCCGAGTTTTGCAAAATGTATTTCTCTTAGAAAATTTAAACTGCAAAACTGCAACAAATTGGAGAAGATAAGTAATTTAGAACATTTGAAATCACTGGAGGTGCTCAATACTAGTTTCTGTCTAGAGTTGGTGATTGTAGAAGGTTTAGAAAACATAAGATCACTGAGGGAGCTCATGCTATATGATTGTTCAAAATTAGATGGGCTTCCAGGTCTTGGAGAACTATTGAATTGAATAGCTGCAAAAAATTGGAGAAAATAGAAAGTTTGGAGTATTTGAAATCATTGGAACAACTCAAAATATGTGGTTGTCCAGAGTTGGAGGTACTTTCAAGTCTTCCAGAAACCACTTCTCTAAAAGAATTTGATTTGATATGGTGCCAGAAATTGGAGAAGATAGTTCTAGAAAACATAAGATCGCTAGAGAAGCTTGTGATGTATGGCTTCCCAAAATTAGATGGACTTTCAGGTCTTGCAAAACTAACTTCTCTTAAAAAAATTGAATTGCGTAGGTGCAACAAATTGGAAAAGATTTAAAGTTTAGAACTTTTGAAATCATTGGAGAAGATCAACATGAGTGACTTTCCAGAGCTGGAGGCATTTCCAAGTCTTCCACAAACCACTTCTCTTAAAGAATTTGATTTGAAATGGTGCCACAAATTGAAGAAGGTTTAGAAAATATAAGATCACTGTTGAAGCTTGTGATATATGACAGTCCAAAATTAGATGGGCTTCCAAATCTTGGAGTTGGAAGCGCTCCCAAGTCTTTCAGATTTCACTTCTCAGAGAGAACTTCAATTGAAAAAATGCCCCAAATTGAAGAAGATAGAAAGTTTCGAAAACATAAGATCACTGGAGAAACTCGAGATAATTGACTCTTCAGAGTTGGAAATCATTCTGACTTATGCTTCTCTGCAGAATTGCGATCAAACTGTTATTTTAATATTGAATTGGGTAAAGGAAAATGGGTATGGATGTGTGCCCTCACATTAAAGTTGCTTTGCTTAAATGACGGCTTCACTTCAAACGACTACATTTTCGCAGATGTAAATTTAAAAGTAATTGTAAAAGTAAAAGTGGAAGCGGCATGGTTAGTGACAGGCGACCAGGGGAGCATGGTAGAGGCTTTCCGTCAGCTTTTTCAAAGGTAATTGTAAATTCTTTTATTGAAAATAGTATTATTTAAGTTTTTTTTGTTTTTTTTCAAAATAATGTGTGATATTTTTTAAAAGTTTTAAAATATTTGAAAAAAATGATTATAAAATTTAGTATTCATTAAAAGGAGGATGCAGCTGTGGTATTCTTTAAAAATTTAAAAAAAATAAAAAAATTGGTGTAGAAAATAATGAAATATGAATAATTTATAAGTAGTACATGATTTAGGTTATGCATATAAAATGTGAGCAATCTATAAAGAAATGAAGAATCTAACAATTGTTTGAATCTTGGGCTGTCACAAGAAAAATATCACCACTTAACTAACACATTATATGAAGAACTTCTAATTAATTTATTTATTATATGGATATAAATCTTAATTTAATTATAAATTATTTGATTATATGTTTATTTTATTTTATTTGTGTATGTTGCTTTTAATTTTACTTTTGAAAAAGTTATCATTCATTATTTTGATAACTATTTGATTTTGTTTTTATTGTGAAAAGTGTAGTAAATATTCTTATAGCTTTGGTAGTAAATATTATCATACTTATCATCAAGGAAAAAATATGTAAAAGAAATTATCAAGAGATAGCATTCTCTTTATGTATTCTATTTAAATCACAAATCTAGATAAAAAATCAAATGCCTCAAGAATTATATTGTTTAATATCTTTTACATTTTTTTTTGAAAATGGATATGTTTAGCATGTTCAATTTTAACATATGAAATATTAATTAAATAAATAAGATAATTCTTAAAGAGACTAAAAAAATCAATATTATATCTCCATATTTTATAAATATTTAAAAAAATTATAACACAAATGAATAGACCTAAATCAATATAAAAAGTTAAAATTTAAAATTTAAAATTCAAATTAAACAATAAAAAATATTATTAAAATCAAAACCCATAGAATTTAAAACAATATCAATACTTTTGACAAAGCTTTATTGACAAATCTATTTAATATGGGAAAAAGAAAGATGTCTCAATCTTTCCAAAATATTCAAGAAGTTAATTAGTTTGTTGTTAATATACTTTTATTCCACTTTTGTCTAGGGTCTAAAAATTGATAATAGAGGAGATGCCATCAATGAGCTCTGCTAGGATTTTCTTGCTTTCTCTGTACTATTTGTCTGCATATTGAGCTTTTTGGGTGTCATACTGCATTTATTGCGAGATGTTTTAGCCTTTTATTATGGCTTCATCCATTCCTAGTCCAACAGTTGATGTCGGCGCTGGTGCTTTCGCGTCTGGAGACCATGGTTCCCCCGAACAAACACCCTCGCAAGTTCATTCCGAAAGTGTTTCACGAGGTATTGTTTTTGGTACCCCTAATGTTATTTTACCATTGCAAGATTTTGGTAGTGCATGCCAATGGCTTGAAAAGTATACATTCATTGGGTATTTTGTGGGGAGGGTTCCACTTGAAAGCATGCTTCGTGATTGGGTTACCAAAGCTTGGGCCTCTCATGGGGTTCAGCTTGATGGCGTCCAAAATATTACCAAAGGCTTTTTTTGTTTCTCTTTTCAAACCCTACTCATATTGATGACGTCCTCAAGCGTGGTCCCTAGTTTGTGCGGTCTTCTTTGTTGGTTTTTCAACCGTGGTATCGGGACTTCATAGTCTTCAATGAAAAAAAGCTCAAGGTTCCTGTATGGGTTGAATTTACTGGTCTCCCTCTTCCTTGTTAGTCGTTTCTGCAAACAATTACCCAATCTCTTGGCAAGGTGGTTTTCATGGAGCCGGACCCTTTATTTTATGCTCGACCCCAAAAGAAGGTTTGTATTGAAGTCGATTTGTCTCAGGACTCAAGGAGACCATTGACATTCAGGTTGGTGGTCATAGTTTTTCCTAGCGATTGTTGTATTTAAATTTTCCCAATACTTGTTATTGTTGTCAATCCTCTAATCATAAGATTAAGGATTGTCCACTTGTTGCTCCTCGAGCCAAACTACCTTAGAAAGATAGTGGCTCTTCTCACACATCGGAGCCCAAGTTCGAGGAAGGATGGACCACTGTGGGTTGAAAGAATAAACCCAAGTCAGATACTTCAGTTGTGGTGCAACCCTCTTCTCAGCCCACTCCAATTACAACGTCAACTACTGTTGAATCAAAGGTTTCAAACCCCACGGATAAGGGGAAGAGTTATGTTGAGAGTAGCTCTTGCCTTGCATGTGTGTGTACTCCTCATGCAACTTCAACTATTGCAGCCCAACACACTTATTTGCTACGTCCTTCTTGTATTCCTAAAGGACAGGTTGGCAGTGAAGGTGAAGGTTGTGATAAACACAAAATTATCTCAAGGGATTCTTACCCTAGTTTTCAACCTACTTCAATTTTTTTGCAGAATCGCTTCTCCTCTCTTAAGGACAAAGAAGGCATGCAAGACTTTGCATGATGAATTTTCTATCATGGAATGTTCAAGGCCTTACTAACCTTGCCAAAAAATATTTTGTGTGGAATATTAGACCAAGCTCATCCTGGTATTGATGTTTTTGTCTTCAAGAAGTTAAAATTTCAGCTTTCATGTTGGTTGTTGCATGTCATGTGATATGGCCAGACGACCTGGTCTTTGCTTCAGAATACGAAGTTGGCCAAGGAGATGTTGTCACTCTTCTATTGCCATGTTAGCATTCTGTTATTGTTGACCATGGTTCAGATCCCACTCAACGGGCGATGTGGGTCCTCATGTCTGTCGATAATCATTCTTTTAGGGTCATTAATATTTATGCTTCCAATGATTTTCTGGAGTGAATCTCTTTATGGCATTGAATTTTTTATTTCTTGCCACCTGCCACTTAAGTTATGTGCAGGGATTTTAATATTGTTGAAGTGGCTTCAGATAAAGATGACATTCTACCTTTCTGGTGGACAGTTGGAGAGTGTGAAGCCTTGTTTCACATGCATAATAAATTAGGTCTTTTTTATCCCAATACTTCTCGCCACCCTTCTCAGGGTGTCTGGCACACTTGGTGTAATTTCAGCGCTGGCTCTAATGGAATTTTCAAATGCCTCGATCATGCTATGATCACTGCGCATTTTTTTTTCTTTTGGGGAAAATCAATCTATCCTAGTTTTGTCACTTGCCAAGGTCACTCTGTCTGATCACTTTCCCATCAAATTTAGCATTGAATGGATGTCGGGTTGTAGGCACGTTTCAAAAATGCAGTTTTTCCTCAATACTTCTCTGCTGAGTCATCCTCCCATGCTGGCCCACATCCAGCAGGTTTGGAATCTTGAGATTCGTCTTACTCAACCCATTGGTTGGATTGCATGGTGGAATGATGCTATCCAACACACCTCTCATTTATGTGCATCTATGGTAGACATTTGACCTCGTACTGCAGGCGGTCCCATGAGGCCAATAATAGAGCTCTGAAAGTGGACACTGAAGCTTTAATGGAAAACCCTTTTATCCTTGAATATCAAATTCAAGTGGCTCAATTCAAACACAAAAAAAAATTGCAGACTCTCATGCTGCTAAAGGAGCCCAAATTAAGGCTAGATTACATTGGCTCAAGGTTGGGGATTGTTCTTCTAAGGGTTTTTAGCTCTCAGGGATTATCATTTCTATCCAAGGATTAAACAAATTAAATAAGGGCAATTTCGGATCTCTCTGAGCTTTTGGATATTCTTCAAGCATTTTTTCAAACATTATGAGAAGGTGTTCACAGTGCAGGAAAATTCCCTTTCTCACGATCTTGCTTTGTAATAACTAGCAGTTATTCCCATTCAGCTCTTTAATGCTCAAAGAGTGTTTTGTGATCAACTACTCACTCTTGAGGAGCTTAAGGAGGTTGTGTTTTCTATGGCAGACAACAAAGTGCCTAGTTGTGATGGCTTTCCTTGTGAATTTTACAAGGCTTTATGGCCTTGTGTTGGTGCATACCTCCACGCAGTGTATTTGGAAGCCTTTCATTCCCATTCTCAGGGGTCTCTTATTAATAAGGGGAATATCAAATTCATCCGTAAGTCTTGTGATCTAGAGGATATTTGTAATTGGTGGCCTATTACCCTGTTGAATGTTTCGTATAAGATTATTGTGAAAGCCTTGGCTCTCAAAATCAAGCATTTGCTCCCGCAGATTGTGCGGCCTGAACAAACTGGTTTTATCAAATCCAAATTTATTCAAGATAATATTATTGTAATTTTGGAAGGCATGAAATGGTCTTGGCATTCTTCATAGAAATCCCTTTTCTTCAAAATTGACTTCGCCAAGGCATATGATCGCATTGAATGACCTTTTATTCTGGCGATGCTTAGCGCCCTGGGGTTTGGTCCCCACTTCATTCAGTCTATACAAATGCTTTTTGATTATGCATCTACCTACATCACCATTGATGGTCATCAATATTCATCTTTTGAGCTTCATGGATCCATTCATCAAGGTTGCCCTCTTGCACCCTCGTTGTATGTGCTTACAGCTAAAGGATTTGGATATTTACTTTCTTCTGTCATTTCTGTTGGATGTGTCAAGGGGATTTCCCTTCCTAAGTCACCTTCTCATCTTGTTTATGGCCATTTTGTGGATTATTCTTTCCTCACTCTTCTCAAAGAGGAGAATAATGTCAAGAAAGCCCTTCATTGTCTAGACATATTTTGTCTAGCTTCTGGGTTAGCCATTCAATGGCACAAGACTCGGTGCTATAGGCAGTATTTCCTCCCGACCCCTTCTTGGTTGCTCTAGTTTGGATGGAAATGGGTTCAGCATGAAATTTTTTTTCATTTTATGAGGCATTCCCTTTTCTTTTTAGGGTTTTGTTGTCACTCTCTAGAATGTAGTGCTTGCTAGAATAGAGAAGAAGTTTGCCTACTCAATTACCAAGCCTCTTTCCTTGGCTAGAAAATTTTAGATTTGTTCTAAAATCCTTGCTACTACTCATGTTTATTATTCTTCGTGTTGGGCTCCTTCTAGAGCTTCTTATTTCAAGCTTGAGAAGCTCTTGAGAGACTTTCTTTGGCCCAATGACACTGATCATCATGGCTTCCACAGAGTTGCCTAGGATTTTTGTTGTCTCCCTCAGGACTTTGGTGGGCTTGGTCTCTTGTCTACTCAGAAACAAGTTTTAGCCCTCTATGCCAAATGGGTGCTTAGAGCTATTTTTGGCAACAAAGCTTGGAAAGTTTTGCTTCGTCACTGCATCTCTTCAGGACACCTAGTAACTAGACCAGTCTAGAAGGGTCCAATTGGCTTTCAAACCCTTCTTCTTATGAAAGATGTTGTGTGCATTCAAGGAACTTTTGTTGCCAAAAGTATTTGGTGTACCTGGGAAGCTATTAAGCCTTGGCTTCTCTAGGATGGTTTAGGTTTTCATGATGACCTTTCCTTCAACCAACACAATCTTTGGTGGTTGCCTCTGATTCAAGTGCAGGGGCTCCCTTTGGCCCGTGTCCTTGGAGTGCATGCTTTTCATTTTCATAAACATGGCATTTGTACTCCTCGTGACCTTTTTTCTCAAACTACCATGAGTCTTCATTCCTAGGAAGATTTGCAGACTTAGTTTCACTTGCTTGACCAAATCGACATACATTTGAGTTGGTGCTCTCTACTTTGCCTCTGAATATGCTTCACAAAATTTGTATTCATTCTGTGAGACCTTGGTGGAAAGATTGGTGTTGGTTTCCCAACACTTCTTTTTACAGTTATAAACACAAGATGGGTTGCCACTAGCTTGTCCCTCATTTGCCTATGGTTCTCACCTTGAATTATAGATGGCATTTGTAGTCTTCACAGAAAGTTTGGCAGTCCAGATTCCAGACTATTTGGTCTTCCATTGTTGAGCCTAAGGTGGCACATTTTGCCTAGTGTCTTCATTTTCAAGGCTTGCCTATTAGCTCCCATCTCAGGAATCGTAAGGCTCCTGACCCTCGTTATCACTTTTGTGGGTTGCCTAATACTTTTATGCATCTCTTCTAGTTTTGTAGAAGAGCCTAGTAGTTGTGGTTTTGGATTCATGATTTCTTCAAGCCTTTTCAGCTTGAACCCTTTTCTTGGCATATGGTGTTGTTGGGGGATTCTTCGCGGCTTCCTTTCAAATTCATCTAGATTTGGAATTCTTTTAGGATGGAAATCCTCTTCAGTTTATGGAAAGATAGAAATTATATTATGTTTTCTCATAGCAGTCTTGATATTAATGTTTCTTTGTATGCTAAAGCTTGTATATGCAATAATGTGCTATTACAGATTCAAGTGCAGGCCAATAAAGTGGCACTGGAAGTGGCCCACTTGCAAACTTTGCTTGATCACTAGGGCAATGCCCCATGTATGGTTGCTAGAATTTTTCCAAATTTGATTACCTCCAGTGATTGTTCTCTGCCCTATGGCCATCAGCGCGACTGCAACTCTTTGGTCGGTGGTTCTTGCACTCCTTGTTCCCAAGCTCCTCGGCACCACTCTGGCAGGTGGAGGCACTCCTCATGTTGTTTCTTAGCTTCTCCGCCTCATAGTGGTTCTCTATATGGGTGGCCTATGGGTGGTGGTACCTCTTGAGCTCCTAGTGGTTTCGGTTTGCCTACGGGTGGTGGTACCTCTTTGCTTCCTGGTGGTTCCAAAAGGCTTGACTCTAGTTGACCTTTCTCTTCCAAGTTGGTTCCTCAGCTGGCACTGACAATCTTCTTGGAAGGATAATGAGGATATTGTAGAGGCTGATGAGGAGTGGTGGGACCTCCTTGACCCCCCTCCTGACCATGCTGATGTATGGGGTAAAAAAGATGATTTAGATCCCCTACCTCCTTCTTTTGCTACTACTCTAGCTGCTTAAGATTGTTTTATGTTTATGGCATTTTAGATGACTTGTTGTTTCCAGGCTGGGCCCTTGTGACTCTCAGAGAGTGATCTCTTCCTCCCACTTTTTTTTGTGAATAGTGTATACTAAACTTTTTTAATGGAATGCCTATTCATAAAAATTAGTTTGTTGTTAAAAGGGAGTTAAATATCACTTTAAATAATAACTAAACATAATTAATAATGTAGTATGCCAAAGAGAACCTTTAGCCATCAAATATTTGGAGACTTATATCCTGTTAAATTAATAAACGGAAATGCTTTCTAAATATATTGTAACAAATTCATCCAAAGAAAATTAACTATAAAATAGATTAAAATCAATTGTTAATAAATATTTTATTAATTTATTTTGATTATTTTAATTATAAATATTGAGTGATTATGACGATGGTGAGACAAATATTGATTTGATTATTGGATGCGAAGTCATCAATTAATGATTAATAATGTTATTAAATATAATTTATTTATTCAAGAACTATTTTATTTTAGACATAAATTAAACTAATAATGTTTACACTTACTTTCGATTTTTAATTGAAAAAATGTTTAATATCATTGAAATATTTATTTTATTTACTTACACAATTATTGAAATATATTAAGAGGAAAATTTATGTTGAAAAATTTCTATAAATAAAACAATAAAACTTAATTTTTGACAAGTAATTAGAATAAACCCAAAAAATATTTGAGATCTACAGTTTTTGAATCTAATAGATATATATCTATCATTAATAAATCTACTTAATCTACTTTTGTAACTATTTATAAGTAAGGATGGCAGTGAAATAAATAAAATTTTAGATCTATATATAATTGTTGTACCTTGGCATTATATATCAATTAAAATTATATGAACTATAATATTATTGCAAAAGGAAACCAAAAAGTAAGGTCTAAGATAGATCTTGAATTATATAATTAGAAAGAATAAAATTAAAAATTGAGATCTCAAGCCACCCAATCCAATGCATTTATCTTGATATATATTGATCCAAATGTTTATGCATAAATTTGTGATCCAAAATAATAATGTTCTATGAAGTTTCCTGACAATGGGGACACAAGGATGGTTTTCAAGGATGAGTGGATCAAAGGCCTAAGTTTGGGGATGATGGGGGTACAACAATAGAGAATGGTGAGGGTGCCCCTAGAAGGAATATACATATAATACCTGAAAAATAGTTATAAAAAGATGTATAAGAATTACATTTCACGTGAAATGTTGATAGATGAACAAAATAGAAAAATTGGAAACACATTAAAATTTTAAATACTTCAATACTAAATAAAATTTGACAAATGAAAATTATCAAATTGGAAATTTTTATTATATAAAAAATATCATAATGATGATTACAATAGGTAGCATGATATCAAAATAAGTAAAAAATGTCAAAATGTCGTGAAGGGGGGCTTCTAATCATCCCCAAACTCCTCATCATAGAACTACTAGACTCTTTAGGGTCAAGCTCGGTGAAACTAACACCAACCTAACTTGCATTTGAAGTCATAAAATCCTCATCAATTTTTTCTATCTCCTCTATCTCTACATCCCATCGTGCTACTAGAATCTCTTTGTATAAAAGTGTCTTGCAATTAATGAGACACAAAGCACTATGTAAAAGCACAAGCTTCCTTATTCTCTTGGATGTAAATTTGTTCCTCTTAAGAGAGTGGATGAAGCTATAGGTAGACCAATTCCTCTTAGCAACAAAAAACCTAGAAACCTAAGATTATAATCATATGACTAGAGTTATAGTCAAAGATTCTGGTCCATGACAATTCCACCACAAAATTGGGTGCTCATGCGTCATAGTTGACATATGCATCTTGGTCACCTCAAAGTAAACCATAAGAGTGGCAATTTTGGTCCACTCAATGTGAATTGTATTGTCATCTATAGGATCATGCATCTTCTCAATGGCCCTAAAGAATATTGTCTTCACCTTAGTATCTTGTATTGAAGTAACTCTACCATGCCTAGTCTTGTACCACTTAGAATTCAATGCATATGCAGCCATGTGCAAGATATTGTTGAGCTTCTCTCATCTCCAATGAATGATTAGATGAATATGATCATTGTAGAATGCTAATGTGGGGTCATTCTCTTGCATGATATCCTTCATCTAGTCAAAAATACAATCAATGCACTCGTACATATCTCCAAGGTCAAGTGAAACTGCATCCCCATATCTCATAACCTATAAAATTGGAGCAATGATGGGGACTATATATTTTGCATCACACCAACAGATATCACTCTTCACTTTGTCATAGAAGTGAGCCACTAGATCCAACTTGCTACCACAACCATGAGTTGCAGCGACTCTTATAGGGTGTGTATAGGATCATGGAGGTCCAAACTAGGCCCTTAAGTGATAATGAAAATTCAGAAAATCAAAGTTAGGAAAATTGACAAAAAAAAAAAAAAAGGTTATTAGCATAATTTGAAAAAATGTAAGAATAAAATTTGTAGCAAATTGAATCTAGTTTCTAAGCTACTAGTGTTTTTTAATAAAATCTAAATCTATTTGGTGAAGATTTGAAATTTCAATGAAGTACTACTAAAATTTTAGGGGAAAAAAAAGTACGTGTATGTTTGTGGATCATAAGTACAAACAAAACTTAATATTTTTTTTTGAAATTTTCAATATAAGTAGAGGACACATGTCCAGACATGCCACATTTTTTTTGTAACTCTTTGACAAGTAAATAATTAATTATGATTTTTTATTATAACTTTTTAAAAATAAAAAAAATTGTTTGTTTGTGAATCATAACTTGGTCAAAAATCCATCAAATTCATTTTTTTTTAAAATCTTATAGTAGATGAAGCACAAAGTGTGCAACATTTTTCAAATTAACATGTTAAAGTTATAGATGTTTTTCAAACGGCCTATCAATCAAGAATTTAGACATAATATATGTAAGAAATCAATAATAATTATTTATTAAATTCAAAATAAGAAAAAAATTATATTGGTAGAAAGCTAAGAATTTCCTTAAAATCCCCTTTTCATTTCATCAATTTTGGGTTAAAAAAAGTCGTTAGCCACATGGGCGCAATATGGAAGACTAGGGAGAACTTGTAAACACGTTTTTTGTGTTAATTTTCCAGGTTTGGCATGTTCAATTCAAATACCAAAGTATAACTAAGGAAAATCCCAAGGCTGCAGTTTTTTGTCAAAAAAATGGATATCAATTAGTAATGAATATCCATTACTAATGGATATTTGTTTAGAGCACTAGTTATTTAACTTTCTTTTTAATAACTAATTTATTATGTCAACTAAATATTTTGATAATTATTTTTTTAGTCTATAACATATAATATAATATAATATCATATAATAAATGAAATTAATATATAATATATATTAAATATTATGTATATATGATTGATATAACATTTTATTTTATAAACATCTTTATCTCTAAACCTCTCTCCCAAGAGAACTATCTTTCTTTGGTCTCTATATCCTTCACCCTCTCTATTAGGTCTCTATTTATCTCTCCAACCCCCTCCCCTCTCTCTCTATTAGCTCTATATGTATATGTATTATCAATAAATAAAAATATTATTATATATTAACAATTTACAAAATATTTATAATGTGAAATAACAAATATTTGTTATTTTATTTTTTGGGCAAAAAAAACCTTCGGCACCCTTCATCCTGGTTTTGGTGTTGAATTTGATTAATAATGTATATCCATTTAGTGACGCATATAAAAATGGATAAGTCAATCGTTTTGAGCATTCCAATAGCCCCACATTCTTTTTTCTGTCAGAAAACTCATGATCTTTGTTTGTATCATACAAAATTCACCTTTTGGACCAGGTGTTTAAACAAAACTCAAGCTTTCAATCAATTTTTGAATCTTTTTGGCAAGTGTAATGGGGGACCAAAATTCATTGAAAACAAAAAAAATGCAAGATAAAACTTACAATCGAAGAAATTGAAGCTTATAGAGAAAAAGATAGAGAAAGACATAGGAAGAAAAGACATGTATATAAATTACTCATCAAGGCGCTCAATCTTCTTCCTTTCTAATAAATGTAATTTCAAGTGAAAAGGAAATTGAATTTGAAAATGTGGAGCATGATATTCAAATTGAAAATGAAAATGTTGAAATTAGTTTTGAAAATGTTGATATTGAAAATTAAAATATTGAAATTGTTAATGAAAATATTGATATTGAAAATGAAAATGTTGAAATTTTGGTTTGGGAAATGTTAATATTGAAAATGAAAATGTTGAAATTGGTTTTGGAAATGTTGATATTGAAAATAAAAATGTTCAAATTATTAATGAAAATGTTGAAATTCTTAATGAAAACGTTGATATTACAAATGAAAATGTTGAAATTGATATTGGAAATGTTGATATTGAAAATGAAAATGTTGAAATTGTTAATGAAAATATTGATAATGAAAATGAAAATGTTCAACGTTATGTATCATCGTATTACATAACAGGAGAAGATATTTGTGTGGAAGATAGAGAAATTGGAAATCGAACACATTCAAGAACCCCAAAATGGTTAGTTGAAATTGATGAGAATATATTTGAAAATCTTGAAGGAAAGAGGTTAACTCGAACCATTTAGTTGTGGGCTACAAAAAAATTTGTTGAACACTTTAGCAATAAGATAATGACTTAACAAAGTCAATTTTTTGTGCAATTCCTAAAGAAATGGAATATGAGACCTATACTAGACAAATTGAAGATTTGTGTGAATAAAAAATCTAAGAAAAATGCTATTATCGTCAAAAATATTTTTGTAGATGTCCAAAATTAATTAAATTAAATATTTAATTAATTTTATCCTTTCTACATAATTAATTTATTTAATTATGTTAGTCCTTATTCTTCTCAACTTTAATTAAATCTAATCTAATTAATCCTATCACTATAGTCCAAATAATTGATTTATTTAATAAATCAGTTATTTCTTATTCTTCTAAAACCCCCTTTAGTTAATTAATCTAAATTAATTAACTAAATTAAGTGATTCCTACAAATCACTTTTCTAAATTCTCATTAGCGTAATTAATTCTTCTAGAATCTTTCATAATCATGCTTAACATTATTCTTCAATCTTTAATTCCCTCACTCATTCTCTCTCCTATTGTCAAATCCTCATACAAATCCCACTTGTCTTCTAATCCCTCATTATCTCACCTAATCTTCCCTCTTAATCATTTGCTAGTGGCTAATCCCCATGATTAGCCACCAAGTCAACTCATAGCCATTTATGGCTAAAATCCACTTGTCCCCTCCTCACCTTCCACCTTAAATGCACCCAATTGGGTCATTTCAAGGATTTCAAAATTTCAAATCCTCCTATTCCTTTCACTTTCCCAAGGAATTTTAAATTCCTTTTCTCATTCTCTTTCCCCATGCATCTCATTATGTAGGAATTTTTAATTCCCTCTTCACCCTCAAGGAATTTTTAATTCTTTTTTGTCTTCCCTATGTACTTGGGGATCTCTTCCCCTTGTACATTATGGAGTGTGGAGACAAGAAATACCTTTATGAAAAATCTCTTGGTCTCCACACCTGTCACCTCATGTCTTCTCAATCCATATGCTCCCCTTTCCTTCAATATCCACCCTTGATTCATCTTCAATCTCAATCGTCCATTCATCCTCCCCCAACTCTATAAATTGGGGTCTCCTCCTCTTCCCTTTCCATCTCCAATCCAATTAATCTTATGTTGTTAGTTTGAGCTTAGAAATCATCCAAAGCATCACCCTTATAGTCAAATATGCATCCATAATCACTTAGCCATTTCATCCATCACTTGACAATCCATACATCTCCCATATCCATTTATGTTGTGCAACATTGGAGAGCAATACACATCCCACCTAGGAGCCAATCTAATCAAGTGGAGCATTTGGGCGCATTCCATTTCATCGAAGGCTCAATCTGAGGAACAAGTGAAAATTGTGAAGGTATAATGGTATTTCATCCATCACTTGAGAATCCATCCATCCCCCATATCCATTTGTGGTGTGCAACATTGGAGAGCAATCCACATCCAACCTAGGAGCCAATCCAATCGAGTGGACCATTTGGGCACATTCCACTTCATCAAAGGCTCAATCTAAGGAACAAATGAAGATTGTGAAGGTATAATGGTATTTTATCTTGTTTTTTATGTATTTGAATGTTTTATGGATTAAATTAACCATTACCTCTCACTTCAATTTTCCCTTGGTTCATTTTGGCATGCCCAGTGGGACCCACGTCCCTAAAATCTAACCATCTTGTGAGTTTTTGTGATTTTTAGCATGTAGGTTGACGATTTGATGCATCTTCCTATACTTCGACGTTTCCACCTTGTTGCTTCAATGTCTCTGCAAAGCAACAATGTCTGCAATTTAAATTTCAAAAAGTTAACCCACCTTTTGGCAGGTTTTGCCTTTTGACGTCTTTGTAATCTTGTG
This sequence comes from Cryptomeria japonica, assembly GCF_030272615.1. Taxonomy (NCBI): domain Eukaryota; kingdom Viridiplantae; phylum Streptophyta; class Pinopsida; order Cupressales; family Cupressaceae; genus Cryptomeria; species Cryptomeria japonica. The sequence continues at coordinate 123,563,737 of NC_081410.1, forward strand.
ACGTCTCTGCTATGTTTATAAACATATACATTTAGGGCATCAATTTACTATTTTTTTTTAATTTAAAAGTTAAAAAGAACAAAAACATTAAAAAGGGGACTTAAAAAGAACAAAAATCAACAAAATAGTTGGTTTTATTTTTATTTTTATTTTTGGCAATCTTTTAGACATTTTTCAGGTTCTCGGTTGATCGATGTTTGCGCAGATGCATGATGTCTACGCTCTGGTTTAGCGCTTCCATTGTACCAGACTTCCTACCTGATTTTTAAATTTCAAAAATTCAAATTTTAACCTTATGTTGGTATTTAATTGTTGTTTTGACGTCTGCACATACGCATCAATGTCTACACCAAGCATTAACATCTGTGTCGGAGGTAAAATTTTAGTTAGCATTTTCAAATTCAAATTTGAATTTTAAAATTCTTGCTTTCTTTTGATTTCTAGATGTGTGCAATTACTTCAATGTCTGCACATGCACTGCAGCGTCTGTGCTTGTGGATCAATGTTTGTGTTGTATCCTTAGTGGCTTTTTGTTGTTGATCAAATTTTGGGTGGTTGCAGATAATTTCATGTGTCCAAGACATAATACTAAGACTACTAACTATTTTTGTTGCAACACGGTCTAAGACAAAGTTTTTCCCACTAAATTAGTTTGTTTGTTGCATTTCTAGTTAGAAAATTATGAACATGTGGGATTAAAATGAACCATTGTCTTTTGTGTTTGGTGCGCTTGCACACTTTATGTTGAGTGGACCCACAGTTGCACTCTAGTATCCTCTCCACTCACCTTCATGGATCTTGGGTGTTAGAGAATGAGTGATCAACAACACTCTCTTTTTATCTTAGTAGTGAGGGGTATTCTTGATTGGGGATTTCATCACCCCACAAGGGTATCTCGAATTGGGACACGTTGAGGATATTGATTCTCCCGATGTGATCTCGAGCGAGTTTTTTTGAGCCGCTATATAAATAAGTTGGTTGGGCGGCTGGAGTGCTAAGTGAATTCGACGTATGTGGGGGCCTTTCCTACACTGATAAGCTCAGATGGAGCCTTAAGTGGATTTCTTTGATAATCCATCGTCGGATTGGTGATCCTTTAGAAATTACACTAGACACCAGTTTTAGTAGCCAAAATCCTATATTTGATAGTGCAGGGGATGTGGATTGTACCCAAAAGTTACTCCTCATGTATCTGCTCAGGATGAGACATAAATTCCCCATGTAATAGATCCTTGGATATTTGGGGAAAGAGAATATGGTATGCCAAAGAAGTGAATGTCATGGAGTGGAGCCAGTGCTATCAAAATCTCTATTTTTCCACTTGAGTGGGGTATTTCTTATGCGAGGGGCATATCAAGTGGTTTCCACTTTTTAGCCTAGGTTATGTTGTCTTCAAGTGTCTTTATTTATGCTATACCTGTAAAAACAATTTTGGCTAATCTAGGCCCCACATCACTTGCACACTCATCATTGAGTATTACACTTGGCCAATGTGTATGTTATGCTTGATGTTTTCTTGCCAAGAGTAGATTGATAAACAACCTTCCCAATTTTCACATTTGACAAACATTCCAAAATCCAAGATCTTACACTTGCACAAAGAAAGTCCAAATTTGGTCCACCTCACTTTCCACCTCATGTTCCATAAGCCTAAGTTGTACAAGCATCCCAATAAGTCTATCCATTGTCAAGTCAAGAAGAAGAAACTCACCCAAGCCCAACTCATTAGACATCGCAAACTCTTGCTCAAACATAGGACCTTCTCGCACAGATATCACGATTACACTCATGGTCATAGCAATGAGTTTGATGCTAGTGATGAACTAAGAGTTTGTTCCCTACACCAAGGATCAGATTGTCTTTCAATACCAACTATCATCAAAATCAAGGTGGTCACATCCCTTCATTAAATTTGTCGTATGAACCTATCAATTATTCAGTCATTTCCATCCCAAGGATAATCTAGTCATGAAATTCTTCTAGTCATCACTGTCGACCTTTTCTAAGGACTTAGCACATCAATAAATCAAACAATCAAACCTTAATCAAATCAATCAATCACCCAATCCCTCAATCAATTATCCAAATCCAATCAACCTCACTCTAAGGTGTTGAACCTTTTGAAGTTTTTATTTAGACCTCACCCTTAATCAATTAATCATTTGGTTTTTGTGCTTGGGAAAGAATCTCCCCCAAGTACCTTTGCCTCATCTTTGGGTCGATCAAGACCGCCAATCCTACGTCGTATTTATTCTTATGATCATTAGTAAATCCTCAGTAGAAAGTGATTTTGATCATTATCCTAAGGTCTAAATTTCACCCAACTTGGTTGTCACCTTGTTTGTGGCTTTCATCATCAATATCCCCCAACTAAAATCCTCATCCAAGGACTAAGGTATAATCTTGATCAAACTTTGTCCTAATCTAAGGACCCAATCAATCATTCAATCCAACTTCATCAAAATCAAATTGAAACCCAAATTTTTGTTGTCCTTTCATCAATCTCATTCCTTTAATCAATCTTCCCTAAGATTATTCTTGTATGGTCACAACTCGCTCTCAAACAAAGAAGAAGATGGCCAAACAACAATATGGCATGTTAGACAATAGTGTCCTATATCAAGATCCTACACAAGACCCCACACATGGGAAAAAATCACAACCTGACATTCAAGATCCACAACCACAAGTGGATCCTAACATGGTTGATCAAGACGAGCTCTCCCTGGAAGTGCAAACATCCCTAGAGGATTCATACAATCAAGAAATGATGGAGAAATTCATCCGAGATAATCCTAGTGGTCTCCTAAAGACCCTCATTGAAAATGTAGCTCGCCTTCCTTCTGATTTCAATAGATCCACTCTTTATCAACAACCACAAGGATAATTTGCTCCTACTCACAGTGTTCCACCTATTATTCATCCTCAATCTATAGCACCCACAATGTCCATCCCTATGGTTTCCATCCAACCTTCTTCCTCCTTTTTGGCATCTATACCCTTATCCAACCTGATCACGTCTATTCTTTAATATGCTTCTATGACATCCTCTTCTACTCGCCCACATGTCTTTGTTCCCCAATATTCCATTCCTCTCAACAATATCGCTAATTTTATCAATACTTCTCTTCCTCATGCTACCACAATCTGCAGGTCATGGCCAATCATCACTTCTCAAGTCCTCATCACATCAATCATCACATCTCATATTCCCGCTTCTTCATCCTACCAATATATTAGTGGTGGTGGTATATCATCCATGATTCACCAGATACTCGGGACAAACACGGTTCATCATGTCCAAGACCCACAACATGATATAATCAAGAAAATTTTGGACATGAAGAACATCATCAAAAACATGAACGAAGGGACTATCAAAATAAAACCTTATTCATTTGAGGAATTCAATCCTTGTCATTATGATCCTTCAATATCAATTTCACCCTACCCATTGAGGTTTGAGATGCCTAAGTTCATGAAGTATGAAGGCTAGGGTGACCCTTGAGACCACATCCATGAGTTTCACATCTTATGACAAGAGGCCTCCTATAGTGATTTCTATCTTCGAAGAATTTTACCTAAAAGTATCACAAGAGATGCCCTTGTGTGGTTCATGTGCCTGCCTCAAGGTTCAATCACCTCCTTTCTAGACTTAGCAAAAATTTTAGTGGCCTACTATTCCTACAACATCGTCAATAGTGTTTCTATGATGGACCTTTGTAAAACAAAATAGAGGCCTAGAGAAACCTTCACCAACTTCTTGCAGAGGTGGTGGCACCTTATCAAGAAATTCAAGTGGGATATGTCAGAGGCACATCAAATGGAATTATTTCAAAAGAACCTCGTACCCAAACTATCAAAACCCTTGACAACTCATTGTATAAAATCTTTCCAAAATTTGACTGACAAGGGCTTATTTCTTGAATGTGTCTTGTTAGAGGATGGCACTCTAAAGCATTATCAAAGATCAAATCAAAACACTTCCTCTTACAACAATGATAAACCAAAATTTTGGTCTAAAAACAAGAATGTAGTCAACGATGGTGTCATTGATGCAAAGTGGGTCCAAACTATGGCCGCTCCTTCAAAATCCCCCACCACTAATCATCAATTCAACACTTGAAAAAACAATAAAAATAAATCTCAAAGCGCACCGCCCCCCCCCAACAATGTCTCCATCTAGGGACGACCACCCCGATCTAACAATTAGGCTCCAAGGGAGTATATGCCTCTTGTTGAGCCCATTGAGGTTGTGTTCCAAAATCTTGTCCAGGATGGTGCAGTTGTCTTTCAGATAACTCAACCGTTTGACCCTAACCAACCCAAACCTAGGTGGTATAATGAGAATAAGTACTATGACTATCATCACATCAATGGGCATGATACACGAAAGTGTATGAAACTGAAGAACTACATCCAAGATCTCATTGATAAGGGTGATATTGAGGTAGCAACAACAAAACCTAGTAATAATAATGATAAACTCAAAATGTACCAGGAACCCTTCCCGAAGCATGACAAAGGAAAGGCCTCATCATCTAATGATGTGAACTATGATTACACCAATTATATATCCAAATTTGACTCCTTGGTGGGTCGTACAGATCCTGCAAGTAACCATGTTAATGTGATCATTGTTCAGGGAGCCAACCCTCCTCCATCACAAAACAAACCTAGGGTCACTATTCAATGTGGTCCTCCTCCTTCATAATCGGCAAGAAGGCCCAACTCCGCTAAGATAGTCATTCAAGGTGTCACCCCTTCCATGTCCCATTCTCAAAATGATTGTAATGTGACCACTAGTTGTGGAAGATTAACTATCCAAGGAGCTCCTCCTCTACCGAATCCTCCCCCCATGTCATCCACCCGACAAGATGAGCTCCTTGATCATCTTGTGAAAAATCCTACACATATTTCTATCCTAGAGCTCCTCAAGACCTCCCTTATTCACAAGAAGATTTTGGAACGGGCCCTCCTCAAAACATGTGTCCCTAATGACATCAATTTTGCCTAGTTCCAAGCCCTCATTGGATACCATGCTACCCAACATCACCTTATTTTTACCTCCAATGATGCTCCCTCTGATTATAATCATAATAAACCATTGCATATTGAAGCTCTTATCCAGAAACACAAGGTTAAACACATCTTGATAGAGGGTGGATTTAGACTTAATCTTTATACATACAAGTTAATAAAGCAATTAGGACTTTCTGAGGACTTGGTTGACCGATCAAGAAAAATCACAATCAAAGCCTATGATGATGCATAAACGGTTTCCAAAGGCATGATCACCCTATCTCTTTAAGCGGGCCCTGTTACGATTGAAACCCCTTGCCAAGTCTTAGATCTTGACCTCCCTTATAACATTCTCCTCGGCCATTCATGGATTCATTCCCTTCAAGACGTTCCCTCCACTTACCACCAATGCCTTAAATTTCCCTTCAATGGTAGAGAGATCACTATCAGGGGTGATCCACACCCTTTTCAGTATTGCAAGCTCTTAGAGGGGAAACATCCATACCATTTCCCATTAAACAGACCAACTCCACCTCCTCCATCTAACACATTTAAAGTCGCCTCCACTTCATCCCAATCAGAACCTAAGGTCAAGATCATAGACAATGGCTGTGAAGAGTACAAACTTGAGGATGCCTTACTAGTCGGCAATCTCCCCTTATCTCCTACGTCGTTTGCCAAGCCTGAGGAAATAAAAAAAGATCACAAGCCCACTATACAATGCAAAGATACCACCTTCAAGCAATGGGGTCCACCTGATGAGGAGAGTCTTGACATAGATGTTTCCTCTTGGTTGTATCATGAAGAGGATGAAGAATTAGCAAAGATCCCCAAGAAAATGTATCCAAAAGCATCAGCCATAGTGGATAAGATGGGTTATAAAGGACACGGTCTGGGGTTGGAAGAGAAAGGAATCAAAGCACCAATAAATCTCATCTCATATAAGTATAACAGAGGCTTGGGTTACACTCCAATACATAATATCACTATCATTGGTACCCCTCTAAGTCCCTCCTTGCATTTCGAAGACTCTGATGAAGAGGAATTTCATGAAATGCCTTCTAAATATGAAGATGACATCTTCTTTGACACCTATATCAACATCATCACCCCCGTAAACCCTTCCACCCCACATGAGCTGCAACTTGTCCATCTTAAGCTTATAGACTAGGACCATTGAGACAAATATTCTTTGAACATATGTGTCGATGATAATGCTCTTGTGACTCTCCTGACTATGTGCAATTTGGAAAACTACAATAGAGTTCATGGGATATAAATACATGAGAATGAATACTTTGGTAGTCAGGTCAATGCCCTTAGTTGCAAAAAAGATAATAAAAATAAAATGCATGATTCCTTAGGTGAAAACCTCTCTAAGGCACCTTTGGATGAGGAAAAAGTAAAAATAAAGGACATATCTTCAAGTGAAAACCTAGACCAGGTGCTTGAGGATGAGGAAATTGACCTCTCTACTATAGTTCCCCCACAACAAGACAAGTCTACTTTACTAATAGAAGAAACAGGCACTATCAATATGGGCACTGAAGACACCCCAAAGAATGTGCTCATTTCTAATTCCCTATCAGATCAAGAGAAACAAAACTTCATCGATTTTCTATCAGAAACAAAGATCAACTTTGCCTAGTCATATGCTAACATGTCAGGCCTTGATCCCAACTTAGTAGTCCACAATCCTTTTGTCCGTCCAAATGCTAAGCCTATAAAATAAAAATTACGCAAGATGCATCCACCTATTGCACTTCTTGTCAAAGCAGAAAAAGATGTTGGATGCTAGATTCATAAAACCAATAGATTATCCTGAGTGGGTGTCCAACATTGTCCATGTCGGCAAAGCTACTGGGGGCATCTGCATTTGCACATATTTTTAAGATTTGAATAAATCATGCCCTAAGGATGACTTCTCACTCCCCAACATAGACATGATTGTAGATCTCACAGCAGGGCATGAAATGTTGTCACTCATGGATATATTTTCTGGGTACAATCAGATCAGGATAACAGAAGAGGATGATGGGATGGGGTTTGGGATAGACTAGCCTAGTCTAGGCTCCTAGATCCTTCCCTGGGATCACCTGGTGTTCTCCTCACACCCTAGGGTCTCTAGGACTCCCTTTTCTTGAGGAATCCCATGCCTTTGCCCAATCCACCCACCGATGAGTTGCTATGCTGCTCCTAAGGTCTCACCTACTCATGAGAACCAAAACCCCTTACTATGGCTAATAAGGGCTAAGGTTTATTTCCCACTTTCCAAGGTCTTAGCAAGGTTATTTTAGGTCTATTTCACGGTCTATCCACCCATTCATGAGCCCCCAAGAGGTTTCAATACTCTAACCCCTTACCGATTTCACAAATTTAGGTTTTTGCCTTCAAATAGGGCTACAAGGATTAGGACCAATTAGGCCTCCTAACCAGTCTTCTAGGGCTCCCTCTCACAAATGATGCACAACCAACCCTAACTCCCAAAATGGACTACCATTCAATTGAAAAGGGCTCAAGGATTTTCTAGTTTTTGGGCCTCCAAGTGGCCGTACAATGCCTAGGGTGAATTTTTGGGGGTTTTAAGGGTTTTGTGAGGGTTTCTAGGGTCTACCTAGGTCATAGTGAGTACTTTGAGTTTTAGCCACCTTGTCTAGATTGGTGGAAGCTCCTCCTTCACACAAATGATGCTTCAAACACTCCTCTACACCTCCTCCAAAGGATGCACTCTCCACTATTCAACCTTGCTCTCCAAGACCTCTGCACCAACAACCATTCCTAACCGGGCATTGACTAGTCTCGCCTAGGAATGGGCCTTTGCTTGGCCTCCTTGAATTTCCAAGGGCCTTGCTTGCTTGGTACTATAGTACAGGGTCTTCACATCCATTCCCCATGGTTTCATGGTGGTTCCACAATGGGGAATGGAGTCAAGACTTCATTTACACAATCCTGTCCAAAACTGGACAGTAAGAAGATAGTTTACAAACTATTTACAAACCCACTCAATATACAAGTAAAAAACTAAAATAATTGCTTGAAATGAAATTATTTACAAAATTAAAGACAAACCACACAAATTTGGATGTATCTCAATCCATTAATTTTCTTGTTTTCTTCATTCAAATTGACTGGTAACAGTTTTACAGTCTTAGTCTGATCTTTTTGCTAGGGTCGTACAAAGTCTGACATCCCACCCATTCATTTAGGGTTTGCCAGTACTTATACCACCTTTGCCTTGGTTAGCATGCCAAAATTAGGGCTCTCCACACACAACAAGGGTCTATGACCATTTTGGGTGGAAAAGTTGCTTGACAACTTTTAAAAGTTGTCATGCAACTTTTGCATCTTTTGAGCAACTTTGCCATTGTTGCTTTTCATGACTCCTAAGCCTATTTTGGGCTATCCTAAGGACATCAACATGCCAATAAGGCCTAACACACACTCCTGGCACACTCAACCTCTCCTTCACAAGAAATCACACAAACACTAAGGACCTGAAACTAAGACCTAGTCTAGCACACATGAGTTCATGGCTCTTATTCATGTACAATGGCTTCTAAAGAAGCATATCACCAACAAAAAAAAGAAAGAGAAAGATTTTGGAAGGGTTCTCCTGCACCATACTCCCCCTCTACACACAATTAAGAAAAAGAAGAAGAGATGAGAGTCGAGTCTATTCCAAGTGCCTTGAACCTACCCTCCTCCACCCGTAGCTTCAGATACTAGTTGATCTGCCCATTTCACTAAGTGCTCCATGTAGACCTGGTGTCTAGTGGAATTCTTCACTCTTGATTCCAAGATCTCCTCTACTATAGGCTTCTTCACCTATGGTAAGATATTAACATCAAGGTCCTGCAATTCCTTGGCTTGGTTCTTAGTCTGCCCTGCTATCTCACCCTTGTACATGATCAGGTCAGCTACATTAAAGACTGGTGATATAACTAAATCTGAAGGCAAGTCAACTTTTTAGGCATTCTTACCATATTACGATAGGATTATACAAGGTCCTACCCTTCTCATCTACAATTTGGTAGGCTTGCCACCTTGCATCCTAGCTTTTCTCAAATGTACCATCACATAGTCACCCACCTTAAACTGAACTTCTCTCCTTTTCTCATCCACTTTGGCTTTCAGTTTTTGAGTGGATTCAAGGATGGCCTTCTTAACCTTCTCTTTAACTTCCTTGATGGTTTGAGTGAAGTCTTCTACTTGCCCACTCTTCATTTCCAAACTATCAAGGTCTCTCAACTCACATACTCCTCTTGGATGTCTGCCATAGACAACCTCATAAGGACCTCTACCAGTAGTTCTATTCACACTATCATTATATGCATACTCTGCTTGAGAAATGATTAGGTCCCATGTCTAGCCATATTCCTTAGTTAAACACCTCAACAAGTTACCTAATACCCTATTGATGACTTCAATCTGACCATCTGTTTGTGGATGGTAATCTGAGCTAAATGACAAGTTAGTTCCTAGTCTCCTCCATAATGTTTGCCAAAAATGACCCATGAACTTGTTGTCCCTATCTAAAATAATGCTTAAAGGGAGTCCATGAATCCTAACAATCTCTTTGAAAAAGAGATGTGCAACATAGCTTGCATCATGTGTAGTCTTACATGGGATAAAATGACTCATCTTGGAAAATCTATCTACTACCACATAGATGTTGTCCATACCTCTTTTTGTCTTGGGAAGTCCTACTACAAATTCCATGATTATAAAATCCCAAGGTCTGTTAGGGACCGGTAATGGTTGATATAAACCGGCATTGCTTGATCCACCTTTGGCTCTTTGGCATACACCACATTATTCTACATATCTTTTCACATCCCTTGGCAACTTTGGCCAATAGTAGTACCTATGTACTAATTCCAAGGTCTTGTTGACTCCAAAGTGTCCACTTAAACTGCCATTATGTTTCTCTTGGATGAGGTTCTCCCTCATGGATCCTCTAGGTACACACAACTGATTACCCTTAAACAAGAGACCATTTTGGAGAGTGTAATCTGCATACTCACCATGGAAATGGTTCTCAAACTCTTTGCAAACCTTGTAAGCTGTTGAAAAGTCTTCATCTCCTTCATAGAGGTCTTTGAAACCTTCTAACCTTATGCTCTGCAATTGTAACTCTTGAACTGTCAATAACTTCCTCCTTAATGCATTTGCCACCCTATTAAGCTACCCCTTCTTATGCTTGATGGTGAAGGTGAAGGATTGGAGGTATTCCATCCATTTCAGATGCCTATTGCTTAGCTTCTCTTGAGTGTTTATGTAACTCAATGCCTGGTTGTCTGTGAACACTACAAATTCTTTTGGGAGTAGGTAATGCCTCCATTTCTTTAGAGATTGCACTAATGCATACAGCTCTAGGTCATAGGGTGAGTACTTCTTCTTTGCTTCATTAAGCTTCTCACTGAAAAATGCCATAGGTCTTCCCTCTTGACCCAACACACCACCTACAACAATTCCACTTGCATCACACTCCAAAATGAATAGCTTATCAAATGTAGGTAGGAGAAGGATAGGTTTTGTGGCTACTTCTTGCTTCAACATTTGAAATGCTTTTTCTGCCTGCTCAGTCCATTCAAACTTAGTTTTAAGACCTCCTTTAATGGTGTCAAGGATTGGTGCACATATACCACTGAAATTCCTCACAAATTTCCTATAGAATTGAGCTAATCCATGGAAACTTCTAACTTCAGTCCCTATTTTAGGTGCAGGCCAATTCAAGATTGCCTCCACTTTGCTTGGATCCATCTTCAAGTTCCCTTAGACACCACAAAGCCTAATTAAACCAGCTCTTGCTTCAAGAAGTCACACTTCTCAAGGTTGATGGATAGTTTCTCCTCATGCAACCTTTCTAAAACTAACCTCAAATGCTCAAGGTGCTCTTCCTTGGTTCTGCTATAGATGAGAATGTCATCTAGGTACACTACCACAAATCTGCCTATGAAATCCTTCAACACCTCATTCATCAACCTCATGAAGGTGCTTGGGAAATTAGTAAGCCCAAATGGCATCACAAGCCACTCATACAATCCATATGTGGTTTTAAAAGCAGTCTTCCACTCATCACCCTCCTTAATTCTTATCTGGTGATAACCAGTTTTAAGGTCTAGCTTGGTGAAATACATAGCCCCTCCTAAATAGTCCATTAGATCCTCTATTCTAGGAATAGGAAACCTATACCTTATAGTGATCTTATTGATTTCTCTTGAGTCAGTGCATAGTCTCCACTTACCTCCTTTTTTTGATGCTAGCACTACCAGGACTACACATGGGTTGATGCTCTTCTTAATCAGTCCTTGTTCCAATAACTCCTGCACTTGCCTTGCTACTTCCTTATTTTGATCAGGTGTGAGCTTATATGCAGCCTTGTTAGGTAAGGATGCACCAGGAACAAAGTCTATTTGATGACTTTTAGACCTTCTTGGTGGGAGTGTTGCAGGTGGTCCATCACTCACTATGTCCTTATACTCTTGCAAGATTTGCTTTACCTCCTTGGGTATCTCTACCTGCAACTTGTCTACTTTCTTTGTTGGCTTCACATAGATGGCACACTTCACTGTCTCCTCCTCATGTAGCAAATTTAGGAACTCTTTACCAGTAGCCATTAAAACACTAGGTGTTTTTGAAGTGCCCACTTCATCCTCAGTCAAAGACTGAATCTTGAAGGCCTTGTTGTCCTTCTTAAATGATATGGAGTTCTCCTCTCCATCATAGATCACCTTCCTACCAAATTGCCAGGGTTTGCCTAGTAATAAGTGACATGCATCCATAGGTAACACATCACAAAGGATCTTATCCTTATATCCTCCAATAGAAAACTCTACCCAAGTCTGTTCATTAACTAGCACACTCTATCCTTTGTTCAACCAAGTCACTTTGTAAGGATTGGTGTGGGGTATTCTTGTGAGTTTCAACTTCCTAACTGCCTCTTCTGAGATGATGTTGTCAGTTGAGCCTATATCAACTATCACCTTGCACACTTTACCAAGAACTTTGCATCTCACCCTAAACAATGCTCTCCTATGTTTGGGTTCCTCCTTAACCGGTCGTCTGATCAAAATCCTACTGAACATCAGATTCTCACCAACTTATGATTCAATCTGGTCCACATCCAGTGTCTTGCTGCTTGAAGAGTCTTCTTGTGCATACACAAGCCTCCTTCCACTACTTGATGATGTAGGCTTGTCAGGGCATCTATATGTCAGGTGTCCCAATTGTCCATAATTGTAACACTTCATAGTTGTAAAATAGGAGTTACCTCTGCCAGTACCTCTACCCCTATTTGGACCACCTTGTGCACCTCTTCCTTTAGAATGTCCTCCTTTGAGATTGGTTTCACTACCATGCTCAGTCAACTTGGATTCTCCTTGGTTCCTCTGCTCATTTGTCTTGCTTTGGTAACCACCTCGGTGATTCACTTGGTCTCTACCTCTACCTCTACCCCTGTTATTGGAGTCTCCTTTCCTTTTGTTCCTCTCTTCTACCTTGATAGCAAGCTGATGATTTTTCTGAATAGTAGTAGGAGTCCATAGGCTTATCTCCTCTTGTATGTTCCACTTTAGGCCGCTTAGATAGCTAGCCATCTGAATAGATTCATCTTCTTGAACCTTTGATCTAAGACATAGCTTTTGAAACTCTTTAGTGTAGGAAGTCACATCAAGATCTTTTTGCTTCAATCCTTGTCTCTTCTTATGAAGTTGGACTTCATAATCCTCTGGTAAGTAGTTCTCCTTAATCTTACTCACCATAGCTTTCCAATTTGCAATAGGTAGCTTCCCCATGCTAACCCTTTCTTCTTTCAGGTACTTCCACCATGCCAAAGCTACTCCCCTTAATCTTGATTTGGCAACTTTAACCTTCTGAGCCTCTGTCACTTCTTCACACTCAAAGTGGTTTTCCATGCCCTCAATCCATTCCATAATAGTGTCTATGTCCATTCTTCCACTAAAATGTGGCAATCCTTCAAAAGCTTTGGTGTTCAAAGCCTTAATAGCCTTCACAAAAGGTTCTTCATTGAATAAGGGATCTGGTTCAGGAATTATGTCATCTATGTCTATAGTTCTCTTGCCTTTACCCTTGGTGTCTTCATCCCAAGGTTCATGTGTCCTCTGATCCACCACTTCCTACAGTTTATCCCTCATCTCACTCACAGCTGCTTCAAGGAGTCTATTCTTCTCCTTTTGCTCTTCTACTTCTCTAGACAGCTATGCATTAGTAACCATTCTTCTCTCCCCTACTAATTCACCAGTATATAGAGACATACACAGTCCAACAAGTCTTTAACTTGGCTCTAATACCAATCTGATGGGATGGGGTTTGGGATAGACTAGCCTAGTCTATGCTCCTAGATCCTTCCCTGGGATCACCTAGTGTTCTCCTCACACCCTAGGGTCTCTAGGACTCCCTTTGCTTGAAGAATCCCCTGACCTTGCCTAATCCACCCACCAATGAGTTGCTATGCTTCTCCTAAGGTCTCACCTACTCATGAGACTCAAAACCCCTTACTATGGCTAATAAGGGCTAAGGTTTATTTCACACTTTCCAAGGTCTTAGTTGTTTTAGGTCTATTTCATGGTCTATCCACCCATTTATGAGGCCCTAGGAGGTTTCAAGACTCTAACCCCTTACCAATTTCACAAATTTGGGTTTTTGCCTTCAAATAGGGCTACAAGGATTAGGACCAATTAGGCCTCCTAACCGGTCTTCTAGGGCTCCCTCTCACAAATGATGCACAACCAACCCTAACTCCCAAAATGGACTACCATTCAATTGAAAAGGGCTCAAGGATTTTCTAGGTTTTGGGCCTCCAAGTGGCCGTACAGTGCCTAGGGCAAATTTTTGGGGTTTTTAAGGGTTTTGTGAGGGTTTCTAGAGTCTGCCTGGGTCATAGTGAGTACTTTGAGTTTTAGCCACCTTGTCTCGATTGGTGGAAGCTCCTCCTTCACACAAATGATGCTTCAAACACTCCTCTGCACCTTCTCCAAAGGATGCACTCTCCACTATTCAACCTTGCTCTCCAAGACCTCTGCACCAACAACCATTCCTAACTGGGCACTGACCAGTCTCACCTAGGAATGGGCCTTTGCTTAGCCTCCTTGCATTTCCAAGGGCCCTGATTGCTTGGGACTATAGTACAGGGTCTTCACATCCATTCCCCATGGTTTCATGGTGTTTCCACAATGAGGAATGGATTCAAGACTTCATTTACACAATCCTGTCCAAAACTGGACAGTAAGAAGATAGTTTACAAACTATTTACAAACCCACTCAATCTGCAAGTAAAAACCTAAATTAATTGCTTGAAATGAAATTATTTACAACATGAAAGATAAACCACACAATTTTGGATGTATCTCAATCCATTAATTTTCTTGTTTTCTTCATTCAAACTGACTGGTAACAGTTTTACAGTCTCGGTCTAATCTTTTTGCTAGGGTCGTACAAAGTCTGACATCCCACCCATTCATTTAGGGTTTGCTAGTACTTATACCACCTTTTCCTTGGTTGGTGTGCCAAAATTAGGGCTCTCCACTCACAACAAGGGTCTATGACCATTTTGGGTTGAAAAGTTGCTTGACAACTTTTAAAAGTTGTCATGCAACTTTTGCATCTTTTGAGCAACTTTGCCATTGTTGCTTTTCATGACTCCTAAGCCTATTTTGGGCTATCCTAAGGACATAAACATGCCAATAAGGCCTAACAAACACTCTTGGCACAATCAACCTCTCCTTCACAAGAAATCACACAAACACTAAGGACTTGAAACTAGGACCTAGTCTAGCACACATGAGCTCATGGCTCTTATTCATGTACAATGGCTTCTAAAGAAGCATATCACCAACAAAACAAAGAAAGAGAAAGAGTTTGGAAGGGTGCTCTTGCACTAGAGGACCAACATAAAATAGCATTCACAACACCATGGAGCACCTTTTTTTATCAATTCATGCCTTTTGGTCTCAAGAATGCTAGAGAAACATATCAATGAGCAACGACAACCATCTTTCATGACCTCTTGCATAAAATCATGGAATATTATGTGGGTGATCACCTAGGAAAATCAAAGATAGGAGATGAGAATATCCCTATCCTAAGCAAGGTCTTTGAGAGATTGGAAAAATATAAGCTAGGCCTAAATCCCAAGAAGTGCATCTTTGGTGTTACATCTGGGAAACTGTTGGGTTTCATTATTTCCCACAGAGGCATAGAAGTTGATCCTACAAAGGTGAAAGATATCATGAAAATGCCTCCCCCAAAGACTCTCAGACAACTACACAACCTTCAAGGAAAGCTCCAATCCATCAGATGCTTCATCTCATAGCTTACAAATAAATGTCGCTCATTTGCACACTTACTACGCAAAGACACTAAACTCAAATGGGACTGCCTGTGTTAGAAGGCTTTTGAGAAACTCAAGAATACCTTGCATTACCTCCCCTACTTATGCCTTCTATTCAAGGACAATCACTCCTTTTGTACATATTAGTAGTCGCAGTGGCACTAGGGTCATTATTGGCACAGACAAATGATCAGGGAAAAGAGCGTGCAATTTATTACATCAGTCACACTTTAGTAGGGAATGAGCTCAATTATACCCCTATTGAAAGAGAATGCTTAGCACTTGTCTTCAGCACAAGAAAACTATGACACTACATGCTTAACAATAAAACAAAATTGATTGCTAAGATTGATCCTCTCAAGTATCTTTTATCAAAGGCTTCTCTCACAGGGACAACTGCTAAATGGGTCATGTTACTAAGTGAGTTCGATATTGAATATGTAGAAAGAAAAGAAATCAAAGGACAAGTAATAGCATATCAACTAGTAGATGCTTAGCTTCAAGGTGATCACCCTATCCTCACAAAATTTCCAAACGAATCCATAATGACTATCTCTATGTCTTCCACATGGTAGTTATATTTTGATGGTTCTTGCATGCAAAATGGATCAGGGGCAGGCATATTGTTGTTCACACCTCAAGAAGATTGCATCCCTAAATTATACAAGATAGCCTTTGCATACACCAACAACATTGCAAAATATGAAGCACTAATCACTGGACTCCGCTTGGCTATCCAATGGAAGATATTGGAATTACACATCTATGGTGATTCCCAACTTGTCATTAAACAAGTCAATGATGAGTATCAATCAAAATATGAAAATCTTCTTCCTTATCATAGTATGGTTGAGGACCTCAAGCAACACTTTACAACAATCAAGTTCAATCAGATCCCATGCACAAATAATAGAGTTGTAGATGCAATGGCCACTATTGGTTCCCTCCTTTAGATGTTGGCACACAGTCAAAAATGTGATTTTTTGGTCGAGCGACTCTTGATACCTTCGTATGACCTACCTGAGTCTAAAATGGTGTGTGTACTTATTGGTCCTGAATCCCCTTGGTACCAAGAGACTTGTTATGCCCTGCATATCTAGCCCCATCATTTTTTATTTCATGAAAATGCAGGTCCCCTCTTTTGTCCTTTTCTGTTAGTTTTTCCTCTTTGGATTTTTGGCTTTTGTTTTCATCACTTTGAAAACCCGGGTTCCTAAGGTGGGTCTTTTCTTGTTCTGTTTCTTTCTTTGGAAACCCAAGTGCTTGGGTTATCGAGTTCATTTTTGCCTTTGATTATTTCTCTGGCCATGGAGGTTTGGTTTTCGGAAGTTCCGGGTCATTTGTTTGTTTCTTTATTCAGAAGTTTGGGTTCCCAAAATCCCAAGTTCACTTAGTGTCGGTTTGGAGCATCACTTCAGAACTTCAGGTTCATGAACTCCTAAAGTGTTTGTTTGTCTTTTAGTTTTCACCTTGGAATTTCAGATTCCTAAACTCCCAGGTTGTTCTTCTAGTACGTTCTTCGGAAACCCGGGTTTTCATGATTCCGAGTTCATTGCCTGTGTCCCATTTTAGAAATTCGAGTTCCTGAGTTTTTGAAATGGGGTCATTTGTTTGTTTGCACTACTTTGGAAACCCAAGCTCTCGAGTTCCTGAAGTGGTGGTTTTGTGTTTTATTTTTGGTCTTTGTTTGAAGCACTTCGGAAACTCAGGTTCCTGAGTTCCTGAATTGCTTTCTCTTTTGTTCGGTTCGAAACCTCACAGTCCCGGGATCCCAAACTTTCCTTCCCTAGGACTTTGGGTCCCCGAATTCCTACATTTCCTATTGAGTCCTTCCCCAAAACTTTAGTTCCCCAAAGTCCTGCATTGCCTATTGAATCCTTCCCCAAAACTTCGGGTTTCCAAAGTTTCATGTTTCTTGTTGAGTCCTTCCCAAGAACTTCGGAACCCCGAAGTCCCGGGTTTGTTTCCTTTCCGATGTTGGACCACTTTGGAAACCTAGGTTATCGAGTTCCCGAATTGGTCCCTTTTTTTTTTGTTGGTGAGTTCGGTGTTTCGAGTTCCCAGGATTCCAAATTTGCTATTTTTTGTTAGTCGTCAAAGCTCGGGACCTCGGGTTCCCAAACTCCCAAGTTTCCTTTGTTGTTTTCTTTGTTTTCTCATCCCAAGATCCCGAAGTCCTGAAGTGTTTTGTTTTTGTAGTGTTGTTTCTTTGAGTAGTTTTTTTTATGCTTGTTTGGTTGGTTTCACAAGTTTGGTCGTGTTTCATGGAATCTTCCTAAAAGAAAAAGGATCTTGAAAAATTGTCGATCACGATGAAGTACCAATATCAAGGGCAAACATACGCCTCAAAGATGGAAGATGCAATTCAATGGGTAATAGACATAGAGATCAGGCATGTTGAGCTTGAAGATATTGGAAAACAAATTTTTAAGAAGTCTGAGTTCCAGATTTTGTATTTTGTTGATCCTCCTATTGAGGTAGTTGCATGCTCCATTAGTAACTACAAGAACTATAAAAATAATTAGAAGATGAACATATAGTTGCTAATGATAGCATGGTTATTTTGAAGAATTTTGCATGACACTGGTACTCGGATTTCAACTGCTACTCTAGTATGTACCTTGATTATTGAGCAAGTTTTACATGATTACGAAGTGTTGGTTCATGGAGCACCATTTTCATAATGGTCACCCAATCACAGTTTCATAGTAGTTAACTAGAGTTCAAGGTAGAGACTTGCATGTTTTGCATGATTACGAAGTGTTGGTTCATGGAGCATCATTTTTGTAATGGTCACCCAGTCACAGTTTCGTAGTAGTTAACTGGAGTTTGAGGCAGAGACTTGCATGTCAACTACGACTCCTTTCTTTTATGGTGCTTAATTTAGATGACTACTCTAGCACGTACTTTAATTATTGAGAAAGTTTTGCATGATTAGAAAGTGTTGGTTCATGGAGCACCAGTTTTCATAATGGTCACTCAGTCATAGTTTCATAGTAGTTAACTGGAGTTCGAGGTAGAGACTTGCATGTCAATTGCGACTTCTTGTTTTTTTTAGTGCTTAATTTAGATAGGTTTATTTCCTAGAAAGTAGGACAAGAAACTCTATAAATTGGAGATTTTGATTCATTGTTAAGCATCCACAAATTGATGATTTGAGGACCACTTAGAGATTTTAGATTATTTTTTGTAGATTGTTATGAACTAGATTATTTTTGTGATACCTTCTTTGAAATTAATACAAGAAATGACTTATAGATTGCCTGATCTATGCGTGTGTGATATGAGTTTGTTCTTTGCAATCTGATAATGTCTATTTTTTGAAATTAGCAACTTGTTCTGATCTTCTGTTTATTTCTTTATGAATCATACTGCACACGTAAGTGGTGTATGAGAATTACTTGGATAAACAATATTGTGGTTATATTCTTTCCATGAATTTGTGAGGTTGTTGACTTTGCAGGTTTACTGGAGGTTCATTATTGAATGTTGATTTAGATGATATTGATGATTTTTGGATTGCAGGGTACTTACTAAGTAGCTCATTAAGTTGTTATTGAATTAGTTTCACTATTATTTTTCTTGTTTCCCTATCTTTGCAGTTTATTTTGAAAGAGAATCTTAAAGCATACAATACAAAAAAAAGGTCAAGTTATTAAAAATGATTGGGATTTAGTTTCAACCAGCAGGCCCCTTAACAGGTACAACTGCATCAACCATTGAGCTTCCCATCACCGTTGAGGCCCAACTATAGACACCTTGGAGTGATCAATTCCCCAAAACTTATTGCTTTTCAGGAGAAGTGGTGAGTGTTCACATTGACTACCTGACTGTTGGTGAGTACGTCAAAATAGTTGTCAACAAAAACTGGTGCTAGAAGGAGGGCCAAGTAATGATGTCTGAATTATTTTCTTAAGTTAGAGTGAGTTAGACCTTTGGAAAGTTTGAGTACAATGGGTAGTCCGTTGTGTATACCTGGGATTGTTCATACAATTCCTTATCATGCGTATAATGGGCTTCCCATGTTTTTTCCTGAAAAATAGACAAATTGCTTCAGACCATGTAAATGTTTTTAAACATCATGTTTTTTCTTCAAGGCACACCAAAGGACGTTGCTTGCAACTTATTTATTCAAACTCTTCAAGGTTCAACATCACAGTGGTATGCAAGTCTTTCTCCTAACCTGATTTGTTCATGGCATGAACTTGAATTCCTTTTCTTAAGTTAATTTGATCCTTTCAAAAGATTGGAAGATGCACTAATTCAATTTTGTGAATGTGGAAAGAGTATCCGGTGAATCAATTGCTCAATTCAATTATAGATTCTTGCTTATGTATCAAAGAGTTCAACCTACAAGTAGAGTAATAGATGCAAGATTTTTGAAAGGTCATTACTTTTGGGGTATTGGTACTATGTTTGTAGAGAAGATTAAAAGTTTTGGTGAGGTCAATGATGTACATCAAGCACTTGGAATAGCCTTAATCTTGGCACAATCTAGGTATGAAGCTGTGAATAATATTTTTTACCATTTTAATGAAATTGTGTTAAGAGGTTGTTCGTATGTACAAACTTGTGCTCAAGCATACACCACACCTATCCAGCAACAAGCATTCACAAGCTACAACTTCTCAAATCTATCTACTATGACTTCAAATAACACGATAGATCAACCTAGTTGTAATCAATGAATACAAATTTAAAATTTGAATGAAAATGCTACATCTTATAATGAAGTTGTAGCTACAAAATTCAATGATCAGTCATGCCACATGAACCAGATGTTTGAAAATAAAGAAGAAGTGGCTGCAAATTCTAATTATAAACAGAAAATCAGATTTGGAGGTGATTTAACAACCACTTTTGGCAGAGATTTGGGAGAAGTTGAATTTGCCACAATGCTGCCCCAACACTTTTTTAATGAAGAATCAACAAGTTTAAGGTTTCATATGCATTGTCAAGATGAATTCCATGATGATCAACCATTTGATGAAGGTGTGCAAAATTCTAGTTTATGGTTAGATACTACACCTACGCATAAACATTTGGATGAAAGGTTGAGAGAGTTGGGTGTCTCTAAGTCTTTAGGGGATTTTGCATGGGTATATGAATGTAGAATACACTGCACAAACAAACATAATGAGATTTATTGTTGTGTTTTCCTTGAGAGATTGGATAGATATTTGAAACACATGATTAAACTTGAGGATGTATTCACTCCTCTAAAAGATCATTGGGACCTCAAGTTGACAAATGAGTTGAGAGAACAAATCCTACTGCTTAAGGCACAAGAGGATTCACAATCATTTACTCATTTACTCATGAAGGAAATTTCCTTGATCGGAACCAGCATGATGGAGAACTTATGACAAGTATGGATGAAGCTTGTAAGTTGGTGTCTATGCCTTCCCCTATCGATGAACATGAGATAGATGTTGAGTTGAATCCACTATGTAATAACAATGTTGATTGGCATTTGGATTCATTGAACAAAGAAGTTGAGTTGATGATTAATCTTGATGTGATTGGAGTAAGGAATGACAGTCCCACTAGTTTCCAAAGAGAAAATATTGATCTATGTATTGATTTTGTTAGTAATGGGACTGATCTTGCAAAAGATTATGAAATTGAAAAGGTGAATGATAACTACAGTTGTGTTGATAAGGGTAATAAGTTTGAAATCAGCTACAACAAGAAATTCAGAACCTAGGAATTTGAAGTTGGCGATCCTTTCCTTATGGAAAATTAGAGAAACCTTCAAGAAAGAGAAAAGAAAGGAAAGTTCAAACCTAATTGGCTTTCACCTTATGTAATCACATCAAAATATGGATCAGGGGCATATTAGTTGGATACTCCCAAAGGATATCCCTTGGATTAGCCTATGAACATCATGCACCTGAAGAGATTCTATGCTTAGTCCTCAGAAGGTCGCCAATTGTCTAAAAATTAAAAATACAAAAAAAAAAAAAAAAAATTAAAAAAATGAAAAAAGCAAAAAGTAAAGAAAAATCAATTCATCCATTAGTCATTTTGAAATGTATCAAATTGTGCTGGTCCTTCATAATCCCAGTCAATGAGTTGGTGGTGAACAAGGGGAAGGCCTTTAATGTTTTCGGGGTTTGCAGGGCTAAGAGTGAAGATGTGGTTATATTCGGGTATATCAAGGCAATCATCGAGGTCATCGATGGCACTCTCCTCATCAGTTTTGATCGCAAGCGAATCCAAATTGTCATCACTAGTAGCGCCTTCGGGGACAGGTGTCCTCATCCTATATGATTTCGATCTAGAACCTTGAAATGAAGACCATGCGGAATCCTTATAGGTTGTTTCTTGACCAACTCTGAACTTTTTATAAAATTCCTCTTCTTCTGTGGGTTCATCTGGCTCTCTGAATGTCTCGGCGAGCTCATAGTCACTGGGGGATTTGTCTGAACCCCATTCCCATTCATTGGAATCTGTGGAATAGTAATCTTCTTGTTGAATTTTGGCAACTTTGCTTTGCGATGCCTCTTTTGTCCTTTTAGTGTGGATCTTGGAAGTCAGAAAACCCAATCCCTTTGAACGTTCCCTTTTTACAGTCAATTCAGGTTGTAAGGGCTCCATGACGCCATCTTTGCATAACCCAAGAGGGCTTTTTCCATCATACCCGAATTTTTGTAGAATCTTGAAGCCTTTGCCATATTTCTCACAGGGTATATTGATCTGATCTTGTGTGTCATCTTCAATGTCTTTGTAGATCATTTTGTATAAATCTTCCTCTTCTAGTTCGCCCCATCTTTGAAAGGTAGTAGGATCCCATTTGAGTATCATGATGGATATTTTCTTGTTAGGATATGGCCTTCCATATTCTTTTGGAGAGCTCATGACTTGTCGTAAATACATGGTCTGATTTAAAGTGTATTCTCCCATGCCTTTGTCCTGAAATTTGCCTTTAAGTTCACCTTGTTTTGATGTCGAAGGTTTTAATGACTCAGGGTCAATGTATGCCGAAGAAGGAACAGCTTCACAATTACTGGGAATGATGGTCTCAGTATGTGATCTCAGGTTATTACAATATATAAACGAATTAGGATCGCCGTTAACTGTTACCTCGACTCCATTATGAGGAAACTTAATGCATTGATGATATGTTGATGGGACTGCCCTCATTTCATGAATCCACGAATGTCCTAGCAATATATTATATGTGAGATCCAGATCTAAGACTTGACAAACCACATCCTTTGTAACTGGCCCAATTCTTAGAGGTAAGGTGACTGTGCCCTTGGATGAGCGCTCTTCATCATCATATGCCTTGATGGTGATTTGATTTGTTGAATTCATAGCTTTATCGGAATATCCCAATTGTTTAATGGTGCTCAATGTACAAATGCTTAGACCAGCTCCTCCATCTATCAGGACTCGCTTTATTCGATGTTTGTGTATGAAGGCTTCAACATGTAAAGGTGCATTATGAGGCTGACTTACGGAGGCATCATCGGCTTCTCTGAATGTGAGGGAATGTGGAATGGAAAGGTATCCCACCATAGCTTGAAACTGGTCCACGTTCAGATCAGTAGGAACGGCAATATCTCTCAAGATTTTGTCAAGAATAGCTTTATGAGCGGGGGATATGCGTAAGAGCTCAAGGATGGAGATGAGCGCGGGTGTCTTCCCTAACTATTCTACAAGGTCATACTCAGGCTTGGTTGATGAAGAAGTGGTATTTTTAGTAGAGGCACCTGGCAACGTAATTTTACCTCGACGAGTTGTAACATGACATTCAGAGGTAGATTCGAAAGGAGATCCAACACCTCTTAGGACAATCTTGGGTCTCTGTGGAGGATTCTCAGGATTTTTATTCTTGATGGTAATAGTAGAGATATGATTGTCCATTGAGATGTGATTGATAGTTGAGTCATAGTTATAAGGTGCTCTAGTATAGTTGGCTTGATCATCTGTGGCTTTAAATTTTCCCTTGTCATGCTTTGGGAATGGTTCCTTAAACATCTCATGTTCTTGATTAGATGAGTGTCCCTCAATATCAATGTCACCTCTATCAATGAGATCTTGCACAATATTCTTCAGTCGATGGCAATTACCTGTCTTGTGACCCTTGCTCTTATGAAATTCACAATACTCATCATCATTCCACCAATTTGGTTTGACCTTTGGTTCATATGGAGGAAAATCTGGAACTGTGATCACTTTGTTTGTTACAAGCTTTTTGAAGATTGATTCAAGTGGTTCTCCCAATGGGGTATACTTCCTTCGCGGTCTAGAAGTTGTTTGAGTATTCACTTGATTGTTTGTAGAACTTGATCCTGAAAAGATGAACTTGGGTCTCACTGTATTGGCATCAACAACACCATCATTGACTGTGTTCTTGTTCTTATTCCAAAATCTTGGCTTGTCTTTTCCTTTAAAGTCCTCTTTGTTTTCCTTGAATATCTTAATGACTCCTTGTTCAATTAAGACCTTTTCTGTGGCTAAGCCCTTTTCAATAACATCCTTGAAAGTGGACAAACAAGCTTTCCTGAGATCATAGCCAATATCCTTGTTAACATTTTGAGTGAACATTTCTACCATTTGTTTCTGTGGGATTTCACAAGAGCATCTGCTAGCTAGATTTCTCCATCTTTGTAAAAATGACACAAAAGATTCTCCCTCCTTTTGTTTAGTATTGCACAAAGTAGTGACTGAGATATCTATTTCTATATTATAGGAGAAATGCTGAATAAATGCCTCTGCCAAGTCACCCCATGACTTAATACCAGGCGGTAGTTGAGAGAACCATTCCATAGCTTGATCGCCTAAGCTCTGTGGAAACAACCTCATCAAATATGTTTCTTCTGTCGCTACCTCAATGCAGGCTGTAAAAAATTGTCTTATGTGTGCCTTGGGGTCTCCTTTTCCTCTATACTTGTCAAATTTTGGCGTCACAAAGTGTGCAGGAAATGGAGGCATTTGAATGCTCTTATCAAAGGGATAAGGACATATGTCTCTCATAGTGTATGTTGGTTTTGGCGTACTCATGTCCTCCATTTTCTTTTGTAAATCTCTAATTTGTTGCTCCAAATTGCTCTTGGGAGGAGATCGATTTCTTGTAGCATATCCCATGTTTGAAACACCCATTTGAGGAGGAGCTTGTTGCATGTATGGATGATACTAATCGTAGACATGTTCATATGGAGGAGGTCTATATTGATGCGGCATATAGGGAGCACTTGGCATAGCTTCATGTTGAGGAACCCCATATCTATTTTGTGTGTGTATACCATATTCAATAGGCATTTCATTTTCTAATGTGTTGCCCCCAAATTTGACATGAGGTTTCCTTGTGTCCAAATTTTGGGCATGCCTTTGAATGTCCACTTGTTTTGATTGATCCATAGCTTGCACATGTGATTGAGCATATCTATCTGCATAAGGCTTCCATAATGGTCTTCGAAGGTAAGTATCATATGTTTGAGCTTGTGTATGTGATATTTTTGGTTTTTGAAGCAAAGCTGATGGTGATTCAGGTACCATATGCGGTCCTCTATTTCCTCCACTATTGGGTCTCCTTTGATCCATGTTGGAGTGAGTTTGTTGTGAGGGTCGGTTTTCCATAAGTTGAGACATGTCAAAGTCATGGGGTATTTTAGCTCCACTTTGTGCCATCATGTGTAGAAAGTATTGTCTATCCCTCTTCATTATCTCTTCAACCAATCTATTGAAATGAGGATTCATTATGGATTCTTCTATATCTGTTGATTGTATTGAAAAGTTGTCCACATTGTCATTGTGTTTAGCATTGTTGTTTGTAGTGTCTGCATTTTCCACATTTGGATTGTTTCTATAAACATCCATGTCAGGTAATGTAGTGTGCTCAGGATTGAAAAATAAATCATTGTCATACTCATAAGAACTCATGTTTGCGGATTCTTGAGCTTCTTTATCTATTCTCCTAGATTTTTGAAGGCGGGTTTCAACCATGAACTAGGTGTTTGACCAAGATGTGAGAGACTAGATGAAAAATGAAAAGAGTATGGAAGACCAAGAGTTGTATGGAGTGTAAATGAATCTTGAGGTGTACTTGCAATGTCCAAAGTGTAAGACCAAGTATGTAAGTAGTAGAGTAGGTGTGACTTCCAAAGAGATGATTGTTTCTCTTGATGAGGTAAGCTGACCTTGACTCTAAGTAAGACCAAATGAGACCCAAAGGTAAGAAACCTTGATGAGGGACCACTTAGCAAAGTGTAGTTGTATGTAGTATGTAAAAAGTATGATGAGGACAAGCAAGTGACCTTTTTGACCCAAGTTTAGACAAGTATGAATGTAAAATGAGATGTGAAGCAATGATGGGCTGTATGAGACCCAAGGACAGGTTGAATGCTAGATGAAACCTAAAGAAACAACCTAGGAAGCTCAAGTATTCCGAAACTGATTTCCTTTGTTTGCTAGACTGTAAAAGTTTTCAATTTTGGACACAGACGCTTCTGTATACTTCACAGACGCGATTTCCAGACACAGACGCTTCTCTGTTAGACACAGACACTGCTAAAAACATAGACGCTATTCTGCCCTTCATAGACGCGCTTAGATGACCCAGACGCGGTTAAAACAGACACAGACGCGTTTCTGTAAACTTTGCACAATTTTTCCAATCTGTGAAGTTGTTTTGTTGTGGCCAAATCCAACTGTTTGACTTTTTTTCGTGACAAGAGGACACAATGTTGATGAGGACTCAATTTTTGCAAGTGTTTAGACTCCAAAAGTGTGATGTTTGATGTAAAATTTTTTGCATACACTTGAAGACACAAAAGACACAATGTTTTGTTGTTTGGTCTTGAATGTTTGAATGTTTAACATAAGACAAGTACAATTCTTATGGCTGGCCAGGACAATAGTTGTTGATCCCACATAGGGTTTTACCCCCGAGGCTACGCTATTCAGAGTGGATACTTAGATGCTTGACCTCACTGGCTCCACCCTCGGCACTCACTTCTTGGGTCAGCCAAGCATGAGTCCCCATGAAAACTCCCCATGGCGAACTTTGTATCTCTACTAAGAACCGTATGTGTGTGGGCCGCTACCAGAGGTCCGACCTCCTGCCTCAACAACTAGAAGGATTTGGGCTTCTAAAACAAAAAGGTGCTGATAAGGGCATCCGCTCGTGTGGCCATACATGCAGCACTTTCAGCTCTATAAATACAGAAGGCTCCCAGCCGATAGGGGTTACGCCCTACAAATGATCAAATAAATTTGATCAAACGGGTTTATGGGGAGACATAGTGTCGATATGAACTAATCAGCACACGTTATTCATAGTTTTCACCATGAATACATTTGATTATAGTGGTTCGGATGAGGTGGGTTTTCCTCACTACCACTTGGGTCGTTCTCTTCTCACTAGTAGTCCTAATGACCACACGGGAAGACAGGCCCTCTAAAGATTAAACAAAAAGAGCCTATTGCTCAAGACACAAAAGACAATGATTCAATTTCAGTGCACCAATGGAAGTGTTTGCTAATCTATGAAAATAAGGCACACAACAAAATTTCAAAACCCTAGCCAAGGCCCTGCAACAAAATTGTTAGTAGTTTGGGTTGTTTCAAATGATCACCCCTTCCTGCAAGCACACAAGTTAGGTAAATTTTAAAAACCCAAAAGACTTTGTGAAAGAGGGGCCTTCAACCAAAACGTTTTTGCTTCCAAAACAAGCTGCACAAACATAGTTAGCTAGATCTGCAAGGGTTAGTCCAAAAATAAACCAGATCTGAAACCCTAAGTGCGAAATCCAAAAACTGAATCAATGAAAATTTTAAAATTCTGAAACAGTAAAAACACAGACGCTGCTATACCAGACACAAACACGTCTGTATGACACAGACGCGGTTCTGTGACACACAGACACGGCCAAAATACACAGACGCCTTTATCTGACACAGACGCGAGCATAAACGACACAGACGCGCTTCGGAAACACAGACGCCCCTTTCAGAAACCTGCAAAATAAAATTTGGCAATAACACAGGCGCGATTCCAGATTCCACAGACGCTCCTGAAACTCAGAGACGCGATCCGAAAGTTCGCAGACGCGGAAAAACCTAAAATGTCGTCAAAAAATGTCTGATCTGCAACTTCAAAAAATGCAAAATCTGCAACAAAAAGGTTAAATGCAAAGGGACAAGGGTCCCATCGGGCATGCCAAAATGTATATGGTGAAAATGGATAAGAATAACAACAATATTGAAAGGCTAACTGAATCCAACCACAAAAACCCGAGCCTAACAATCAACAAAGATCCACCATAACATATGAAGATTACCTAAGACAATGCAAAACAAAACAAAATCACAAAGATTATACCATCACATGTCCAATAGGGTTTTGATCTCCATTCTTCCTATCTCCATTGATCTTGCTTGATATATTTGCTCTCAGATTTTTATATGCACAAGAGCTCAACAAAGAACGGAATGTGGTTGCAAGTAGGATCGTAGTGTAGCAAGTTGCATAAAAGATCATTAGCATGAGTGATTAGGGTTTGACAATGAAGGAAGCATCTCCTTAAATAGAAGACACAATATGAAATGGAGGGTTAAGATTGAGAGGTGTAAAAAGAGAGGTCGGCTAAGATTAGAGGGTAGGTAGAAGAAATACCAAAATAATGAAAGGGGTAGGTAGTGTAGGAATTAAGAGATGAATGACATGTGTCATGTGTAGAAAAAGATAATGAATTAATTAAATAAATAAATATTTATTTAATAAATAGAAGAAATGGGATAATTAAATAAATAAAATATTTATTTAATTTAGGAAAAGGATAATTTAAATAAATAAATGTATTTATTTAAATGAGAAATAAGGCTAGAAGAGGATAAATTAATTAATTAAATAAATAAAGATTTATTTAATTAATAGAAGAATTAGGCTTAGATAATTAAATAAATAAAATATTTATTTAATTAGACTGGACAATTTTAGGTGTCTACAGTAGTCATAGGAATGGAATGATTAACTTGATTAGGAGCTTGAGTGTAATTAAGGACTTCGGCACAACTTTTCAAAGGCATGATATTAGTGTCAACAATATGAGCAATACCACGTAATAAATCAATGCCAACTTTATCACTTTTAACCATTTTTTTTAATCCTTCAATCAATGGTAGGGACTCACTTTTAGAGTATTTTTTTACTCATCCATTGTTAAATATTTTCAAATTGATTGTCGATCTTCTCTTATTGGTCAACAGAAACCCTATTTAGTGATTCACCCACATCATGAGAATTATGTAAAGAATGAGGATAAATGACATCATGTGTTGGATTAGAAGAACCACCAACATTCTCCTAGAACAAATGATCCAAACTAGGCTCCATATCCTTGGTAATTAAACCTTAGGATACCTTAATTCTACAACTTCTTCTCATGGGGATATTATAGGTTGGACTAATAGTTGTAAAACTCATGCACAAAGGAGGGAATTTTGAATTTGATATTTAGAATTTTAAATTTGAAACTTGAAAAATAATTGAACAATGCAAAATTTTGGAAAGATGATTGTTCAATTAATTAAGAAAATTGATTTGTAGAAGAGCAAATTGAGAAATGTGATAAAGATAATGCAACCCACTAGCAAAAAAAAAAATTTAATTAAAAATTAGGGTTTTTGTGAAATTAACCTCTAAATTTTAAAAATTGGATCTATGAGTGCAAAATTGAACTTGAAATTGCATGAATAAATAGATCTAAAATAATTAATCCAAATTAGACAACCCACAAGGACAATTCTAAATTTTAAATTGCATAAATACTTAGATCTGAGAACATAAATTAGATTTAAAGTTGTAAGGAATCAAGTTCACAAAAAATGTAATGGTGAAAAATTAGGTTTTCCGCCTTTAGAGAGAAAGACCACTAATTTTTACTAGGATGTTGTTATCCTTGTTTACATTTCAAGTGAAAACAAGATAACCCCCTACGATTTTTAATTTTTAATTCGTTCTCATTTCTCTAAGAGTTAGTTTTATGAGGAATTTTGGTCGCCTCGTTGAGTTTTTGAATACTTTATATTCATTCTCAAAATCTTGTTTTGATGGTTAAAATTGAAAATTTTAACTTAAAATAATTTTTTGATGTTTTGTGAGATTGTGAAGATTATTTTCTCAAGGCCAAGATTCTCTTTTCCTTGGTATGTATTTTTCTCCATCTTTTCATGCTTTCGCAGTATTCTTTGCTTGTTTGGCCTTTGTTTTATGGCCTTTTAGCGCAAGTTGGGATAATAATCCCAACATACATCCAAGATAGCCTTGGATGTATGATGTAATTGTTATCTCAAATTGTATTGTTAATTATCTCCTTTCGATGCTCCATGCACTATGGATGTGTGTCAGGTTTTAAAACCTGATATACATCATTAATTTCTCCTGTCGATGCCCTAGTTTTGGTGTGAGTCGAGGTTGTAAGCTCAGTACACACTAAAGCCCTATCTTTCGATGTGTGTCGGGTTTACCCTAAACTCTTATCACTTTATTTCAATTTTTTTGCCTGAGCGATAGATGGCGGAGTCATGACTCGGCCATGTACCAGAGCCTTACCCAATGATGCATGTTACAATCCTGGCTCTGCCATACACCTTCTTTATTGACTGCATTTTTGCTAAGTGTTGAGTGTTGGTGCTAATCAAGGTTGTAACCCTGACTTTCACCATGGTGCTTTATTAGGTGTAAGTCGGGGTTACAACCCCAATTAGCACCTAAGAAATTTTTTGTTTTCCTTTGTTATTTCCTTTGTGCTTTTTTCACATAAGTGCATATTAGACTTGTAAGTTTGACATGCACCTATAATTGTTAATCCTTCCCAAGTGCATATCGAACTTACAAGCCCGATATGAACCTTTGTGATTTTTGATCTTCTTCAAGTGAAAATCAAACATATAAAATGGACATATAAGTTCAATGTGCAATAAAAACTAGTGAAAAACACAAATAAAGTGCACATTAAACTTATAAGTCCAATTTACATTGAATGCACATACTTGCAAATTGAAAAAATATAAATTCAATTTGTGCTTAATTAGAGGATAATATTGAACGCAATGTGCCACTGAGAGGGGGGGTGAATTAGTGGTACCTAAGAAATCTTTACTTTTAAACCAAACTTTGAGTACCGGTTAGCAATCTAAGCATTATACAATCAAACCGGTAAAGTAAGAGAAAATATTAAAAGGGAAAACACAAAAATGCACAACCCACAACACTAGATATATGAGGAAAACCTAGAATGGGAAAAACCTCGGTGAGAAAAATTTTTGGAGACTACTGCTCCAATCCAGCTTCATAATGAAACAATGGATTGCAAATTTTTTAGGGCACCAAGCACTGACTTGATGTGATACAATGAAATACAAGTAAATGCTTTGAAAGAACCTTGTTGCAAATGAGTTCTGCAACACCTGATTCTACGGGTAACTCTATTCTTTGCTACACTAGTTCTTTCACTGTTAGTTATTCAATTTCTTTCTCTAATCACTTACTGGTCTCCTTCTTCCTCTCTTCTCTTTCTCTAATTCTCTCCTTGCACAATAAAACTCTCACAGATTCTTTCCTATTGGTACATACTCTACTGATATACTTGACTGATAACTTTGTTTCAGTTCACTGGTTGCTCTGTCACTGCCGGTAAAGACTTCTTACCGGTTTACCTTGCTAAAACTTCAACACTCTGATTCTCAATGAAATGTCTCTCAAATTGATTTCTCTCTTCTTTCTCAAGCTCACACTTCTCTCACAACTCGCATCCAGCATCAATCGTTCTATACTTTAGTCTGCATGTTTAAATCTAAAGTTTTCTGCCAGAATCATCATTCAAATGATGGCATGTTAGGGTTTTCTTTCACCAACTCAATCTACATCTGATCTAATCAGATATTCATTCCTTGGAATGATAATTTGCATCACATCAATCACCACCGTCATATCCTCACTTTCCAATAAACATTTTTTTATTTTTAGACATATGCAACTGGTTTTTCGGCCTTTCTCTGTACATCACCATTAATGCCACAGTTGTTTCCTTCGACCAACAAACACAAGGATCAGATTATCCTACACAATCTGATTAATCATCTTGCCTCTCTATCTTCCTCAAGCTGCAACATTTTGCCACCTATCCATGATTTGTGGGTTCTCCATTAATGTCGACCCACTCATTACCTACCATGTTGATGAGCACTCCACCTACCTCTACATGCTTTCCACATGTCAACTTTGTCGAAATTCACCTCTACTTGGACTGTTGAGTTGGTTTTACATCATTCACAGATTAGGACACACTACGTTTCATCTTAATTTACCAGTTTAATTTGACTTTACCGGTGAACCTCCATACTAGTTGTTATGTTCACCTATTGACACACACACATAGACAGTCATACCCTCAGCCAAAGACAGGATCATTAATGGTGATAAACTTGCTAGATAACATTACTCTAGCATATGGGTGGCCTACTCATACTTCACCTTCATTTTTTTTGTGATTCTTGTAACATTTCACCTCTTCATCACAAATAACATCCACCATACTGATTAACTATTTTCCAATGACCACACTTCAACTGTTATTCTTTGCTTGCTAGTGATCCTATTTTTTGGTAAGATGCATTATCTCATATGTACTAGTACCATAACTTATTTGTCTTCTTACATATGTCTTCCTTCATACCAGTTGACCATCAAATACTTTCTCACACAAACCGGGTACCTCTACTTACTCGTTGGTTACCATTCCATACCGATTGACATCATAACAACCTAACGCAAACAATCTCCCCCTTTGGCATTGATGTCAACATACTAGCAGGTCACCTCACCGGCGGATTTCTCTCCCTTTGATAACAATATCAAAGGGTTAGGGTATTGCATGATCCAGATTATTCTCCCCCTTTGACATAATTTACATGCTGCCATAACATGTCCATTTTCCCTTTGATGTGTCTTCAACCGGTTGGACTGTGTTTACTCCCTTTTTGTCAAATCTCCTTGGTGTGATCACAACCGGTACTGAGGGATAAATTCCTAAACTCCCCCTATGATCATCATGTAGTTCAAGAGATATAGATGTAGCTATAAACTCCCCTTGTACCATACATCTTCTAACTGACTTAAGCATATAAGTTTGATGGCTCAACTCCCAACTTGTGTCTTAAGTACTCAAAAGTGCTTATCGGTAATGCTTTGGTGAAGATGTCTGCCACTTGTTCTCTTGTAGGGACATATTCCATCTTTACTTCATGTCCTTCAACCTTCTCTCTGAGAAAATGATACTTGATGGCTATATGATTTGTCCTTGAGTGCATCATCGGGTTCTTTGATATGTTGATGTCACTTAAATTGTCACACCAGATGGGAATAGGATCAGAGATACCCACTTGTATGTCCTTGAGGGTCTACTTCATCCAAAGCACTTGAGAATAACATGTGGCAATAGCAATGTATTTTTCTTCAGCAGTTGATAGGGAGACTGAATCCTACTTCTTGTTATGCCATGAAACCAATAGGTTACCTAGGAAGAATGCACCTCCACTTGTGCTCTTCCGGTCATCAATGCAACCTGCCCAATCAACATATGTGTATGCTTCCAAGGTAAATTTTCCTTGTTTAGGGTACCATAATCCATAATTGAGTGTTCCTTGCAGGTGCCTAAAAATTTTGTTGATTGCATTCATATGTGACTACTTAGGAGTTGCTTGAAACCTAGCCTCCATGCACACTGTCTACACAATATCTGATCTAAATGTAGTTAGGTATAACAAAATGCCTATCATGGATCTATATCGGGTCTAATCCACTACTAGTGACTCATCATTCTTGCTCAGTTTACATCCAATCACCATGGGAGTACTCACCGGTTTGCAGTCCTCCATTTGAAAATTCTTTAGCATGTCCTTTGCATACTTAGTTTGTGAGATGAAGATTCCTTTATCTAGCTAAGATATCTCAAATCAAGAAAGTATGTCAATTCTCCAAGCATTGACATCTCAAATTTTGACTGCATCTGATCAGCAAAATCTCTGCAAAGTGTATCCTTGTTGCCTCCAAAAATGATGTCATCTGCATATACTACCACAATGATCATATGGTTTCCATCTTCTTTGATGTATAGGTTGTTTTCAGCACTCCCCATTTTGAATCCTTGCTCCTTTAGGTACTTATCTAACCTTGAATACCATGCCCTATGAG
Organism: Cryptomeria japonica; assembly: GCF_030272615.1. Classification (NCBI taxonomy): domain Eukaryota; kingdom Viridiplantae; phylum Streptophyta; class Pinopsida; order Cupressales; family Cupressaceae; genus Cryptomeria; species Cryptomeria japonica. The sequence continues at coordinate 123,597,315 of NC_081410.1, forward strand.
CCTTCTTCAAACCCTACAATGCCTTCTTTAGTCTGCACACAAAATTTTCATCATCATGTAACAAGAGACCTTCTGGTTGCTCCATATACACTTCTTCTTCCAAATTTCCATTGAGGAAATTATATTTGACATCCATCTGATACACTCTATATCACTTGTAGTCTGAAAAGGCTAGAAACATCCTAATGGCTTCTAGTCTAGCTATTGGTGCAAATGTTTCTTCAAAATCAATGCCTTCTACTTGAGAGTAACCCTTGCACACAAGTCTAGCTTTTTTCTTAACAATCTTACCTTCTTCATTCATCTTGTTCTGGTAGACCCATTTGGTGCCAATGATATTCTTGTCTGCCAGTCTTAGGACTAATTCCCAAGTATGGTTCTTCTCAATTTGTTGCAACTCTTCTTCCATGGCAGTCATCCACTTCTCATCCTTGCTAGCCGCATTGAAGGTTTTAGGTTCTATTTCAGTCATGAGGAAGAAGTTTACCTGCTCAATGTTTCGGGCTATTCTCCTTCTTGTTTGCACACCATCATATTTGTTGCCTATGATCTTCTATTCTAGGTGAATCTTCTGTACATATCGGTTAGGGTACTTACCGGTTTCATCTTTTGGTTCATTGCCAGTCTGAATTTCAATATCTTCATCACCGATATCATCATACCAATTCACTTGTGGTTGTATTCCCTTGTGTAGATCTTCATCAAATCTGACATTCACACTTTCAATGACCCTTCTCAGTCTCTTATTGTAGCATTCGTAGGCCTTACTATGAGTTGAGTACCCTAGGAAGATGCCTTCATCACTTCTAGAATCAAAGATACCCGAACCATCCATGTCTCTCTTGATAAAACATTTACTTCCAAACACCTTGAAGTGTTTGATTGATGGTTTCTAGTCATACCACAACTCCTAGGGTGTCATATCATTGTTTTTTTTCAACTACACCTGATTTAGAGTGTACACTATAGTCTATATTGCTTCCTTCCAATAGATATCCGGTAAGATTGTCTCATTCAACATGGTCCTATCCATCTCCTTAACTATCCCATTTTTCCTTTCTACCACACCATTTTGTTGTGGTGTTCTTTGAGCTGAGTATTGTCTTCTAATTCCATGTCTCTCACAGTAGTCCTCAAACTCATTGGATGTAAACTCTCCACCTCAATATAATCTTAGGCGTTTTAGATTGTAACCACTTTCCTTCACTACCATCTTTCGAAAGATCTTGAATCCCTCATATGCATGTGATTTATGTTGGAGGAAGGTCACCCATGTCATTCTTGAGTAGTCATCAATGAAGATCAAGAAATATCTCTCACCTGCAAGAGCTCTTGTCCTTGTTGGACCATATAAATCTATGTGCACCAATTCTAAGGGTCTTGAGGTGTTATGTACTTTAGTCTAAAAGGACACTTTATTTTGCTTTCCTTTAACACATTCATCACAAAATATGCTTACCGGTTTTGTGATCTCTGGTATGTGTCTTACATAGCCCTTCTTGCTCACCTTCACACTAGGTTATCAAAGTTTATGTGACCCAACCTTCTATACCACAACCAGCTCTTATCCACTTGTCCCAACATACATTGGGATCCAAACACTCTTTCAAATTGTATACATTCCCATCTATCCTCTTACCTTCTTCCACAATCTGACCGGTATTTTCTTTCCTTATCTGGCAACCAGTAGAATCAAAGGTGAAATTATAACCTTTGTCACACATTTGACTCACACTCAGCAAATTGTGGTTCAGGCCTTCTACATAATACACATCATGGACCTTTAATTTTCCATTAATATTCAGCATACCTTTTCCCTTTATCTTGATAGAGGAGTTGTCTCCAAACCTCACTAAACCACCATTCCAATCTTCAAGCTTAATGAAATTTTTCTAAGCTCCAGGCATTTAATTGGAACAACCACTATCCACTACCCATAGATTCCTTCATTATGCATGCAGGGTAGTTTGCACAACCAAACTTGACTATGCTTTGATCTTTTCTTTCTCAACCCAAACCGGTTGAGTTTCCTTCTTGTCAGCTACAATTTTGTGTTTTGGTTTGACAACCAATTTCTTATCAAGAGTTGTCCTCTTCTACTTGATTTTTGTGTTCTTGCAATGCTTTGCAACATGTCCAAACTCGTGACAGTTATAACACTTCGCATCCATATTAAAAAATAAGTTTGGAAACCTATTGTAGGAAACTGGATGACTTCTCCTACACTCATAACTCTTATGACTCACACCATTGCATTGATAACAGATGACATTTATCGCCCAGAGTGCAGCAAAGGAATTTCTACTTTCATAATTCATAGTAAGTTATTCATCAATCTACAATTGACTATCATGTGACCAAACTTGTTACACTGATAACAATAACCATGAAAGTTTGGAACATACCAGTTTGGTTGCCTTCAAACTGCAAACAATTGTCTCACAGATGGTCTTCCTTTCAAGTTGCCAACTCTAGTGAACCCTTCACGATCAACCTTTCCTTTTCTCCTAGGATCTGCATTCTGGTACATTGGGAGTGGTTTCCAGTTTAATGGTAGAGAATACCAGTTTGTAGTGTGGTTCCTTGCATCTTCTGCAGAAGTCTTCTTATCGGTATCTTTACTTACAGTGATTGTTTTCTTCACTTCACCTTCATTTGAAGAAATTAATTGTATCACTTTACCAAAAGTGTCCTTATTGTTTGAGCTTTCACCTTCTTGAAATCCTAAGCCACTGGTGTCTTTTGATTACTTTTGTCTGCTCAACATTTTGTCCAGTGCTTCAGTGCTACCTTCATACTTGCTTCTTGTTTTCAATTTCTCCTAACTCTTTTCAAGCTCCTTTCTAAGTCTTACTATTTCTTCTTCTAGACCTTGATGTTCATTCTCTATTTTTATCAAGTCATCGGATGCGACTTCACATATCCTCTTGGCCTCTTCCAACTGAAGTTTCCAGTCACCAATCACTTGATTAGACTTATCTAGGGATTTCTTCAAAAGATCTTGTCCTTCTGCAGCAGCATGCTTGACCTTCTTGAGTTATTTTCTTGTTTTACTCAACTCCTCTAGTGCACTTATGAGTTCACCTTCTATGTCCACCTTACCTTCTATGTCCTTATCTTCTTCTTCTTCAATTACTGATTCATCTTCTGCCATAAAGAGATTGAGTACTCTTTCTCCCTCACAATAGTCATCCTCTGATGCATTCTCTTCATCTATGGCATCATCCTCAATGGTGTATAAAATTTTCTTCTTCCATTATCTCCTTCTTCCTTGTCAATAAGCCTTCTTTTCTTTGTTCTTACCTGAAGATCTACCGGTTCTTTGTAGTTCTTCTTCATCAATATCATCGCAGGGACATTTAGTAGCAAAGTGTCCTATTTTACCACAGTTAAAGCATATTAGAGGTAGTTTACCCTTATACTTACTAGATCCTCTCTTGAGCTTCCTCACAAAGTTTTCCACTTCTGCATCAGAGTCCTTACTGGATTTTCCATGTGCGACATCTTCTTTGCCTTTGTTGATGGAGTTGAAACCAACTTCTCCCTTAGAGGTTCCTTCACTGGTTGTCTTCATTTCATATGCAGTTAAGGAGCTAAGTAACTCATCCATTGAGAATGTTTTCAGATTCTTGGCTTCTTCAATAGCAGAGACCTGTGTATCATATTTGGAAGTGAGTGATTTGAGAATCTTTTTGATAACTACTACATCTGCAACATCTTCTTTTATACCTTTGATAGCATTCACAGTTTCATCTACCCTGTGAAGATAGTCTGTAATCTTTTCTTCCTCTCTCATATTTAGGCATTCAATATGACCTCTAAGAGCTTGCAATTTTTCTTCCTTGACTTTGACATATCCTTAAAACAATCTCTGCAGTTTATCACAAGTCTCCTTGGTGGATGAGCAGTGCATGACCTTAACAAACTCATTATCTGCCAGACCACTAAGAATAACATGTTTATCTTTTACATTGTTCCCATACTCCTTGGCATCCAGGTTTGTGGGAGGAACACTGGGAATGGTATACCCATTCTTAACCGACATCCAAACAACATAAACTAGGGAGGACATATAGGTTTCCATTCTTCTTCTCCATAAGGAATAATTGGTTGCATCAAACATGGGAGCTTTAGATGAGGAGGTCTCATTTCTTGTCATTGTGTTCCCAGACTAGAATTTACCCAAGCTTGAGAAATCTTTGACCAACGGGGAACCTGGCTCTGATACCAATTGTTGAACAAAATGTGCCAGTGAGAGGGCGGGTGAATCAGTGGTACCTAAGAAATCTTTACTTTTCAACAAAACTTTGAGTACCTGTTAACAATCAAACCAGTAAAGTAAGAGAAAATATTAAAAGGGAAAACACACAAATGCACAACCCACAATACAAGATATACGAGGAAAACCCAAGATGGGAAAAAACTCGGTGAGAAATATTGTTGGAGACTACTGCTCCAATCCAACCTCATAATGAAACAATGGATTGCAAAGATTTTAGGGCACCAACCCCTATTGATTTAGGGAACCAACACATACACCAAGAACAAACTTGATGTGATACAATGAAATACAAGTAAATTATATGAGAGCACCTTGTTGCAAATGAGTTCTTCAACACCTAATTCTGTCAGTAACTCTGTTCTCTGCTACACCAGTTCTTTCATTGCCAGTTGTTCAATTTCTAACTCTGATCACTTACCGGTCTCCTTCTGCCTCTCTTCTCTTTCTTTGATTCTCTCCTTGCACAATAACACTCTCACGGATGCTTTCCTACCAGTACACAGCTGATATACTCGACTGATAAATCTATTTCAATTCATCCATTTCTCTATCACTGTCGGTGAAGACTTCTTACCAGTTTACCCTGCTAACACTTCAACACTCTGATTCTCAGTGAAATTTCTCTCAAATGGATTTCTCTCTTCTTTCTTAAGCTCACACTTCTCTCACAACTTGCATCCAACATCAATCATTTTAGACTTCAGTCCACATATTTAAATCTAAAGTTTCCCGCCAGAAACATCATTCAAATGATGGCGTGTTAGGGTTTTCTTTCACCAACTCAATTTGCATCCAATCTAATTGGATCTTCATTTCTTGGAATGATAATCTTTATCACATAAATCACCACCACCATATCCTCACTTTTCAATACACTTTTTTTTTTTTGGACATCTGTAACTAGTTTTTTGGCCTTTCTCTATACATCACTATTACTGCCATTATTGTTTCCTTTGAACAACAAACACAAGGATCGAATTGTCCTGCAAAATTTGATCAATCATCTTAACTCTCTATATTCCTTGAGCCGCAACATCCTGCCATCTATCTGTGATTTGTGGGTTCTCCATTAATGTCAACCTACTCATTACCTACCACATCTATAAGAACTCCACCTACCTCTGCATGCTTGCCACATGTCAACTTTTTCGACATTCACCTCTGCTTGGACTGTTGAGTTAGTTTTCCATCATTCATAGATCAGGACACACTACCAATTCATCTTACTTTGCCGATTTAATCTAACTTTACCGGTGAACCTCCATACCAATTGTTATGTTCGCCGGTTGACATACACACATAGATAGTCATACCCTCAGCTGGGGATAGCATCATTACTAGTGAGAAACCTACTAGATAACATTACTCTAGCATATCGATGGCCTACTCATACTTCACCTTTGATGTTGTTGTGATTCTTGTAACATTTTGCCTCTTCATCACAAATAAAATCCACCGTACTAATTAACTACATACCGATGACCACACTTCAACTGTTATTCTTTGCTTGTGTGTGATCTTGTTTGTCAGTAGATGCATTATCTCATATGTAATGGTACCATAAATTATTTGTCTTCTTACATACTTCTTCCTTCATACCGGTTGACCATCAAATACTTTCTCACACAAATTGATCACCTCTACTTACTCATTGGTTACCATTCCATACCAGTTGACATCAATGACAACCTAATGCCAACAGATAATTGGCTTAAATATGGTAATGGTCTTTTTCAAATGTTATAGCTCAATCATACTCAAATGATAGAGCCATCACCAAGAAAAATAGTAATGAAGTTCAAGAAGAAAGATCCACATTTGGGTTTTCTCCTTCATCTATGTCATCTAATATTGACAACATTAAGGACACAAAGATAGGGCATCTTGATCTAGAAGAATTCTTGAAAAGGGTTAAAGAGCCACTAGTGTCATACAAAATGGAGGCAACCATCAATAGTGGCATTCATTTGGTTGTGGCCTTTCCTATGACAACACAAAACCCTAAATTTGTGTTATCCCTCACTAACAAATATGATCTGGTGAGAAATTTAGTAAAGGATGTAGATGGAAGGAAGACTCTCATCAAACTTGATAAGGATTTCTTTGACACTTTTTTTAAGTTTCTGCATATATCTATCAATATGCCAACATTAATATGCAGTCAACAATAACCTACTATGATCACAATTCAGATAAATGCATAAGGAACATGAATGATAATTGGTTGAAACTTGAAGGCCTATTATTACAAGATGGTCTAATACTATTCATCGAAGTGACTTCATTGAGGAGGTAAATGATTTGATTACTCTAAGTAGAGTAAAAGGACTTCATGTTTTAGATACATATCACAAGTGGATGTATCAGTACATCCATATTATTCGACAAAATAAGAAGAAAATCTATTGGGGAAAATGAATAGTTGATGCATTATGTGAAGTTGACCAAAGTCCCTACGACCTTGAAGTTATACATGACTTCATATCTAGTATATGTAGCTACCTCAATGAGGCATTTTCAAATAATTATCTACCACAAGAGATAGGAGTCAAGTTCCTCTTTATCAATATTTCACATAGTTGACTCTCAAGGAGAGTTTGCATCATTTTAGGAGATTCAATGACTCTTTCTTCGCTTAATACATATGTATGTTTGACAAAGATCTTCAAAAGAAGAGAGTATTAGATGAAGCCTATAATATAGTTAATTATTATGGATGTATCTTCTTGCAATTCCCAACATTCATGTACCTCGGGATAGGATGCTTTGATGGTGATCCTTTCATGCTTCCTAGATACCCATCAGATAAAATTATACTCATGGAGATGACTCGTCAAATGGTGGTTGTGCATAAGCACTAATCTGGTTCTCACAAGATTGGCCTCAAGCTCTCCATTACCCTCAAGAGATACTCAATCAGTTCTATTTATAAATCTCAAGCCATGGAAGAATAAATGAGGAGTCACAATGAAATTCTTCAAGGTCGAGAAATATTTTGATTATAGAGGAATAAAGAAAAAAATTAAGAAAAATTATACTCATGTCTACCAGGTGGAAGATGTGTGGATTGGTTGTAGGATAAAGGAGGATATTAGGGGGCTTGACTACTGCCATCTAACAATAGAATAAATTGAGAACTTAAATCTTGTTGATATCCCTAAGGATATTGAGGATGATGGAAACATCTTAGATCCTATGTATGAGAAGAACAAAGTTGATGATTTACCTTTGCCTGATTCAATGGTCCCAAAAGTAAAATATCTCAACAAGGGCCAGATTTTAGAGCACTATTGCTAGTACTAATGTCTTTCTAACTCAAAAAGGTATTCATTTAAAGCCTTTCCAAACTAGATCTGAAGATGACACTGCAAGGCCTATGGGAAAGACTTTTGAGTTGAGAACAAAAAATAGACAAGACACAACAGCCTCAAAGGCTCCCAAATTCAAGTTCATGGATGGGAAAAGTAAGAGTCAAGGGGAATCTTCAACTCAAGAGACTAAATTTCATGATGAAGATGAGGAAGAATTTCTTGATGAAGAAGGAGAGAAAATAGAAGAGGAAGAATTGGAAAAGGAACAAGAAGAAGAATTCAACAAGGATAGATTACTAGAAATTCCGAGTACTTCCCAGTCTCAAGAGACACAAAAGAGTATTCCTCATACGTCATATGATGCTATAGGTACTACTTCAATTACAAAATATTACCCTTTTTCTTTTGGTTCTACAATTTCATATTCATCCTAGGCTCTTGATATTTGTACCATCCCTTCTACAACTTCCAATGAGTTCGCCCTTGACACACCCCAGGACAATATTGAAAATGTGTTTCTTCCTACTTTGTCTAAGGTAAAATCTTCTATTTTAGAGTATTTGATAAGTTTATATCAGAAACGCAGCTTCCTCCTAGAGTTTCTTCGACTTGAAATCCACCTACCATTGTTACCTCTACTCCACCTATAGTTGCCACAAGTGTTCAGCATCAGGCACTTTCTTCTCATGTATTGGCTACTCAAGTGGGAGATGATACACCTTTGTCACCTTAGCTATTGTCTAATACCCCTAAAAGGAAAAAGCAAGCCATCTACCTAGATGAATTCAACTTCAATCAATTGATTCCTGTGAAGCCTAAGGGCACAAAGAAAACCAAGACATTATCCAGGGTAAAGGTGGATAAATCAAAAAATAAATATGTTGAGATAGAAATTCCTCCTCCAGATGCAGCTTTGGATAAAGTACACCCTACAGACTATGTTATCAATAGGATTAACCTGGGAAAGAAAACTCATGAAGAAATAGTGGAGGATGCTCAAGCCTCTTTTGATAACCTTGTGACAATGTGTAATGAGCAAAAGGTCAAGAAGGATAAATTGAAGAAATAGGTGGATCAAATCACTAATGTCTTGATCAAGATAACGAAGTCATTAGAGGTAATTGAACCAGTCACTTCATCAGTGGATGAACAAATCATCAAGCAAGTTGAATAGGTCAATTCACATGAGAGATCAGTTGGTGACTGGATGGACCGATTACTAAGTCAAGGAACTCATCTCTTATGTTTTGCAATTACCCTAATAAATAATTTAGGAAATGTAAAGTTTGAGATAGATAAGAAATTGGATCTATTCTCAAATGAATTGGAGATACATGATAAGAACTTCAACTTCTAGTTGAAGTTAGAAGATTTTCAATTAGACGTTTTGTTTGACAAAGGAGTCCTTCCTTCAAGAGACATGTATATTGAATAGAGAGAGGTATTAGAACATCAAATGAACACCTTAGAGATACTCATCAAAGATATGAGAAAAGACCAAAAGGAATGTAATGATAAGGGAAAGGACATCATTGAGAAAATATCAACACTTCCTTGTGCATTCCTTGATGAAAACCAAAAGCCTCTTCATGAATATTGTCATTATCAAATAATTCAACTTACTTATTGGTGAAGAGGTTGATAAACAAGTGTTCTCATTATCTTCTATTGGCAAGTTAATAGACATCCAAGTCAATCTGGATGATTTAGCCTCTCTTTTGAGAAAGCACAAAAAATGCTACATGAGCCTCAAAGATTCTATCACTCGGGTCAAAATCATCACAATCCATACCAAGGGACATGATGAAGAAAAAATGAAGGTGGTTCTACAAATATTTGAGGATTTCATGAAACAAGATGAAAATGGAGTATCTGGTGACACTCAGTATTTTCTATATTTTAGAAGTTGTAGGTGTATTTTTGTAATAAGACTTTGACACCTCAAGTGTCATTTTGTATTTATGTTTTTACATCTAGAGTATGCACGAGTTCTAATTCAAATAGGGCTCTTCTTTGATTTAGTCATAGTTTTCCTAGATTATCTCATTGCACCTCACCTATATATTTGAGTTTTCTCTTTGTAATTAGTATCTTTAATCTTATACACAAAAACTCTATTGAAGTGAAGAGAAAATTGAAACTTTGAGTTCATATTGTTGTTGTGCAAATTTGATCAAATAAGAAGAAAGCTTTAAAATTTAAACTTTGTGTTGGATACATTGTGGTTTATGGTGAGAGTGTTTATATGTCATGCTTGTTATAAAGTTTTATTTAGATCAAGTAAAAGCACTATGGATAAATATGGGTAAAGAGTAGAATAAGTGTTGGTTTGTAAACTTTGTGTTGCATTTCAACTCTTGTTAAATAGAATTAGTAATTAGAAAAAGAGATAACATTTTGAAGACTTTGAGCTTCATCTTGTTATTTTGAGATAAAGTTAGCTGAATTGTAATAAGATAACATTTCGAAGACTTTGTTCTTTTCTTTGTCATTTTGGTAAGGAGATAATAATTTGAAGACTTTGAACTTCACATTGTTATGTAATGCCCACCAAAAATACCTTAGAGAAATATAACTAACATGCAAATGGAGATAATTTTTCTTTAAGTAGTCTAATGCATAACATATGTAACTTATATAAATACATATCATCATTCTAACATTATCTCATCATGCATATTAATGATTCTAGCATAACCATACTAATAGATCATGCAAGTGGAAATAAATATCATTTCAACATCTAACAATCCCTAGGGTATCTTAATGTCATTGCCTAACCTAAGTAACAACATCATAAACAAATCACATCATATCTATACTACTATTGTCGCTTAATCATTTCATCTAAAACCATAGAGAGACATTTATTACATTTCCTTAATGCATATCCAATACATACCCATTTAATCCTAACTCTAGGTTCATTGTAATGCACCAAATCCATATGTTCTTATTACTTGATCCCAACCAATCAAGAGTATCCAATATACAAGGTAACATTCCTAAAGCATAATCCTCCTTTATATATATACATACATCATTACTTATTTATTTTTATTACAAGCCACAATACATAGGTTACTACTTCTTCTTTCATGATCTACACTCCCTACAACATGAATTTTAAACATGCAAATACATCACATATCCAACATGGGTTACAATTAATTTAATACAAGAATGATAACCATAACTAACTAATTGATTTCATATACAATGAATACAATATTATTCCACATCAATATATGCATAGTCTCCATTTACAAGTATACAAAACTCATGATACAAGGTACAATAATGAATAGCCAAGTCTCATAGATACACAATAATCTGCTACATGAATCCAATCATGAATCGGAGAGATAGAGAATCCACATCCACATATGAGCATCCAATAAAGAGAACATCCCAATGGAAGAAGGCATCAAACCACCTAACCATGTGGAACTAATAAGGAAATACCCCCTGTGCTAGGAGATGACACAAAGTACCGCACACACTCTAGACCTAGGTTGACACCTAACAACCAAAGGACATAGACACAACAATAACCACATATACAATAATCCAAATTACATCACAAGGCTAAATTGAAAGCATAAAACTCCTAGACGCAAATCAACAAACGTGGCATAAGGAACAAGGACACATGTAGGGAAGAGTTTCATCACATGCTACCCTCACAAAGAAGGGAGTTCCATACTCCTGATAGACATGTGGAACTACAGCTCAACCTATATGAGAAATAAGGGAGTATGGTTTATCCGGTTACCAAATCTTCCTAATCTTATCCCAAAACAACCTCCATGGGACTAAACATTGAGCCTCAAAAACTCTATTCATTATCTTGATTAAATGAATTCTAAATACCCAATCCATCTAATAAATTGTTTAAGGTTATCACTTGATTACTTAATAAAAACTTTCATGAGCTCCTAGAAGTCTAGACCACAAGCATGCTTACCAAGAACCTCTTGGTAGCCTATTCTCATGTGACCTCGACCAACACATGAAATCCCATCCCCCTAGCCATGTTCCAAGACCTTAGGGTAATAACATATCAACAAGGAGGCTCATTCAAATCCACATAACAACATCCATATATAACATATTCTATTATGAAATAGTATCCAAATGCCATAGCGCCATATTTCATGAATCACCATAAAGATAACCAAGAGACTCATAATCATATAGATAACAGTAGGGCACAATTCTTCGTACTAGAACCATAAAATGTCGATAATGCTAAATAATCCACTTTTGATCACAAATACAAATTTGAAACAATAATGGGAATCTTGAAAATAGCCTCTAGAGTAAAACAAAAATTTCGAAAACAAACAAAATCAGAAAAAAGACTCAGAAAGGCCAAAGCAACCATACAGAATCAACATCGCATTCACAACACTCTACAACGCATACACAGGGTTTTATCATACATGCAACAGTTACCGCATAACATCAAATAGACTAAACAATGCATCCATGATACTCTACAACACCTACATAGTTACCATAGAACGTCTAACAAACTAACCAATGCATTTGCGACACTCTGTGATGCATACACAGTTACTGCAGAACATATAATAGACTAACCAATGATTTCACGACACTTTGTGACACATATACAATTACTATAAAACATCTAACAAACTAGCTGGTGCATTCGTGATACTCTATGACGCATACACAGTTATTGTATAACATCTAACAGACTAACTGATGTATTCGTGACACTCTATGATGCATACATAGTTTCTACAACATATCTAACAAACTAACTAGTGCATTTGCAACACCCAGCAAAACTAACGAGACACCAACAACTCCAAATGCTGAAAAAATCACAGCAAGCATTTCCAAAAATTTTAACCCAAGAATATGATAGTCCCAATCATTACACTTATAATTGATTTACTTAATTCCTTAGCAACCCAAAATTTCCCACAGACAATTTTTTCCAACACAAGCTTTTCAAAAATAAATACAAAGAAGGATAAATCCTCTGACCTGGTAATAGTAGAAAATGGACAATAAAATTTAATGAAGCACAATCCCAAATCTAAACTCCAATTCCAAATTCAAATCCAAAATCAAAATCAAGAATTTCACAATAATGAAAATAATCTTCAGCAAGCCAACCCACAACAATGCATAGAAAGCCTTATAAGTATAACTTCATTCAAAACTATGAAATATGTTGGCTAATAAAAAATAATTAAAATATAATATCTCCCCCCTACCATACCCAAAACTAAGGTGAAAATGATGTAAAATAATATTATTTAAATTGCCCAAAACTCTCCACCAATCATGAAATAGGGTAGGTAGAGTAAATAATAATTAAATAAGACAAATGAGTAAACAGAGAATAAGAATAGCCCAATAATTAAATAATCAAATGGGTAATAATATAAATGCCCAATAAATGTTAAACTACAAAATAGTATAAATAAATAAACAATTAAATAATAATATCTTCACAATCACAACTTCCAAGAGGGTCAATCATAACAAGGGGTTAGTAAATAAATAATAACAAATAAATAACCAATAAATGAATAAATAAACAATAAAGCAAATAGATAAACAATCAATAAAATAATCAATAAATAACCAACAATAAATAAATGAATAATAAATAAATTAATAAATCCAATAAATCAAACACTCAAATAATAAATATCCAAATAAACATTAAACCATCGAATAATAATAATAAAAGGCAAGAATAAAATATAAATCCATTAAATAACATTAATAAATAATAATTATCAAATAATAATAATCACACATTAATAGAAAATATTAATGTAATCCACCAATTTATTTTAATACTTAACAAACTCTATGAATCAATTAATTATTAATTTAATAAAATAAGACAAACTCATAAGGCAACCCGAATTAGGGTTGAACATACCACATGAAGCTAAACCAATGACTCAAGCCAAGACACTAACTAACAAGGTTATCAACTTAAGCCTAGAGTGTGTAGAAGGAACTCATGTCACCTCCGATCAACTTACCATTGGGATAAAGACACGCTTAGACCTGTGAGATCAGGTGGAGTCGATGTCTAGTACCTACAAACTTGCAACCACCAATATCCACAAAATAACATATACAATAACATGTATTATAAATAATCATGCAAGTGATAGAGAATCACAACGTCATATCATGCTCGTAATGAGTGGTATGACATTGTATCTATTGCGGATACAGTATTAAAAATTCACAACAATCATAGCATCAAATCATCAAATTATAATCATGAAGCAGGGTTAGCATTAGCAAGATATCATCATAAATAATATATAATGAGTGCATGAAAATTACCAAATGTAAGTCTATCCATCATAACAATCTAGAAAGTATCAAGTGTCAATATAGAAATGTCTAGCATCATCAATAAGCATCCAAACATAGATAGAGTCATAAGTATAAATCAAAACATCATCAAAGAGTCTAGGCAAGTCTATCAATTCATAAACAAAAGATGAAGTCAGGAGAGGCACTACATGTTATTTCAAGAAAATATTATCAAAAGTTATAATAAGATATCAAAGGAAAGACTTTGTGCTTTTCTTTGATTATCTCAGTTGACACTGTGGGTTACAAAGGTTATTTGAAGAAAAGTTGATAAGATAATAGTGATTTGTAAGACTTTGAGCTTAAGCATTGTTTTCTCGTCCTGGGGGAGCAACAAAGGACTTTGAGCCTTCACATAAACTTTGGTTCTTTATTCGCATTTTTCATTCAGATGCTCTAAGTTATTTCTTTGTAACTTTAAAGCTAGAATAATTATTACTGCTCAAGATTGTAAATTATTTTAATTTTTTTTAAGAAAAAGAGGAAAGAATAACATATATTCTAAAGGGAGAATAGGATGATGTACCGCCCAATTTTAGATTGGAAATCATAGTTTTTATTTTATTCTATATAAGGAGAGTAGTAAACAAAAGGGGGAGCATTCCATTATAATTAGGAGAGATTTAATGTCACGTAATATGGCTGAAACCACAATTTTGTGAACTTCCCCAGTTTACAAAATTATCAACCAACATATACCATTACATTTGAAAATAGGGAGGAATCAAATAGATCTAGCCACAAATCAGCAAGCATGGGCTAAGAGTTCTTATTAGATTTGGATGAATTGATTAAACCTTTTTCAAACTCGATTGCCAAAATTAGAGTAAAAGTGTTGGAAATAGAAGTAAAAATGCATAAATAGTAAGCTACAATCATAGGATTGAGCCACAAACTTGGATCAGAGAAATGTAAGAAAACACAGACCTACTCCCTGATGGAGCTCCAAAAATATCAAAATCATGGTGGTGGTCGCTCTAGTCCTCCGAACTTTTTGCACTCCAAAGCGGGATTGATTCGTCAATATAAATAATGCTTGTTCTGAAGATCACATCTTTGTACTTGTTTCCTACACACATATTGAAAGGGAAATAGGTTGGGAATAGGGGTTTGCCTAAGTTAAACCCCAGTTTTAGAATTAACCATGACATAGAAATGAAAGATAATTGAATTTCAATAATGGAATTGTTCTCCTTTTGAGGGAGATGTTGAATAATGACTGAAACACAAATCATATACCTCCTTGTGAAGTTTTCTTTGTCTCCACACGAGATTAGGGACAATATAGAACATGAATGTCAACTCTAATCCTTTAATATTGACTTTATCTTTGCCCCAATGCTTGAAGGAAGACTGATTCCTTTCTCACTTGAATTTGAATGCTTGATTGTTTGATGTCAAATTGATTTTATGCGTCCTCTTTTTTTTAAATGAGAGGGGAAAATCTACTTTTATACTTGCCAATCAAAAAACATATTATTTTTTCAATATGAGCAGACATGGGGCTGGATTTCCCACTCAATTTTTGAGATGGCCAAGGGGCTCAAAGCAAGGCCCTATTTGGGAGGACCAAGGCGTGGTGCCCTAGTCCTATTGAGGACCAAAGTGACAAGCCCTAGTCCTATCCAATTTTGGGGCTAGGACAAAGGGTTGAATGATGTATAAAGTCAATATGAAGATAATATTGCATGGCATGAGAAGAATCAAGTCCCAATTAGGCCTAGTGGCACAAACGCTAAGGTGAGGACCCTAATGCAGTCAAAGTTATAAGGGAGTACAATTTAATACTTTGCACATACCTATCTCGATGCCTTCATTGGATCATTTTCTTTCCATTTGATCTCCATATTGTTCAATTTGAATCGAATCATTTTATGGTTGAAATGGGCAAGGTTTATTAGTGATCAGCCATTTTTTGGCATCATGTTTGGATATGCTTTATGGGTTTTCTCATTGGAGTGGTAGGGTGATCATTTTTATTTTCCTTGTTCGAAGCTTGGCTATGATTATTGATTGGAGATCAACATCACTTTTCATTTTTGGCTCAACCTTTGAATTCTTTTGGGATCTGCAATCAATGTTCTTATAGATTGGGAGTATTGTGCAGGCGAGCTCATTTTATTGTGAGTGGTAGGTCTCGAGTTGCATTGCTTCCTCATTATCTATGTGATTGGCCATGTTTATTTGTTTGCCAAGGCCCATGTATGTGTAAGTTTCTATATTTTATTCAGCATAAATTTATTTCTTTGCAAACCTATGTAGGTACCCTCTTGTGTGGGAGGTGGAGTGTGGGTTGTGGAGGCCCCATGTGGGCCCACCACTTAGTTTAAAAGTTTATGAAAACTTTTTAATCATTTTATTTATAAAATAAAGATGATTTTTTATTCCCACAAGTAATATGCTACATATTAGGAATATTCTTTTTTTTATGTATCATTGACATTAGTATATCCAATGGAATTTTGACCCCCCTCTCATTGAGGTTTTTAGTTTTCGAGTTGAACTTTGAAGGCTCATATCTCAGGCATCCAACCTCCTTTTTCAATGAATTTTTTTTATTCGAGGTGGAATTTTTTACTCTTTATAGTGGTGTGAGTGGTTTACTATTTTGATGCATGGATTTTTTAGAAAATGCATATTTTTGTTTGTAGCTGAGTAATCCTCATTTTTGCAACTTCAGAGACTTCATTTGGGCTCATGCAGACTCCTTTTCAAGTGCCATTTTTTTTAAAGTGCATAGTTTTTTGTGTTCTTTATATTTATGCTATCATTTTGTAGTAATTGTGAGTAGAAATTGTACTTTCATCATATGGTCATTTTTGGCCTATTTTGACACTTGTAATGCTTGGATATCAGTTTGATCATTTGCATGTCATTTGAGTCTACTATAGCCTACTTTGGAGAGATAAAAATTGAAATAAGAAGCCCACTTTGCCCTTGTTTGCAAGTTTCCCATTGTACACACACTGAGTATAAAGTGTGAAATTATCATTTTTTTTATTTTTTATTTTTTTTTTGGTGGGGGGGGTGGTGGATGGTTCTTTGATTGAGTGAATTTGGGGGGGTGTATTATGCAATTGTTCATCTCTCTCTATCTTGTGCTCTTTCATTTTGTTTCTATAGGTTATCCTAAATTTCCCCTTATAACTCCAAATAATTATGCATGATGGAAAATTAAAGCATGGAGTAATCTAATGGAAAAATAACTCATTTATTACATAAATGGAACAATGACAACACCAACTGATCCTAAATTTGATCCTAATGATCAGTTGGATTGTCTCACTAAAAATTTCATGGCCCTTGAAAATTTGAGAATGTATCAAATGATCTCATTTTTCACATTGACAAATGTATTGTAGTCAAGGATGCTTGGGATATATATGCTAAATTGTATGATCAAGTTGATGAGATCAAGGGCGACAAGCTTGAAAATGAACTCACATTGTTGTATCCCTTGAAGGATATAGTAAAATGGTGAAATTAGGGTTTCCACAACTAAGTGTATGAAAACCACTAAATTTCACTTGGGGCACCTTACATTCAAAAGAGTGTTGCAATCCAATAGATCTAGTCACAAACCAACAAGGATTAGGATTGAGAATTTTGATTGGATTGGATTTTTAATAATATGAATTAATTAAACCTCTTTTGTAAATTGAATTGCTGAAATTAGGGTAAAAGTACTATAAATTGAAGTAGAAATGCATAAATAGTAAGCTACAGTTGTGGGATTGAGCCACGAACGTGGATCTGAGCAATGTAAGCAAATTCAGACCTACTCCTAGAAAGAGTTCCCAAAATGTCAGGACGGTGGTATTAGTCACCCTGATCCTTTAAAATTTTCATGCTCTGAAGGGGGATAGATTCATCACTATAAATAATTCTTATTCTAAAAATTGCAGCTCCATACCTATTTCCTACACAGAGAAAGAAGGGTAAATAGGTTGCGAATAGGGTTTTGCCTAAGTCAAACCCTGGTTTAGGAATTAATCTTGAATGAAATATTACAAATACCGAAATAAATAATGGAAATATACCTTGGATCTATAATTATTGATGATGATGCTTTGTTTCTTGAATGTAATCATTTATGTCATATGAAATAGCATGAACATGACAAAGCCCTAATCACATACACATACACATGCTTGCATATAAATGATGTAATGTTGCTCCACAATGGATGAAAAAAGAATATGTATACTTGAAGACCTTTAGAAGTGCTTGATGATGAACGCCTCAAAGCTTAAATGATGAATTTCTTGAATACGGATTGGATGGAGGCCTTATAATTCTCCTATTATTATCGAAATGAGAGGGGTGGACCTCCTTTTATACTTGCCATTCAAAAACATCTTCATTTTCTAACATAAGCTGACATGGAGATCACATTCCTACCAACTCATTATAACCATTACGAGGTCCAAATTAAGGCCTCAATTGGGAGGACCAAGGTGCCATGCCCTAGTCCTACCCTATTTAAGGACCAGAACAAAGGGGCCATGTAATGTGCAAAGAGGAAATGAGGGTATATTTGAATGGCATGAGAAGAATTAGGTCCTAGTCTATCTTACGCTAAGATGAGGACCCAAATGTGGACCAAATTATAAGAGAGTACAATTTAGGATGCTACATTTAGCCCCCACTTTAGTGGGAGTATGAGCTTATGAAAATACTCATGGTAAAGTATATGAAAGAGAGATGAAGAAGATGAGTAATGAGGAGCATATTCACAAAAAGTTTATGACATCACTAAGTTCAAGGAACCAATCCCCCAATATTGGGATATTTAACTCACTCAAACATATGCAAAGGCACACAAAACAAGACAAAAATAAGAAGGCAAACAAAATAAAAATAAGGACATAAAAAGATAAACAAAAGACAAAAGACACAAAAACAAGACATCAAGTCAACTAGATGAAGAGACATCAATATCAAAACGTTTGAAACACTAATATCATTTTGAAAAATGTCATCCTAATAACACAAGAGATCACATAAAATAGAAAAGCACGCATCATCCATGAGTTATCAATAGCAAAAGCTATGAACTCGTGAAGAAAAGAGAAGAGCACAAATGTACCATAGATGTATTTTTGTAGGTGATCTGATCTAGAGTAGGGGTGAACAACTTCAAAACAACCTTAAAAAAGTGTCTTTGTGTAGTGTCCTAAAATTGTGACACTTGCAATTTCGACTGCATTTGGGTCTTCACGATGGCGATGCAACACTGAACCTGAATGGAGACCCCAAAACCTATTTATGACACCAAAAACTGCATTTTTCAGCACCCTGGACTGATCCTCCTTGCACCCTGTTGTCCCTGGAGGTGGGACCATGGCGCCCAGCGCCCTGGTCCTTCAGGACTAGGGCACCCAATGCCCTGGTCCCCTAGGACCATGGCGCCCAGCGCCCTGGTCCCTGGCCCTATTTTTGGGCCTGGTCTCTTTTGGGTCTTGGGTCTTTATGTTTGCAAATTGGAAAATAATCTTCCCAGGTTAGCCTAAGGTCAGAAAAATCAGTCTTTTAACCCTAATTGGCAAGTATATAAACTACATTTCCTCTCCCATTTTGGAAGATGGAAAAAAGGCGGAAGCGATACTCAAAACATTCAAGCATTCAAGCATTCAAGCATTCCTTCAAGCAATTGATCATTCTAAGTCTCCATTCAAGGCCAAGTGTTGCATTCAAGACAAGGATTCAACCATTGAAGAGGAGATCACATACAACATACAACAACATTTACACCTTCGCATGTAAGAATACAAACATTCTTACAACAAGGTATTGGTACTTTATTACATTACAATCATTTACATTTACAGCAATTTCTCATTTCTTGGTTAATTCCAAAACTAGGGTTTGACCTAAAGGCAAACCCCTAATCCCTAACCCCCCAATCATCCTCACTTTTCTGTGTGTAGGTTGCAGGTACACAGCTGTAATTGAAGATCTGGAATCCTTGTGCAGAGACAAACAGATCCCCCTTCATTTCGTGGATTTTTCGGAGGACCGTGTGCACGCCGGGCGCCATCGTCCCATCAATTTTCGCTCAAATTTGCAGGACAACATCGTCTCGACATTTTACTGCTAATTCCAGGTCCGCAGCTTCATCTCATATCCCTATCTCTGTTTATAAGTGAATCTTTCTTACTTTACATGCATTCCTAGTTCAATCTTTCTATCTACATTCTTTACAAAAGAGGGTAGCCTTGTTGTCTTAACCCTTGAAACTCATTTAGAATCCAATCTTGCATTGTGTGGGATTGGATCTTGGGGGTTTCAACCCCTCTTTTGAATGTAAAGTCTCTCCTAAGTGAAAACCGTCAACCCTAGTGACCCCCTTTCTCTCTCCTTGGAGTGGTGGGGGGAACACTTAGGGTTCACTCGCGATTTTCCACTTTACATTTTGGTGAACCCGACGTGAACATCCTTTCTGATTATTCGTGGTTAGATCTGAAAATTGGATGCCTTGATTACATTTCCATGTTTGATCTTTTGCAAATTTTAGAGGTTAATTGCATAAAAACCCTAAATTTTCTTTTTAGTAATTGAGTTTGTGAAATGTTTAATGGTTAATGCTTGTTTCAGATCTATCCTTCTATTACAAATTATCAATTCATATTTGTGCATTAATTCTGAAAATTAAGTGGTTAAGTGTCAAAACCCTAATTTTTAAAACCCTCTTGATTCAACCTTTGACTGACAATTTCACTGATCAAAACACTTCCAAATCAGTTGTAACTTTGGATTCCACAACAAAATCATAATATCTTTCATCCCTGAAAATTTGGAAAAAAATTGCGAGGACCATGTGCACCCCAAGCGCCATCATCCCCGACATTTTTTCGGAAATTTCGGGAGTTAGATCTTACTGTATTTTTCTGCTAAAATCCAGAATTTTGGCTGATTTTATCAATTACAACACTTTCAAAATTAAAGTCAAAGTTGGTCTAGTGATTGCTTGGACTAAGGCTTCTAATCATTCAAAAATTATTGAAATTGAAATTTTGTGTCAAAATTGTGTTCTTACTGTCCTAAATCTGAAAAGTGTGTTGGCATTCATTCGAAATTTCAGTGCTTTATTCAAATTCTTGCAATTTGTGATTTATGAAATTAAGTGTTTAATTGCAACAACTTTGATTTCCGCTTTCAAAATTGAATTTTGCGTGAAATTGAGTCAACTTTTAAATTTCAAAGCTTGCATTGCTCTTAGTATTCCCTCTAAAATCATAAAATTCAAAATTTCAGTTTCCCTCTCTTTTTCAAAATTCAAATTTTGCATTTTCCAACAATCTTGGTAGGGTTCAATTTTGAGATTGCAACTTTAATTTGGCCTATCTACAGATCGTAAAATCACTCAATTTTTTCAGATTAGCTTTAAAATCATCATAACTTTCATCCCTGAAAATTTTGAAAAAAGTTGTGAGGACCGTGTGCACCCCGAGCGCTACAGTCCTTGACATTTTTTCTGAAATTTTGGGAGATTGTCTTGATTGCATTTAACAGCTTAAATCTAGGAGATTGGCTGATTTTACTGAAATTTGCTACCTCTAAATTCAAAATTTTCTCTCCCTCTCTAGTGCATGAGTTTTACAACAATAAGCCCTACTTACACTATTCCCGTTAGACGAAGCCTTAGAATTAAGTCTTTCCAAGGTTTAGTTACTGAGGAGATGGAACCTAATTTGAATAGCCTTTTTAACGAGGACACGGGTAATTCCTCTAATCCCCCTAATGATGAAGAAGCTCTCCATGAGGTTTCTGTAGAACAACTTGCAAAATTGGATAACCAATTTGATGATTTTCAGTAATGGATGTCTCAAGAGTATCCTGATAGTCAAGCTCTTTCATTAATTGAGGGTCTAAAACGTATGGTTCAAAGTGATAAGAATGGAATTGATATTTTGCATGGTATTGCACACATTGTGGATTCGAATGTGATGCCTATGAAGAGTTGTGCCGAAACTTTAGGTTATACACAACCTCCCACTCAAGTCAATCATTCTATTTCGTTGACAACCTCTATTGCTAGCATACCTACCTTTACATCAAACATAATGACTACTTCTATACAAGACATTCCGCCTATGATCACCAGTCATGGGGGAAATCCTTCCTCTTCAATTAACCCTCTTCCTTCATTCAATCCAACTTCTTCATTCATTCCTTCAATGAGTGTCCCTATTACATCTCCACAGATGAACCTAGCGCAAGGGGGCAATTCATTTAACCATTCCATTCCTCCTTGTAGTGCTCCTCTTTTCCAATCATCTCCTATGACTAACTATCATAGTGTCCCGCCACCTTATTCTCAATCAATACCTTCTTTCAATAACATAATACCTCCATCACAATCTAACACGTCTAATATGAATTCTTTGACAGAAGTGACCATTAACAATCTTGCACAAACTCTCTTCTTTACAGCAACAAATTGCCTCTATGAATCAATCTAAGTTTAGTGTGCCCACATTTGATGTTGCGAGCCCACTTTCTCTTGACATTGTTCGAGCTATCCCTCCTAAACATGTTGAAATCCCGCATTTGGAGCTTTATAATGGTAAAGGTGATCCTCTAACACATGTTAAGACTTTTCAAACAATATGTACCGATTTTGCTTATGACCAAAGGTTGCTTGCAAGACTGTTTACTAGAACATTAAGAGATAAGGCCCTACAATGGTATTGCTCATTGCCTTCTTATTCTATTACTTCTTTTGAACAACTTGCAAATGCTTTTATTCAACAATTTCAAAACAATATAAGTCCTAAAGTTACTTTGATTGATTTAATGCATTGTAAACAAGGTGTTAAAGAAAAAGTGACTGATTTCATTGGTAGATATAAGCATTTGTATGCTCAAATCTCTTTTCCAGTGCCTGACAATGATATTCAAAGAATCTTTATTTCTAATCTACAAAAAGATATTCGAGACAAACTTCTGTTTTCTGAGTTTACTTCTTTCCAACAGTTGTGTGCAACTCTTCACAATTATCAACTGACTGTGAGTCAAATGGAACAAGCAAATCCTATGGCTCCGAGTGATAAGGGTGATAGTAGTCAACAACCATTTGGAAAGTTTAAACCAAACAGAGAGTCCGTTAAATTCAATGAAAACATCATCAAAAACAATGTGAATGCAGCATCAGGTGTGCCTCCTATTTCTAAGTTTTTCAAGAAAGAAAGAAAGTTTACTCCTTTGAATGAATCATTGCATAGTATTATGAATAAGTTATTGGAACAAAATGTGCTTACTCTTCCTCCTATAAAGCAAATAGATCCTACAAATATTAATTCACCCTATTTTGATAACAAATCTTTTTGTCAATTTCATCGTCAACCTGGGCATGATACTGAAAAATGTTTTGCTTTAAAGGGTAAAATTCAAGATTTGATTAATAATAATACTATCTCTGTTTCAGGAGTGAATGATAAAGGCAATACATCTGTAGCTCCTCCTAACCAAAATCTTAAGATTTTTACTGATCCATTACCTTCTCATACCTTTAATGTGATTGAGACTAATGATTCCTCTTTCTCATCTGATGGTATTGTGTCTATGACTCCGAATGTGATTAACTTTGTAGAGCAGCAAGAAAACCCTAAAGAACCTTCCATCACATTTGATTCTAGTGAAACTATCAGGGCACCTGATGGTACTTTATACATAGTTGCAAAAGTCAAGAATACACCTTGTCGTGGAGTGCTTATTGATCCTTCTTGCACGGCTAATGTTATTACTGAAGAATTCCTTTTTACTTTGCAATTGAATCAAGTGATCTATGACAAAATAGATGTGATTGTGAAATTATTTGATGCATTTTCTTTTCCTGCAATTGGTTCTATTACATTACCTATTGAGGTCCATAATAAATCCCTTGATGTGAACTTTGCTATTATTCCTTCTTCCAAACAATTTCGTGTGAAGCTTGGCTATCCTTGGCTATCTTCCATGAAAGCTATTGCTTCTCCTATTCATAAATGTTTGAAATTTCCCCATAATGGTGAAGTTGTTACTATCAATCATAGTCTCTCTAAACCAGCCGAAAGAACTTCTAGCGTTCCTATTGATTATTTTTTGCCTAAACAATTCCAATCTCTTCCACCATGAAGTGATCATCTTTTCAAATCTTATCAAAAGTGGAAAACAGATATGATCCTATCTCTAAGTGAACCTAGAACACCCAAACTTGATATTCCTATCGTTCTTGAGAAGGAAGTTCTTCCTTTGAAAGATAAAACTAATGTCTTTCCTCAAGAAGATTCCCAACCCATTCCTATGGATGTGACTATGTCTATGTCTAATAAACTTTCTAAAAGTAGACCTATACCTCCTCGTCATGATGGACTTGGTCTCCTTCCTAAACCAAATTTTCCTCCTTTATATGGAGCAGTTCCTCCTCCTTCCTCTTATGGAGAGAAGAGACCTTCCTCTTCTCCTATTATCCAGCCTAAGAGACCACAACCTAAACACCCAAGTGATAAGGATGAGAACATTCCTCCTCCTCAATCTTCTCCACTTCCTACTAAGACTAGATGAAATCGTTCTGCACATGAACGCCGACGAAAGCGTTGTCTTAGAGCTCAAGCAGCTGCTTCTCAAACTTTGCAATCTCCAAAAATACCTTCAACAAGCATTATTCCATTTTCTCCAAAATCTCCTAAACATAAGATGCATGATGGTTTTGATCCTGTGCGAGTTAAAGATCCTATTTTTATAAATCTTGATGATGATATAGATGAAAATGTTATTCATGATGAAAATGTTACTTCTCTTGCTTCTGATAGTGAACATGAATATGTTGATGTTGATAACCATTTATCTAACGAATTTTCTAAAGCACTTATCCTAGCTCCTGGACAAGAACAACGTGGCTTGGAACATGAACATAGCCCTTGTTTGGATCTTGTGATAGCTCCATCTGCTGTGTTGGATGTTCCTCCTCTAGCGTGTTCCCTGCCTTTCTGAAATATTTATCAGCAAGATCGGGGGGTAGATGACGTGCTAGACTAGTTCATTAGCATAGCAGATTCTCTCCTCCTCTCTTTCTTTTGTTACTGCTTCTATGTGGTATTCTCATTCTTCTATTTGTTGTCCTTAGTGTTGTCTACTTGAGGATGATGCAAAGCATTGAGATCTCTTTTGATCTCTCTCATGTTGACTCAAAAGACACATGTGTTCCCTTCTTCTAGGTGACCTTCCTTGATTGGGGAATGAAAAACAATTATGCATACATACATATGATATACATGAATTATCATACAGCATACTGACCCCGAGGAAAGCGAAGTCACCTCGTGCTTTGTGTTTGTGTCTATTATCCTTGGGTTTATCTCACACTTGGGGGCTAAATCCTTGTGATAATGTGCTCCTTTCCCTTCTCATTTCTTATGTGTATCACTACCTTAAAGCAATCACCCCCATTGAGGTGTGTGCGATTGCTTTAACGTAGGGGGGCATACACCCCGTCTATCCCTTCAGGATACTTGAAAATCTCTTGGCAAACTTAGCTTTGCCTTGAAAATTTTTGGTATTTCTCTTGCATGACTCATAGTGAGGGAACCTTACTACTGACAGTCATGGTTCTCCCTCATGATCTTCCCTTTTACTTTGTCAATCGAAGTCGTAAGATCCTTAGTCCACTGGGGGCTTGGTGTGTCTTGCCTCCTTGATGTGGTGAAAGTCTTTCAATGTTGTTTCCTTGTACTTTACCAGAAGTATCAACGTACGCTTATACTCCCGCTAAAGTGGGGGCTAAATCTAGCGTCCTAAAATTGTGACACTAGCAATTTCGACTGCATTTGGGTCTTCACGATGGCGATGCAACACTGAACCTGAATGGAGACCCCGAAACCTGTTTATGACACCAAAAACTACATTTTTCAGCACCCTGGCCTGATCCTCCTTGCACCCTGTTGTCCCTGGAGGTGGGACCATGGCACCCAGCGCCCTGGTCCTTCAGGACTAGGGCACCCAGCGCCCTGGTCCTTCAAGACTAGGGCACCCAGCACCCTGGTCCCCCAGGACCATGGCGCCCAGCGCCCTAGTCCCTGGCCCTATTTTTGGGCCCGGTCTCTTTTGGGTCTCAGGTCTTTATGTTTGCAAATTGGAAAATAATCTTCCCAGGTCGGCCTAAGGTCGGAAAAATTAGTCTTTTAACCCTAATTGGCAAGTATATAAACTACATTTCCTCTCCCATTTTGGAAGATGGAAAAAAGGCGGAAGCGATACTCAAAACATTCAAGCATTCAAGCATTCAAGCATTCCTTCAAGCAATTGATCATTCTAAGTCTCCATTCAAGGCCAAGTGTTGCATTCAAGACAAGGATTCAACCATTGAAGAGGAGATCACATACAACATACAACATACAACAATAGTTACACCTTCGCATGTAAGAATACAAACATTCTTACAACAAGGTATTGGTACTTTATTACATTACAATCATTTACATTTACAGCAATTTCTCATTTCTTGGTTAATTCCAAAACTGGGGTTTGACCTAAAGGCAAACCCCTAATCCCTAACCCCCCAATCATCCTCACTTTTCTGTGTGTAGGTTGCAGGTACACAGCTGTAATTGAAGATCTGGAATCCTTGTGCAGAGACAAACAGATCCCCCTTCATTTCGTGGATTTTTCGGAGGACCGTGTGCACGCCGGGCGCCATCGTCCCATCAATTTTCGCTCAAATTTGCAGGACAACATCATCTCGACATTTTACTGCTAATTCCAGGTCCGCAGCTTCATCTCATATCCCTATCTCTATTTATAAGTGAATCTTTCTTACTTTACATGCATTCCTAGTTCAATCTTTCTATCTACATTCTTTACAAAAGAGGGTAGCCTTGCTATCTTAACCCTTGAAACTCATTTAGAATCCAATCTTGCATTGTGTGGGATTGGATCTTGGGGATTTCAACCCCTCTTTTGAATGTAAAGTCTCTCCTAAGTGAAAACCGTCAACCCTAGTGACCCCCTTTCTCTCTCCTTGGAGTGGTGGGGGGAACACTTAGGGTTCACTCGCGATTTTTCGCTTTACAGTTTGTTCATCAAAATGTGGGTTTCCCTCACAAATAGGCCTCATGGCTTTAAGCCTTTCAAAAGATAATTTTCTGACATATCTCTTGATTCAAGCATGATCTATAAAAAGAAAAAATAGATTTAGATGCCCTTTTGGATTTTATTTAACATATCTCAAAATTAGGGTTAGGTTCTTTGTACGAAGGGCTTCAAAATATGATTGTCCTATTTCTTAAGCTTAAAGCATGGGGCAACTAAACAACCTTTTTAACAATAAATTTCAAAGGAGACAATTAATTCAAGATTTGAAAATAGATTTGAGTATAGGGGTGGTCATTCTTCAACATATCTTATAATTAAGGTAGGTTACTTTGTATGGAACGCTTCAAAATTTCACTTGTTTGCTCACATTTACCCTAACTAGGGTTTCAGACCTGTTTGTCAAGAATATATAATAACTTTTGATCTACTCAATGAATCAAGCGAAACAAAAAAAAATTGAAGCTATATTTTCTCCTTCTTCATCTCCAATCAGTCTCAAGCCAATACAGGTCCGTATATAAGCTGCAATAGGACTGTTATAGTAAAAATCTGGAAATGGTAGCCACTAAAACATTCACAACTTCCTCAAAACTCAATGAAATTGAGTGAAATAAAAAGGAAAATAAAGTATATTTGATGTTATTTCATCCCTAATTATTTCTAGATCAATATGAATTCATACAAATATGTACAATGCAAAGAAACAACAAAGAAATGTTCAAATTTGCAGAAAATAGAGATATTGTCATTAGTCCAACTTCAAGATTTTTAATAACCACCACCTCTCTCTCCCTCAATTTTTTCTTTCACCCTCCAAGGCTTATTTAAATATGTACCAATAGATCTCAACTTCTTTTCACGTTACAATTGTCCAACTTCTCGCATTTACAACTTAGGACTTCATATTCCATGTTTTGCAATTTTGAAAACATTTAGCGAAATTGAAAATTTGTACAACTTGACACTCCAACACACATAGAAAAACTAATATAGACTCCAAAACACATAACATGGTCTTAAATGACCTTATTACATTGAAAAACATCAAACAAAACCAAAATGCTAATTTTGAACCTATTAAACCTAGGGTGCTCTTGCACCATGATCTATGAGAAAAATGATGAGAAAAGGCATAGACACACACCCCTAGATGTGTTTTTATAGGTGATCCATGTTGGGCAGGGGAGTAGGAATAATATAGATGTGTTTTTCTAGTTCCAATCATCCTCATGCATGTGTACAAGTGATGTTTGCTTTCAATTGTAAAGCACCTCATATAAGAGTTTGTTTCCTCTGGTTTTGAGTGTGATTCAACCTATTTAAGACATATAAGGCAAAATGAAAATTCCAAGGGGCAAATGTCTGGCTTCGGGAACATCTCATATAAGAGTTTGTTTTATTTGGTTTCGAGAATGTATAACCTTGATTCAGATAGATACATACTTGGTTTCGAGGACATCCTATAAGAGTTTGTTTGCTCTATTTTTGGTGATTTATACCCTTGTGTAAGACATATAAAATGTTAAGTTTGGTTTCAAGCATGAATTATCTCATATAAGAGTTTATTTTTTCTAATTTTGAGTCTAAACACCCTGTTTAAGACATGCAAAGATATGATACCATACATGGTACAAATAGGGCAATATGGGTACCCCCATTCAGATGTCAACATAGCCCTATATTGATGTATTAATTAAGCCAAGAACAAGGATATCCACCTTCAACACCAAGGAGATATCATTTAGGCAACGATGTCAAGAATCCAAGCTAAAGAGGGAGTACTCTTCAAGAAAGGATAAAACAGTTAAAAAAGTGATATCTCGCAACAAGTGTAAAGAGGATCATTGGAGGAGAAGAGATATTTTCTCAAATAAATCTACCCTAAAGAGGAGTTTCTTGAACAAACATAGAATCTTTTACCAAAAGGAAAGAAAGGGGAACAAGACTACATACTTTCCCTATTTCTAGGTTAAAGAGACTCTTAATGAAGGATGACACACTCTTGACCCAAAGTGGAGGGGTAATTTTATGATAGATGTGCATTTCCAAGTGAGGAAGAGGTTTTAGCTAAGGACATACACCTCTTGTATATAAGAGAGAATCCTTGAGCAACAAACAACTTCACACAAGGGATGACATCAAGTCATAAACAAATACCACTCCACAAAGGAAAAGTGAATCCTTAGACATGATCAGAGAGATAAAATCATTTCCCTCGAATAAGAAGGACAATGAGAAGAATTACCCAACTTCTAAGGAGAGATTAGACATAACCGCATGCACAATATACTCACATGAATAAATATCCAATGCAAGAAAAGACACTAGTATATGTGAAATGCGACTCTAAAGAAGGTGCAATCTGTTAGGATAATCGATGAACAACTAAGAGGGGGGGTGGATCAATTGTTAATAGATTATATCCATTAAACCACTTAATAACCTTTAACCGGATCAAATAACCATTGAATACCAGAATAGCAAAAATAGATACCGGTAAGCAATAAAACTTAAGAATGAAGCAGAGAATTAACACACTATAACCATACCATATAACACCATGATTTGTACGTGGAAAACCCAGAAAGGGAAAAACCATGGTGGGAAGCATACACATAGTTAGATGATACTTCTGTAGAAAGTATGTGATACAATAAGGGGCCTGCACATGCAGGAAAGCACACTGCCTAGAACGTACTACTCATTACAAAAGAGTCTCACTGAATACAAAGAGGTTATGACCACCTTAAGATAAATGGACAACAATCCAGAATAATGAACTGCCAGAGATAGCATCTACCATGCCTGATTATAGTCTTGGTTAAGCTCAATACCAAAGGCCTTTGACCTCTTCCTTAAACCTAATTCGATCACCTATGATCAACCAAATCTCTTTAGCATATGATATTGCATTCCATGACCATAAATATTACATTTAAATTCCCATACCATACCCATTCCATGATCTACAATGA
Source organism: Cryptomeria japonica (assembly GCF_030272615.1). Classification (NCBI taxonomy): domain Eukaryota; kingdom Viridiplantae; phylum Streptophyta; class Pinopsida; order Cupressales; family Cupressaceae; genus Cryptomeria; species Cryptomeria japonica. The sequence goes on from NC_081410.1 coordinate 123,627,341, forward strand.
GAACGTACATCAATTTATACAAACCCTAAGGCCTAAACCAATAAGGTCAGCCACCTAAAAGATATTATAATAAGATCATTACATACATCCATATTACAATGATATTCCATGTCATCTTAAGACCAAAACAACAATAACTAATCCATAAATCATCCTAGTAATGTGTAGCAAACACGTTAACATGGTATCGGTCCATAACCTAGATAGGCACCAGACCTAATCTAGGTCCACCAAGCCAATGAAATGTCTTCAAACACTTGAGGCACAATCAAAGAAAACCTTCTATATCCTAAATTCCATCTAGACACCGCACCAACACCACTTATGCATTTTGTCAAGGTTTCTCAGTGAAAGCTATGTCGGTTAAACCTTAAACCCATGTCGGTAAGGGTTTACAAGAGTGTATGATAGCATCTGATCACCAAGTCAATACCAACTAACCAAAACATGCTCTAGAAGCATGTAACACATAAAACCAAGCATACTCCATTGATTCAAACTTGTCAGAAGTCTCCAATAGATAGTCCCTTCTGTCGGTAACACTAGATCTTCTACCAGTAACCAAAACCTATCTATTGGTAATCAACCATAACAACTAGTATTGAAATCAATGACAAAACATCAATGCAACACATAATAAATTCATCCATATTGCCAACAATCTCCCCCTTTAGCATTGATGACAACAGTAGATGTGAAAAACATCTAAGTACCAAGAAATGTGAAACAACTCTCCCCCTATGGAAGATAGCCAACAATCTCCTAAATATCAGTAACTCTCCCCCTGAGAATAATATCTCTATAGAGTTTTGATTTTATTTTTCACATCACTATCTCTCCTCCTTTGACATCAATGCCAAAAATCTGATAAAAATATCAAAGCAAGAATGTAAGGCTTTGAATCTCAAAGCTGACTACTCCCCCTGAGTAGTAGCACCACACATCGGTGCCAGAATGAATAATATCTCTGATAATGCATGTTCGACTGATGCCAAACCGCATCAATCAAGTCTCTGTCGAAGGGCAGAAACCCCTAACCTATCTCTCAAATACTCAAATGATTCCTTAGACAATGGTTTCATGAATATATCTGCAATCTGCTCTTTAGTGTTCACATAAACCAGTTTGACTTCCTTTTCTTCTACCTTGTCCTTCAAAAAGTTATATTTTATTGATATGTGCTTAGTCTTAGAGTGAAATACTAGATTCTTAGACACGTCAATAGTTGCAGAGTTATCACAATAGATAACTACCGGTTCACTACAATTTACCTTGATATCCTTCAACATTTTCTTCATCCACAAGACTTGAGTGCAATTAGTTGCTACTGCAACATATTCAGCTTCTGCAGTAGATAAAGAAATGCATGACTATTTTTTTCTGATCCATGAAACCAATTTCTTTCCAAGAAAGAAATCTCCACTAGAAGTTCTCTTCTTGTCATCAGTATCTCCTGCCAAATCTGAATCTGTATATGCACATAAAGTGAAGTCATCATCCCTATAATACCAAAAACCATATTCTGTTGTTCCATGCAAATACCAGAATATCCTCTTTACTACACATTCATGATTTTCTTTAGGATTACTTTGATATCTTGAAACAATACTTACTGCATTAATAATATTTAGTCTAGTCTGAGTTAGATATAACAAGCCACCAATCATAGACTTATACCTTGTCAGATTTATCGATGTAGATGTATCTTTGATAGATAATTTCTCACTACTCCCCAAAGGAGTACTTACCAGTTTGGAATTATCCATACCAAACTTCTTCAACAATTCCCTTAGATACTTAGTTTGAGAGATAAAAATGCCTTTGTCAGTTTGAGTAATCTACGAACCTAAGAAAAATCTCATTTCACCAATCATGGACATTTCAAATTCTTTCTTCATATTATTAGAGAATTCCATGTACAATTTATCTTCTCCTCCAAAAATGATATCATCAACAAATACTTCAATAATCAGAATATCATCATCAGTGATCTTATAATATAAATTACTATCAGCACTACCTTTAGTAAAACCAAGCTTCAAAAGATATTTATCCAACCTTGCATACCAAGCTCTAGGAGCTTGTTTCAATCCATATAAAGCTTTCTTCAATCTATAAACCATATCTTTATCAACTGTTAGTTAAAATCCATTAGGTTGCTCAATGTATACTTCTTCCTCAAGTTCACCATTCAAAAATGCACATTTAACATCCATTTGATAAACCTTATAGTTCTTATAAGCTACATAGGCAAGAAATAGTCTAACAGCTTCAATTCTAGCTATAGGTGCAAATGTCTCACCATAATCAATTCCTTCCATTTCAGAATACCCTTTACAAACCAGTCTAGACTTGTTTCTTACAACTTCACCATCCTCATTCAGTTTATTCCTAAAAATCAATTTGGTTCCAATAACATTCTTATTTTTAGGCCGGGGAACTAAAGTCCAAGTCTCATTCTTCTCTATCTGAACTAATTCATCTCCCATAGCCTTTAACCAATGTTTATCTTTACAAGCTTCAATAATAGATGGTGGTTCAATTTGAGAAATAATACATACCTCTTCATTTGTCAGTCTTCTTCTTGTCATAACTCCCTTGTTCCTATCTCCAATGATTTGATCTTCAGAATAATTTAACCTTACATTCCTTGGTGTCTTCTGAACTTCAGGTTCACTACTCTGATCATCAGTCACAGTTGAATTTTTAGATCGTTCTTGTGTAACTATCTCAATTTTTTGTATCGGTTGAGGCATTGTCAGTTTAGTTATGATCATTTCCACTATTGGTTCTCTGTCATATGATATAGATTGATTTTTGTAATGCTCATCCACTTTCACATTTGCGCTCTCCATAATTTTCTGCAATCTTTTGTTATAACATCTATATGCTTTGCTTTGAATTGAATAACCAATAAATATCCCTTCATCACATCTAGGATCAAACTTCCCAATTGAATCATCCTTTGATATAACATTTACTTCCAAAAATTCTGAAATATTTAACACTAGGTGTATGTCCAAACCATAATTTATAAGGGGTCTTACCGGTTTCACTTTTGATGTGAACTCTGTTGAATGTGTAGATTGTTGTACTCACTACTTCACTCCAGTAGATGTGAGGCAATTTGGCTTCCATCATCATAGTTCTTACTGCATCCAAAATGGTTCTATTTTTTCTTTCCAATACTCCATTCTGTTGAGGAGTCCTAGGTGCAAATAATTGTCTCCTAATTCTATTTATCTAATAATAACTATTAAATTCATGAGAAGTGAACTCAGCACCTTGATCTGATCTTAGACATTTGATTTTCAATCCAGTTTCTGTTTCTACCTTAGCTTTAAAGATCTTGAATTTCTTGAAGGCTTCATACTTCTCCCTAAGAAAAGTCACCCACATCATCCTAGAATAATCATCAATAATCAGCATGAAATACCTATCACCTTCAAAGCTTCTAGTCCTTGTTGCACCACATAAGTCAATGTGAATCAAATCAAGTGCATCATTAGATTTATCATGTATGCTCTTAAAAGAAGTTCTAACTTGCTTTCCCAATTGACATTCCTTTCATACCGGATTATGAGGCTTCATAATCATCGGTATATCTCTAACTGTCTTAGTTGAACTGATCTTAACAATACAAATAATATTAACATGACACAACCTCTTATGCCATAACCAACTCTCATCAGTATGAGCAATCAAACATGTTTTATTACTAGAATTCAAGTGAAATATATTACCTCCAGTCTGAGTACTGGTTGCAATCTTCAAACTTGTTTTGTTAATGCATTTTCTATCTTTAAACTGAAGTTGGAAACCCTTGTCCACCAATTTACCAACACTTAAAAGATTATTTTTTAAACCTTCTACATAATAGACATTATCAGTATTATTCTTGTCATCCAAATAAATAATACCTCTACCTTTGATCATACATGCTTTGTCATCTCCAAATCTGACTTGACCGTCATGGTAATCTTGCAAGGACAAAAATTTTCTTTTTTCTGAAGTCATATGATGTGAGCATCCACTATCAATCACCCATTCATCCTTGTCTTCAACTTTTTCTACCAGGGCCTTTTATTCATTCATGATAGCCGGTTCCAGTTCATCTTCCTTTAAAGCATAGAACACCCATCCCTTTCCATTGTCGGATCCACTAGCAGAGTCTGTTGCCGGTTCATCCTCGGAGTCATCACTTACTCCTTCCTCATTCGCTATGTAGCATTGTTTACTTTTCTTGAATCTATATTTGTTCTGATTAGGCTTAAATGGTTTCTTAATTCTTTCTTCAAATATTGCATTCCTTTCAGGACATCTAGATGCAAAATAACCAATCTTATTGCATGCAAAATATTTAAAAGGTGTTTTTCCTTCATACTTACTTCATGTCAGTCCTTTAGGTACTCTTCTAGCAAATAAGGCTTCAAGTTGTTCAAATTCTTCATCCTCCTTCCTCATATCTTCCAATTCCTTTGCATATAAGGATTTCCAATCACTTTTTCTGGTAGATGATGATGCATGAAAAGCAGGTTCAGATTTTGTAGCCCCAGAAGGTCCAAAATTTTCAAGCTCAAAAGCAAATAATTTCCCAATTAGAATGTCTCTGTTAACTGAAGTGTTTGCCATTGTTCTCAATTCATTAATTGCAGTTGCCTTCATCTTGTAAGATGGTGAAAGGGCTCTCAAGACTTTGGAAACTATTTCATCTTCACTTAGAGATCCTCCACAACATTGAATTCCCATAACAATCTCATTTACTCTTTCCATAAATACAACAATTCTTTCATTATCTTCCATTTTCAAGTTTTCATACCTTACCCGGTAACAATCAAGTTTAGCAATTTTGTCAGTAGGATCACCTTCATTCAGATTTTGCAATTTACCCACATAACCTTTGTTGATGATTTATCAATCAATCCCATGATTTGTAGATCATTAAGTGCACACAAGAGCGCTTCTCTATCTCTGCAATCATTTTCAATATTCTTGTCCAGGTCTGCAGGAGCAGGATTGTCAGATGTCGGATCATAAGGTGTATATCCTTTCTCAGTGATCTCCCAAATATCCTTGCCAAGACATCTAAGATGAGTCTCCATTCATATTTTTCATATCCCATAATTTGTTCCATCAAGCTTAGGGATTTCTCTTCTGAAAATAGTTGCCATAGGATCTACCTCAAGCGGTTAAGCTTCTACAAAAGAGGACCAAATCTCTAATACCAATTGTTAGGATAACCAGTGAACAACTGAGAGGGGGCTGTGAATCAGTTGTTAACGGATTATACAATTAAACCACTTAATAACCTTTAAATGGAGCACATAAACATTGAATATTGAAATAGCAGAAACAAATACCGATAAGCAATAAAACTTAAGAATGAAACACAGAATTAAAAAAATGCAACCATACAACATAACACCATGATTTGTACATGGAAAACCCTGAAAGGGAAAAACCATGGTGGGAAGCCTACCCACAGTCAGATGATACTTCTACAGAAAGTATGTGATACAATAAGGGGCCTACACATGCAGAAAGGTGCACTGCCTAGAGCGTACTACTCATTACAAAAGAGTCTCACTAACTACAAAGAGGTTATAACCACTTCAAGATAAATGGATAACAATCCAGAATAATGAACTACTAGAGATAACATCTACCATGCCTGATTACAGTCTCAATTAAGCTCAATACCAGAGGCCTTTGACCTCTTCCTTAAACCCAATTCGATCACCTATGATCAACCAAATCTCCTTCACATATGATATTGCATTCCACGACTGCGAACATTACATTTTCATTCTCATACCATACCCATTCCATGATCTACAATGAGATCTTACATCAATTTATACAAACCCTAAGGCCTAAACCAATTAAGTCGGCCACCTAAAAGATATTATAATAAGATCATTACATGCATCCATATTACAATGATATTCCATGTCGGCTTAAGACCAAAACAACAATAACCAATCCATAAATAATCCTGGTAATGTGTAGAGAACACATTAACATGATACCGGTCCATAACCTAGATAGGCACCGAACCTAATCTGGATCCACTGCGCCAAAGAAATGTCTTCAAATAGTTGAGGCACGATCAGGGATCACCTTCTGCATCCTGAATTCCATCTAGAAGCTGCACCAACACCACTTATACATTTTGTCAAGGTTTCTCAATGAAAACTCTGCTGATTAAACCTTAAACCCATGTCGATAAGGGTTTACAAGAGTGTATGAAAGCATTTAATCACCAAGTCAATACAAACTAGCCAAAACATGCTCCAGAAGCATGTAACACATAAAACCAAGCATACTCCATTGATCCAAACATGCCAAAAGTGTCCAACAGATAGTCCCTTCTGTCGGTAACACTAGATCTTCTACTAGTAACCAAAACCTGTCTGTCGTTAATCAACCATAACATCTAGTGTTGACATCAATGCAACACATAATCAATTCATCCATATTGCCAACATAATCTTCAAGGAGAGAGAGAGAGAGAGAGAGAGAGAGAGAGAGAGAGAGAGAGAGAGAGAGAGAGAGAGAGAGAGAGAGAGAGAGAGAGAGAGAGAGAGAGAGTTGTAAGGAAGGTCACATACTCCACTTAAGGAGAGATTAGTCATAAAAGACATACCAAGAAAGGATATCATAATATAAAAAATACAGCCCTTAAATGGAATAATGAAACATGAGATGAAGAGAGAAAATGAGATGGAGGCAAGAATGAATGATGTTGCCACCCCAAGGTATTTATAATTGAAAAAAAATCACCTTTAATGGTCCAAAGAGTTCCTAATTAAGCTAACTACTTGTGTCATAGGGTGAGGAGAAACATAGATATGAGAAGAGTGCTAAGGCATTACTTTCTCACCAAGAAGGAGAACAAGATCAATTGAAAGACATATATGAGAAAGATCATATTGTTTTTGAGCAAATTCCTTAAATGCTTTACAATTTCCAAGAGAATGAGAATTACTATGATGAAAAAGGCAATGCTTATTATCTTTCTTATGCTTATAATTGTAATTAAGTTTGATGAAAGGAAAGACAACAATTTTATCATATTTTAATTTTCAAAAGATTATAGTGGCTAAATTCTCTTGCTCAGCAAGAGATTTGGACAGCCTTTTGAGATTTAAGATAAGGGTTATTAGAAGAAGAAGAAGGATTATCATCAATGAATTTAACTATACCTATGTCAATGAGTCCTTGCATTGCATTTTCAAAATCTGAACAATCATTGGTATCATGATCATTAGATTGATGGTGTGAGAAAAAAGGATTTTTTGAAGAAGATACTTAAAGTATTGAATCCTAAGGATCTCATCCATAGGAGAATCATGATAATTTCCTAAACCTTTGGTATTAATTTGTGTAGGAGGGTTTATAGGGACTCTAATTCCTTGTTCAAATTTTCCAAGTCCTTGTCCTCTAAAACCTTGTTTTGATATTATGTTATAGCCACCACCTATATGGATAATTTAATTGAGAAGGGGTAGGAACATTATAATAGATTTATTTTAAAAAATTAGTGTAAGGATGTTTAAAGGCAACAAAAGGACAATTAGATGAAGAAGGAATAACTTGTGGAGAAATTTTTTCCTTTCTATAATCTTTGTTTTGTTGAGGAGGAAGATCCTTATTATATAAGGCCTCATCTTTTCTTAATTTTATGTGAGAAAATATATCATGAATGAAATGCATAACATCATGCTCTCTACAAATGTTTTTATGTTTAAGATAGGCTCTAGTAGAATGAGGATCTAAAGAGAATGAAGCACCAATATCTTGATCTTGCCCCCCTTGCACTAGGGTATGTGAATGAGAAGAATATTGTGCCATGTTATTCTTCAATGCTTGATCTCCATTAGAGAGATAATTGATAGGAGTATTAGCTTGTTCATCATTCACATTACATACCCTAGGAGAGGTACAAGTATTAGGTGTTTCATTAACATCTCTAGGATTGGGATCTATGAAAGCTTTTAGGTGATCATTTTATGAAATGAATTTGCTTAGAAATATAACCATGAAAAAACATGCACTATAAACGAAAGCTTTCAGATCTAATTGATTGATTGAAAGCAACTTGGAAACTCTAAAAATGCAATATGCCAAAGTGCTTTGGATGAATTGAAGCAATGTGAAATGAAAGAAGCCATTATCCAACACATGATCTTATTAAATATAAGTCAAAATTAAAGTACTCATATGTGAACTAGAAAATAAATTATATCTATTAAGTGTCATTGGTAATGTTTAAAATTAGATTTGAAAATTTGAGATAAAAAAATTTATGACTCCCACAAACCAAATTAACCAAAATAAATTAGGGTTTTGTAAATTAAACCTCTAAATTTATGTAACTTGATTAAAACAAGATTTTATGAATGTAAAATTGAATTTTAGAATTTTATAAATAAGATTTTAAATAATTAATTCAATTTAAACAACTCACAAGCTCAATTTTAAAATTTTAAAATTTTAAAATTAGGGTTTTTTTGTAATTTTAACCTCTAAATTTTTTAAATTAATTGGAAATTAAGCTTGTTTATGAAAATTAGAATCTTAAATGCCAAAAGAATTCAGATCTGAGAATATAAATCAAAATTAAGGTGTGAGACTATCGAGTTCACCAAAATGTAAAACGGTGAAATTAGGATTTCCACAACTATGTGTATGAAAACCACCAAATTTCACTAAGGGCACATTACATTCAAAAGAGGGTTGCAATCCAATAGATCTAGTCATAAACTAGGAAGGATTAGGACTGATAACTTTGATTAGATTGGTTTTTAATAATATGAATTAATTAAATCTCTTTTGTAAATTGAATTGCTGAAATTAGGGTTAAAGTGTTGAAAATTGAAGTAGAAATGCATAAACCATAAGCTACAATTGTGGGATTGAACCACGAACTTGGATCTAATAAATCTATGCAAATTCAGACCTACTCCCTACAAGAGCTCCCAAAATGTTGGGACTATGGTGCCGGTCACCCTGGTCCTCCAAACTTTTCACACTCTAAAGAGGGGTTGATTTTTCATTGTAAATAATGTTTATTATGAAGATCGTAGCTCTGTACCTATTTCCTACACACAAAAAGAAGGGAAAATAGGTTGAGAATAGGGGTTTTCCTAAGTCAAACCATGGTTTAGTAATTAATCTTGAATGGAATATTATAAATAATGAAATAAATAATGGAAAGATATACCTCAGATCTACAATTGTTGATGATGATGCTTTGTTTCTTGAATGTAATCACATATATCGTATGAAATAGCATGGACATGATGAAACCCTAATCACACACGCATGCTTGCATATGAATGATGCAATGTTGCTCCACAATGGATGAATGAAGAATATGTGGCCTTGAAGACCTTTAGAAGTGCTTGATGATGAATGCCTCAATGCTTGAATGATGGATTTCTTGAATATGAATTGGATAGATGCCTTATATTATCCTTTTATTATTGAAATGAGAAAGGTGGACCTCCTTTTATACTTTCACATCCAAAAATATCTTAATTTTATGACATAAGCCGACATGGAGATCACATTCCCACCAACTCATTATGACCGTTAGGGGTTCCAAATTAAGGCCTCAATTAGGAGGACCAAGGCACCACACCCTACTCCTATTGAGGACCATTCCACCATGCCCTAGTCCTACCCTATTTAAGGACTAGAACCAAGGGTCCATGTGATGTGCAAATAGGAAATGGGGATAGATTTGAATGGTATGAGAAAAATTAGGTCCTAGTTTAGCTTTCGGACATGAATTCTATGATGAGGGCCCAAATGTGGACCAAATTGTAAGGGAGTACAATTTAGGATGATGTAGATACAATCCAAGATTATATCATGAAATAAAATGAACTAAGAGAAAAGCTTAAGAATTGTGGCATTGAAAAGAAGGGTGCTCAATTAATTTACAATTTGTTAGACAAGCTTCCATCAAAATATGCAACCTTTGATTCTAGCTTTCACACCCATTGGTTGACTCAAGGTGCCTCATTCACTCCATCGCTTGATGCATTCATGAATATGTTGATACTTGAGCAAACAAAATTGATCAAGATGGGGATTCTAAAGTCTTCAAAGTCCCAAGCTTTGGTAACTAATAAATCGAAGAAAATGCAAAAACCAAAAGTAGTCTAAGCCAAAGCCACAAAAAGATAGAGCACAATCATCTTCTCCACAACAAGGCAATTCTACATCCTCACCTAAGGGGAAATCATATAAGGAGAAGCTTTTTTGTGCATATTGCAAGAAGTTGGGATGTGATGAACACCATTGTTACAAGAAGGATATTGATGAATTGAAACATCTTCTTGAGAAGAATAGAAACAATTTTCCTTCTATAATGTCTACTTCAGCTTCTTCCAAAGAAAAGTAATTTGATAAATGAAAGGAGCACACTTTCAAGACATGTAAAGGACAAGCTCTTTGTGCTACTACAATTCATGATTTAAAGAGATGGCTTATAGATTTAGGAGCTTCTCATTATATGGCATATTTGAAGTCTATGTTCTCTTTATTTCAGCCTTGTAACATGCCACTAATTTTGATGGGAAATCATGCATATATGAATGTGATTGAGAATGGATATATTTCTATTGGGGATAACTAATCCAATGATATGTTGTGTGTACCTCACTTGACAAACAATGTTATTTTCATCTATTAAATTACTCATGGGGCAACAAGGAAAACTATAGAGTTACACCTAATTCAGTTATCATTAGATACTTGGAGAGTAGAGCTATCATTGCTACTGGGGTGTTGCATAATGCATCTCAATTGTACTCCTTTTGAGATTTTGGTCGTATTGATGAGTTTGATTTTTCACATGATGATCACACTTCTTGTGTGGATTCCAATTTTTAAGGAGAATTTTGGGTACATGAACTTGGGTGTTCTCACATGTGATCCAATTATTTGTCCTTTCATTTCATCTCTTCCTATTGATATCACATCTACAGTTGCACCTGATGATGCAAATGTTGCTACAGTTTTGGATTCTTATGATTCGGTGTAGTAGGATATACCTTGTCTTCAAGATTTAGTTCCTTGGGATTACTACTTGATAGACATTGTAGGTTTGTTTGTGGAGTCCTCCATTGAAAATTTGGGAGACATCATTGATGATATTCATCTTCTCGTTGATGGAGATTATCCTTCATTAGTTATTTTGAGGGAACACTCTAACCCTCTTGTTCATTCTTTACATGATCATTCTTTTGAGGTTAACATGATTGTGGATACTTGTGTACAACATTTGGAGGAGGTCTCTTTATCCTTAGAGGAGACACTTGATTCTTTGGATCATGCTCTACATTCACCTTCACTAATTCTTGTATTGTCTTTTTCATCAATGTGGCCTAGTACACTTGATTTGGAGGGGGCACCTTTTAGCATCAACATGCGGACACTTAAGCATTTTTTAGAGACTCAATATATCTTGAGTTTTTTCCTACATCTTCCCTTGATGATTGGGGAGAATTTGTGGATACACCTTTGGTTTTGTTTCTTACTAAGGGGAGGAACATTGTTTGATGATTATGGAGTAGCTTCTTAATTCAGTTTTGAGCTTCTACCATTGGTGCAGATTCTACATTAAGGGAGGGCTACTTGGTCTCTCTTCTTCTCTCTTATGGAGGGAATTTTTTCCTCACATGGGGTTTTGTCGTTCTCATTCTTCTTTGAGAATTCTTTTGTATTTTCATCTCTCTTTTGGGAGGGGGAGTCTTTTCCCACGTGGTTTTCTCCCTTTCTCTATTTGTGAGAGATTGCATTACTTTGATTGCATTTGCATCTGTACATGGGTACCTAGCATGGCCTCATAACCAAGACCCATTTTGCATTGTTAGCTTGAGTCTACATTCCCCTCAGTTGCTCTTAAGGGGGAGTGTTGGTGTAAATTATGTCTCATAATTACACTTAACTTAAGTTGACTTAGGGTAATGCATTTCATAGTAGTTTGGATATGAGACACTTAGGGAAGTGTGCACATAGGCAAGTTGCTTGTAGGAGAAATTTCACCTTTTGTGCTCTTATCTTTTTATTACATTCCACCTTTGGTGGGTGATATTTTATTATTTCTCCTACCCCTCACCTACCCTTGTTTCTCATTGGGCATATATCACATGATTGTGTACTCACATATCAATATGGCCTTGCCTTAATAAACATGCTTATCTTCATTGTATTGGTTAATCCAGTTGATCTTTTTTGTATCTTGACGAGAATATAGTTTGTTTTATCAATATTTTTCTCTCGCGTATTGTGTTATTCATTGGGCTCTAGATCTTGGTTTTTTTTGAGAAATTCTTAAAATGAGATTATATTTAGTTCAAAGAAAATTGAGCCTTATGGATAAAAATATACCATTAAGGCTAGAGTGTGATAGTGCAACTTCATCTCAAGTCTTCATACTCTTCACTTTGAGTTGTAAGAGACCATGAAGTTATCCAATTCTAGATTCTACATTTTATCTCTTAGTTGCAATGTTCCAACATTCAAAGTCAACATTTTGTTATTGTTACTATTCTATTTAATTGCTATTTTGTTGTATTTTTCTACTTTAATTCAATGCAAAATAAACATTTTTTTTATTTCAAAGTAAACACCTAATTTTGTCTTTTCAACACGCTTATTTACATTCTCAACTAGCTCATCTAAGTTGATTTATCATACTCAATGGTTTAATTTATCTAGGATTTAAATCTTATTTAATTTTACTACCCCTTAGATGTATCTATAAAGACTATTTATTTTTTCTATTTAGAAGACATATATAGAAGACATAAAGAGATGAAGTCTCAAAATTCCTATATTAAATTTTTTTAATATAGATTAGGCATCTCAAAGTAATATATCTCAAATTTTATATATAAGATTTTAAAAATGTATTTAAGTTTTACATGTTTGATGACTAAAGTAAGAAGAATTCAATCTAAAGCTAGGACCAAGTTAAATATAGAATATGTAGTTACAATAAAAATATTAATGTAAATGTGTGTGTGTGTGTCTCTAGATTCTCAAGGTCCAACATGGTATCAGTTGCAATCAAGGAACACTGAGAGGGGGGGTGAATCAGTGTTCTATTGGTTAACAAATTTTTTAATTAAACTTTAAACCATCAGAAGCATAAGCATGAAACTAAAATGTAAAAACACAAAACAACCAACCACAAAATTATAAAACCAAGATTTTTATATGGAAACCCAAATGGGAAAACCATGGTGGGATTTGAACCCACAATATTATTCCACTATGGCCATTAGCAAAACAATATTACAAAAGGGGAATATAATTGCACTCAAGCACAGTGCCTAGAGCTCACTGCTCAATACAAAAATAGTGCTACAACCCCGGAGGAAGGCACGCTTACTTACAACTATTTACAAAAGATTACAATAAGAGATGAATTGGTAAATAGCATCTGAATATACCATGAATTAGTTTTGGTTAAGTGCAAATGATCTATTGTCACTAATCTACTTGTCTGCTTTGTTCTGCTCATCGGATCAACTAAGAAAAAAAAATATGCAAATGAAACTGCACTCAAATTCTACAAAAGGTTTTTCACATCTTCATCATACCCAAAAATCATTAACCAAATCGGTCTTATATATCTGCATACACTAAAATCAATTTCCTTCATGTCGGCTTCATGAGACAGAAAAATATGAAACATATAGCTGCAAGTCGGCTTCAATCCTTATCAAAAATTTGCACTAGACCTAAAACACATTATTGCACACTTCCTATAGGTCTTGCCAATCACCTCTAACACACTACAAATCACCAGAATTAGTTGAGAAAATCTGGATACACACTACATCAATAAATATGAAGAATAACCTTCTTTGTTGTTCTACCGGATACTGGATCTTCAGTCACTTGCCAAAATCAATACTAGAGGGTTAATTAGCATGATTATTATCTCCAAATACTTTACCAATCAGTCATGATCACCGAACACAAAATCTACTTCACCAGAAGCGACATTAAATTCAAGAACTATAAACAGAGTGTTACCGAGTAGATTGATTATAGAAGACATACTCCAGATCACCAGTTAGCCAAATCTTCATACCAGATCAAGACAACTAACTGAGTTGCCATTAATGACAACTCCTAAAAAGCTGCATGTATTGAGCATCACCAATCTTCAACGGAGCATCAAATGCCAACAATATCAACTAAACTAACTTCTTCAAATATATTTTTTCAGATGTTCTTACTTCAATTATAGAACATGTGAAACTTATATTTAAATATATTTTCACATTTAAAATTAAATGTCGAATATATAATTATAATGTATAAATTTTAATGTGGCATTATATATGTACATATTCTCAAGTCCAACATGAAAATAATTAAATTTAGTTGTTGACACCTTTTATTAAATAGTGCGATGTTTTATCAAGAATGAGTTATGTAGTTTTTCAGTCAATCTCATTGATCTATATTTCATGAATTACAAAAAATCATATCTCATAAACATGAACAAGTCTACTTTAACATTCAAATGAATGGCCTCCTTGTTGAACACATCATAGGACTGAGACAGTCCAGACCTCAAAAGTAGTTAATTATTTATCTTCAAACTTTAAACCATAACTATATAATCACAATAGTGATAAATTATGAAAATATAAAGCACAACAAACACATGAACACTAGATTTACATGGAAAACCCAAGTAGAAAAAAACTACGGTGACAATCAAATGTACAATATGAATATAATTTGTTACAATATTGCCTCCAAGGATAACTTTAAGAAATCACCCCCTCAGGCAAAAGTGTAAAATCTTGGTGAATTAGACATTATTTTTGGGGGGGAATTTTCATATTGATGGCGAAATATTTTTTCAAAATAGGAAAAAAAATTATTTTGTACTAGCAATTCTTTTCTAGGGTACGAAAATTCCATAAAATTTTGGCGAATAATACCTTCTGTGGGGAAAATATATATTGTAGGAGCCGAATATTTTTCATTTAAAGGAACAAATATATAATTGTATGGGTGAAAAATTTTACTCCGAAGGAAAAATTATTTAAGTGTATTGGCGATTTTTATCCACCGCTTGAAAATTATTTAATTTGTTTGGGTAATATTTTGTTATTTATGGAAAAATATATATTTTATTGGTGATTTCATGAATTCATTGTCATTAATAAACAAGGCACATCGCATCACATTGAGTCTGGACTCTGCATGATGTATCAATAGCGCGGCCTCTTTGACAGGTGAAGGGTGACACATGCCTAAAATACATCAATGATTTTAAATCGTTTGATGATCATAGATCAATGGCTAAAGTTTTCTTTCGGCCCAAATTTCTGAAGAGAACGTAGTTCACCAGAAAGTGTCCGGAATGGAATTGGATACAATAGACACGTATCAAATGTCACGGTCGATAATGTTGGTCATTTAATAAATGTCTAGTCACTAACTGCAATCCACTATGTTCCCACGACTTCCAATGTGGTACATGGTATTGGTTTATAGTTGTTTCCAATTTCACACACTAGTGCATTTATGGTAAAGATTTGCAGAGATATATGCAAGATTTAAAAAAAATTAAAGGAATTAATACGGTTAGAGAATGAATTATTACAATCAAGAGCTTCAGCTATTTACATACGAACTCTACTTCTTTCATCTTCAATTAGCAGTTGGTAGATAAATCGTCGAAGCTCACAATATTTAAATTTTGCCTTTGGTTTAGGTCTATAGGCTCAAGCTGTTTAATTTGGTATTTTGATTTCTCAAGATGGACACTCCTATTGGCTTGAGAAGCATTTTTGCAGAAGACCAGAGGGCCTTTTTGGGCTCCATTAGAGACCCAACCCTCCAATCAGTCTATAAGGAGTTTGGGATGTTCACTAATGAGGTTGTGAGGATGGTGTTGGGCAGAGACTTTCTATGTAATGAAAATAGATACCGTGTTAATACGAACGTTACGTCTCGGTTATTGGCATCTCTTCTGAACCTCGAAGGAGACAAGGTGGATATGTTGATGTTGTTAAGGAAGGTGTTTAAAGAAGACTTCCTTGGAGATGACGTTACTATTGTCGTCTTTGCAGAAGTAGGGGTAGGGATCCCTTGGGAGAATTAATTAACCAAGCTTCTCCTCCCTGACCAAACAGTGTCGATGGCTAGGCAAGCGTTTCTTTTGAATCTGAATGTGGAGTAGTTGACGCGTCATAGGAAATGGGCATGGATTGGTAGGGACTTTCTCCAAAAATATGTTCCAAACTATAGCTAGCTTGAAGAATTCTCACATCTTATAATTTCTAAAGAATTCTACATGGAGGGAGGGCGAGATTCTTAGGGTAAACCATGAATGTGTCCACTACCTATGCCCTAGCCCCAACCCCCTAGTAGTTTTTTTTTTGGGGCTATTTCCTCATAATCTCACAGGCTCACTCATTTTGGCTTAAAAATTTTTAACGGACTCAGACATGTAAAAATTGTAAATTTGCGAAACATATAAATTAATGATAATTTTGCAAATTCCAGTTTGTTTCAGTTTGCCTCTTATGGATATAAAAATGCTTTCTATTTCATTTTATTATTTTTTGTTGTCATCATGCCATGGCAGGATACTTAGCATAATCATTATGTTTTGAAATAGCTTAAATAGTTATTAATTTGTGTGGATATAAGATTTAATTTTCACCATAAAAAAATAGCAGGTCTATTCTAATTTCTTCTCTAAAGTTAAACAACAAACTCAGTGTCACTTCTAAGATGACCTTTTCTAAAAGATATTTGAAGTGTTTGACAAAGAAGTATTTGAAAAAGCATAATGTCAGGGATTGGTTGCAAGTGATAGCATCCAATAAGGATTGCAATGTCTATGAGCTACGATATTTCAATATTTTGTTAAACAATGGAAATAAATTTAATATTGTGATCTTTTTATGTAATGTTTCTTCGTCTATATTTAATATATATAAAAAATCCAGTTCGTTCCAGTAATTATTTGTAAATTTATTATCCTTGATTATAATTTTATAAATATATAAAAAAATATTTTTATCTCACAAAAAACAAGTGAATTAAAAGTCCAACTTACTTCTTGTAATTTTTTCTGCATAATTTCAATATAAAAAAAGTCCAACTAACTTCATACATGTACATTGAACACCAACATGAAAAAATTAACAAAGGCTATGGCCAATGGGATGATGAAGCGTCAGGTGATGTGGTGTTTGGGTGGCAAAAATCTTATGTATAATGGGACTCACGAGAACTGACAATAGATATGCAGTGATATTGCCTTATGGGCCTATGGTATGCACATCATTGTCATGAAAGTGAATGGTTAACATTTAGCCTTTATGCGGCTTTAATGTCGACTTGTGCGTATGAATTATGCGGTTGAAGTAGTGCATGCGGAGGAATGATGGAAGAGTTTGTGATTAATGCCGACGGCCACCGTCGTTGGATGTCAAAAATTAGAATTGAGTGAGAGGTGTTTAAATCTTGGGTAGATTGGAAGTCTTAGTATCATATTGTCTGCATTTGCAACATTTTCCATTATCTTGGGTTTTTCAAGCAACATGGAAGCCAATTTCTCCTTCCATATTGATAAGAAATTAGTCCCATTTCTCAAAAGATTTACGAACAGGAGGCTAAAAGGTTTGTTCTTGTTAAGGATGAGCGATTGTACGAGAGTGTGAAAATGCTATTGGGAGGGGAAATTGTCTATGTAGGTCATCCCTATAGGACAAACATGAAGGCATATTCATTGATTGCCGCTTGGGGTTTCCAATTTGAGGTCGAGCTGGACAGCGTAAAAAATGCCTTGAGAGTTTTAATTGATGGGCACTACCCTTTAAATCTGGATAGTGTGTGTGCTCGTGTGGTCCTAAAGGTGGGCATTGTTCCTAAGGCAAGGGTGGCTGGTCTGGTGGTGCCGCTACAACTTATTCAATGGGTTGATGATGATTTGAAGGCAGGATGCAAAGCTCTTGCTTGGCGTGGGTGGAAGGCCTTCAAATTGTTTGAAAGGTTGATACAATGTGATGAGATTTTAATGGTCCTTCATGTAGTGGCACATGTAGAGGTGGGTCAAGAGTTGCGATCAAGACCCAAGACTACCCAAGCAATGAAGCGGCTCTCAGAATTCTATTATGACCCAGAGTACAGGTCGTTTCTAGGTTAATCTATTTGTATCTTTTTGTTTCATGTTTGTTTTTTCCAAGGCCCAACTTTGTATGTATGGGGGGGTGTCTACTACAAATTTTGGTATGCCGAATTAGAATTTTGGGGTTTTTGCATTTAGTAGGGTTTTAATTTTTGTTGGGAATGGTGGTTTTGGCCCTTGGGGGTGTTTTTTGCATTGGCAAAACTCTGGTGGTTTTACTATACCACCTATACTTGCATATTTGTAATATTTATTTCCAAGTAATGCAATACAAAAATTATCAATAAAAAAAAAATGAAATATCATGCAAGTTTTGACATTACATATTTAAATTGTATATTAAATTCATTATAAAGTTATATATTGTTGTCCATTGGATGAGCACAGATCAATGATGTGAGGTGTATTTTGGGTCGAATGTCGGAATGATAAACATTTTTTGCAAACTTCTAACAGAAGACTTCCATAAATAATAAACATTAAATTAAGTATAGTTAAATTCTAAATTTGCAATTGTATAATATATACTGAATAAAATCTAATAAGCTCTATTTTGGCATAAGTTAAAAAGTATTAAAAAGTCTTCTAAACCATTCTCAAAAAGTGACTCATGTTTGTTGATGTGGCCGAAAAATGGCAAAAGTCCTAGGACCCACGACAACTGACAACAGATACCATCGGTTGTTGGATGAGCACAAATCAATGACTTAGGGTGGATTTTGGCCCGAATGTGGGAAGTAAACACATTTGTGAGAACTTCACCCGAAATTGAACGTTTTACATTTAATTAACTATAATTAAGTCTATAAAGGTCTATTTCGGGAGAAAGTTGAAAAGGATTAAAAAGACTTCAAAAAGAGTCTGGAAAAGTGACTCGAGTCTAGTGACGTGCCCGAAAAATGGCAAAAGTCATGGGACCCATGACAACTGACAACAAATACCATCATCTGTTGGATGAACACAGATCAATGGCTTGGGGTGGATTTCGGCCTGAATGTGGGAAGTAAGCAATGAATGTTTTGTCCTTCGAAGGCAAATAGATATTAATAATAATTTATAAAATTACAACAGGATTCTAGAAAGTTTGCCCTTTAGGTATTACTTTCTTACTTTTCAGTGTTTTCAAAATAAGTGACTCATATATTATAATCGTATTTCATTTCATGGACAAACTAGTAAATCAAGGGAGATTTAGAAACGACTACTAGATTGAGGGATGCAAGTTGTAATAGAGTGTGTCTGCACCAATCTAGTGAAATAGAAATTTTAGGTAAAATCTAGAACACCTACATCCCGCATTTTTTACTTTTTTTAATCTCATGGTTCAATTTGAGGGTTAGTATTTTCAGGCTTGTATCTAGCACTATTTTGAATTATTAACAATAATAACGATGGGGAAACTGGGAAGCAGTAGTTCAATAGGAAGCCAAGTGAAAAAAAAACAAAGAACAAATAAAATTGAATCGTGGGATGATGGATTGAGAAGCATGATGTTACCTGAAGTATTCTCTTGTCCTGAATTTATCATGGTCTGCACCAAAAATTATGATGAAGATAAAAAAGCAATTGTCAATAAAAATACAAAAGAGGAAATTCTATCCATAAGTGTGGAAGAATTTGCTTGTTTGTTGAACCTAGGGTTTGAAGTACAAAACTCAAACGTCCACATTGACCTAGGAAAGTTGGCAGAGAATTATGAGAGTCTCGAGCCAAGTCATAGAGATTCATTTATCAGAGCCCTAATAATGCATGGTACTTCATTGGATCGAAATCATAAGCCTCCTTATGATTGTAAAATTTTTGTTCCATGGGTTCGGGATACTATTTCCTTACTGACATTTTGCCTGGGATTGGAAAATGATAGGGAAGTGGGTGCTAGCCTTCTTGAAATGATTTTTCCTATCCATTGTGTAATTCAACCAGTAAGATACAATTTTGTTGAGCACGTTGTTCAATCCATGCAAAAACAATTACTAATGATCAAAAAAGGTTCATGTAAGACATTTATGTAGACTTCTTTTTGGCACCAATGTATAATGAAATTACAAGCACTCCAATGCCTAGTTTGCCTGTGTCTTGTAGAGATTGCATTCATCTCAGAAGTTAAATACAATTGGTTGATTGTTTCTTCATGGAAGAATATATTGTGTTAAGGTTTTATGGATCAGCAATAAAACCCTACAGACTTCCAATACATGTGACAGAGAGGGTATTTGCATTGGAATATTTATGGCAGTTCGATTGCACAGATAGGCACTTTCATGATTAGCAAAAGAAGAACATATCTCCTTCCTTGCCTTTCTCATGTGGAGGGTTCATATTTGAGATAAAAGCATTCAATGTGGCACATGATTTTTTGACAGTTTTTAGCTTTGGTGATGATGGCCTCTGGCAGTATGATCCAATCGGTGTAGTTCAAGCAAGGCTTAAGAAAAATGGGAACTCTTCAGTGTTATGTCAACATGAAAGTAAACCATTGCTAGAAAAGCTTAGAAACATGGACTACTGAGATGAGGTAAAAAAAGAGATGGAGAAAATTGTCGTTGACAATAACATTTCAATAGAAGAATTGCCATCACAAATTATGGCATTGCACACACCGAGGACAACAGAGGAGAGCATCCAAAATAGGAGGTCCTACAATTTCTTCCAAAAATCTGCTAATCCATCCAACACATCTATTCCCAAAATAATTTTGCAAGAATGTAAAGACATTTATTGGAATCAAACCAAAATAAATGATTTTTGGACTATGAGGAAGAATCTCGGTGAACCAAAGACCAATGCAGAACTTGAGTCCATCGACGAAGATGTAGAGTTTAGCAAATTATGGAATATGGAGCATCCCACAACAGCATCTGACAGGAGTGATGATGAAAATGAGTATGAGGTTGAGCCCACTCCAACAAGTACTACAGTCCCAAAAATATTATGTGGAGTCAATCAGTCCGTGAAAGAAAAATATAACAAAGGGGAAAACCTTGTGGAAAAAATGGGTTTTGAAGGTGGTGGTCTAGGTCCTAGAGGAGAAGGAATTTGGTATCCACTTGAGGCACAACTTCCATCAGATTCAAAATAAAAATCTCCTTTTAAACCAATCATTGGACTTGATTCATCAGATTCATCACAGAAAGGTACTACTCATTACCCTTAGGGTCCACCTGCATTTGTTACAGGTTCAAATCCACAACCACCACCACATCATGGTATTCCCATTGGTGGTGAATCAAGTGCCACTGCCATTGGTGGGGAATCTGGGGATAGTATTCTTATTAGTGTTTAGTCAAGTGCCACTACGATTGGTGGGGTTGGCATGGGTACTACTACTGATACTAGTTGTCTTAGTGTTGGACAAGTGCAACAACAAAATATCTCTCGCAAGAGGCCACTAGTAATAGATACTCATACTATTCAAAATCCTATATCAAGTGCCATTGCCACTACAAAACTATTATTTGTAGCTTCAGAACAGACCCCTCAAAAGACTATAAAAACTACACATGCAAGTGGCATCAGGACAAGATCAAGAACGATTGTTGGTACTCCTCGTAATGCATTAGTTAAAACCACAGGCATAGGTAGAACTAGAGCCTTTTCTATTTCACCTTTAAAACATTCAATTGCTTCAGCAAGCCCAAATTTTCAATTTTGTGATTACTATGAAAAATTTGAACACACAACAAATGCAAATAAAGAAAAAAAGAGAGCATTGCATAGGGTTACCCTGACTGGAGTTTTAGACAAACAACCTGCAAGGAATAGGGTATTTCCAACATATGACCCACACAAATATATGATAGAGTTCATGGTTGTTATGCCCCCAAATAAAGATAAAAATCCACGACATAGTCCAATAGATCCCTCTGAATTTCAAGTTAGCACCCTCCAAATGGATTTTTCCAAAGTACAAAATGTGCACAAAATTAGTGTGTCAAAAAGGACTAATGAAGTGGTCTACACTTCACTGCTAAAGGTGGAGAGAGAAATAAATAAACTGGAGAAACAAATAAAAAAGTTACAGGTTGACCTGGCAAATGAAAAAATCAAAGAGGAAAGTACCAGATAACAAGTGCAATGATTTACAGAAAAGGGTAAAAAATTTGGGCTCTGCAGTAGAAATTGCAGGGTAGGAAAAGATGGATGCAGAATTGAAGGACCTGAGTGAAAAATTGGCTAAAAGCAATAAAAAAAATTGATGATGAAAGAACCAATTTTCAAAAATTATACAAAAGCTATGAGCCTGATGCTGCCCAAATAAGAAAAATAAAGGACTGATGATATGATAAATCAATAAGGATCCAGACAACTACTGAGAGGGGGGGTGAATCAGTAGATAGAAAATAAACTAAACTTTCACCAAACTTAGAACCCAACTCATAAATCAATCTCTGAACAAACTAGTTCAAACACTGAACTACAAACTGCAACTGCTCTATCAGTTTATCGGTTGACTAGCATAACAAAATAATATTGTAACAAATCTAAAACTCTCAAACCATTTAACCAAAACATCAAACTACTTTAATAACATTAGTAAAAGCACATTTCAGATTACTATCGGTCATCTTAACACATCTAAGTGGATTTATAGGTTAAACAGATTAACCATATCAAAACATAACCACGAAACCCATAACACAACTTCTAAGGAGAGATTAGACATAACCGCAAGCACAATATACTCACATGAATAGAGAGAGAGAGAGAGAGAGAGAGAGAGAGAGAGAGAGAGAGAGAGAGAGAGAGAGGTCACATACTCCACTTAAGGAGAGATTAGTCATAAAAGACATACCAAGAAAGGATATCAAAATATATAAAATGCAACCCTTAAATGGAATAGTGAAACATGAAATGAAGAGAGAAAATGCGATTGAGGCAAGAACGAATGATTTTGTTGCCCTGAGGTATTTGTAATTGAAAAAACATCACCTCTAATGGTCCAAAGAGCCCCCAATTAAGTTAACTAGTTGTGTCATAGGGTGAGGAGCAACATAGAGGTGAGAAGAGTGCTAAGGCATTACTTTCTCACCAAGGAGGAGAACAAGATCGATTGAAAGACATATATGAGCAAGATCATATTGTTTTTGAGAAAATTCCTTAAATGCTTTACAATTTCAAAGAGAATGAGAATGACTATGATGAAAAAGACAATGCTTATTATCTTTATTATGCTTATAATTGTAATTAAGTTTGATGAAAGGAAAGACAACAATTTTATCATATTTTAATTTTCAAAAGATTCTAGTGCCTAATTCCTCTTGCTCATCAAAATATTTGGACTTAGCCTTTTGAGATTTAAGATAAGGATTATTAGAAGAAGAAGGATTATCATCAATGAATTTAACTATACCTATGGCAATGAGTCCTTGCATTGCATTTTGAAAATCAAGACAATCATTGGCATCATGATCATTAGATTGATGGTGTGAGAAACAAGGAGTTTTTGAAGAAGAAGAACCCTTAGAAGAATGTTGTGTCCTTTGTCTTGTAAGATGATCCTTAAAGTTTGAATTCTAAGGAGATCATCCATAGGCGAATCATGATAATATCCTAAACCTTCGATATTAATTTGTGTAGGAGGGTTTATAGGGACTCCAATTCCTTGTTCAAATTTTCCAAGTCCTTGTCCTCTAAAACCTTGTTTTGATATTATGTTATAGCGACTCCTATATGAATAATTTAATTGAGAAGGGGTAGGAACATTATAGTATATTCACTTAAAATTTGTTGTGTAAGGATGTTTAAAGGGAACAAAGGGACAATTAGATGAAGAAGGAATATCTTGTGGAGAAAATTTCCTTTCTATCATCTCTATTTTGTTGAGGAGGAAGATCCTTATTATCTAAGGCCTCATCTTTTATTAATGTTATGTGAGAAGATAGATCATGAATGAAATGCATAACATCATCCTCTCTACAAATGTTTTGATGTTTAAGATAGGCTCTAGGAGAATGAGGATCTAAAGAGAGTGAGGCACCAATATCTTGATCTTGCCCCCCTTGTGCTAGGGTATGTGAATGAGAAGAGGATCGTGCCATGCTATTCTTAAATTCTTTCTCTCCATTAGAGAGATAATTGATAGGACTATTAGCTTGTTCTTTATCCACATTACATACCCTAGGAGAGGTACAAGTATTAGGTGTTTCATTAACATCTCTTGGATTGGGATCTACGAAAGCTTTTAGGTGATCAATATATCAAAAGTATTTGCTTAGAAATATCACCATGAAACAATATGCACTATAAAAAAAAGCTTTGAGATGTAATTGATTGATTGAAAGCAACTTGGAAACTCTAAAAATGCAATATGTCAAAGTGCTATGGATGAAAAGAAGCAATGTGAAATGAAAGAAGCCATTATCCAACACATGATCTTGATAAATATAAGTCAAAAGCAAAGTACTCATACGTGAAATAGAAAATAAATTAGATATATTAAGTGCCATTGGTAATGTTTAAAATTATATTTGAAAAATTGAGATAAAAAAATTTATGACTCCCACAAACCAAATTAACCAAAATAAATTAGGGTTTTTGTAAATTAAACCTCTAAAATTATGTAACTTGATTAAAACAAGATCTTATGAATGTAAAATTGAATTTTAGAATGTTTATAAATAAGATTTTAAATAATTAATTCAATTTAAATAACTCATAAGCTCAATTTTAAAATTTTAAAATTAGGGTTTTTTGTAATTTTAACCTCTATATTTTTTAAATTTATGAAAATTAGAATCTTAAATGCCTAAATAATTTAGATCTAAGAATATAAATCAAAATTAAGGTGTAAGAATATCGAGTTCACCAAAATGTAAAATGGTGAGATTAGGGTTTCCACAACTAAGTGTACGAAAACCACCAAATTTCACTTGGGGCACATTACATTCAAAAGAGGGTTGCAATCCAATAGATCTAGTTATAATATGAATTGGATTGGTTTTTAATAATATGAATTAATTAAGCCTCTTTTGTAAATTACATTGCTGAAATAAGGGTAAAAGTGTTGAAAATTGAAGTAGAAATACATAAACCATAAGCTACAATTGCGGTATTGAATGTTTTCATTTAATATATATTTCAATCAAACTTCAACCAGAATATGGCCAAATTAATGTTGATTCACTACTGGGTTTAATTTTTTATTATTATTAGTCAAAATCTGGACATGTACTGGGTGATTAGGTTCTCCTCAATGGGTCCCTAACCACCCATGTACTATAACACGTTTAGAACCCCATGCACATATTGCCACCTCTCCCCTAGGTAGGTTATGGTTTTCTTCTTTATTCACATCATTCTCATTTATTTCATCTTTTTCCTTCCATTTAATTTATTTTTATTTATTTCTCTCACATAATTTCCAATGTGTATGGTACCTACCATGGGGATGAGAAAATATGGGGAATATTGAGATTTTTTCTACAACATAATTTTTTTTTTAAATCTAGGATCAAGCTTGTTGATTACAAATCCTTGGAGGTTGTTGCAAAAGGAGCTATGGTAATAAAGAAGGTATGAAAAGTTTTAATGATATTTATTATCTTTCATAGTTAAAACATGATTTATTGAGTGTTGAAAAATTGTGTGAAAATAACCGCAAAGTGGTGTTCAAAAATAAGAAATAAATTATGTATGATAAGAATCAAAGAAAAAGAGTGGTTAAAGTTGCGCTTGTGGTGAAGAAATGGATCTTCCCATTTACATTTGGAGAACATAACGATAATCTTGCAAATATAGCATATGAAGACAAAATTTAGCTATTGTATCTTAGGTATGGGCACTTGAAATTTTATAGTTTGAAGATGTAAACATCAAATTATTAGTTTATGGTATTACCAGACAAAGGAGAGTAAGTAGGTTTCTCAAGGATGTCCTGAAGGAAAAATGCAAGAGAGAAATTTACAAAAGCAATATATGGAGGGCTCATTATCCACCTTGTAAAGTCAACTCTAATATTGGTGGCCCTATGCAAACAAAAGGCTTAGATAAGCCATCATATTTTATTACTTTTATATATAGTTATTCATGAAATTGTTAGGTTTATTTATTGAAGACCAATGATGAAACCCTTGATACATTCAAGAGGCTTAAATGACTTGTGGAAAATGTAAATGGTTGCAAAATGAAGTGCTTAAGGACCAATCATGGAGGATAATTTTTTCAGATATTTTATGGATTTTTTTGTAGTGTGAATGGCATAAAAAACTAGCATACAACTACTTATACACAAGCTATAAAAATGGGGTATCTAAAAGGAAGAACCATATAGTGGTGGAAATAGTAAGAAATACAAAACCAAGGGATTGAGTGATTCTTTTTGGGTTAGAGCAATACTATAGTAATGAGTATTTTAATCAAAATCCTAATACTGCACTCAACAAGATGACTCCTTATAAAGATTGGTATGAGAAAAAATATAACAATTATTTACTTATTTTATTTGTTTTTTAGCTTATGTTCATGTAGTTGCTTGAAAGAGACAAAAGTTAGATGCAAAAAGTGAATAATGTTTTTTTGTTGTGTACAATCAACAAAGTAAGGCTTATAGGTTGCATATTATCCTCTCATTGATAACATTGTTGTGTCAAGTGATGTGATTTTGATGAAGGGTTATTGTTATCAGAAAGGTCATGTTGAGAAGTCAAAATCTATTTGTAATGGTGGTATTGTTGATAATATTGTTAACAAGAATCCAATTAATATTTTAGTTCCTAATACAACTAGTCCACTAAGTCCCTCTTCTAATTTTAGTGCAATTTTGACTTCAAATTCAATTTCTAAAAGAAATATAAGAATATTAAGTGACATTTATAGATAACTACAATCAAAGCACACAAAGAAACTCTAAAAGATGAGATAGTAAATTCATGTTTTGAATGTGCATGTACTGATAAGGTTTGAGTACATTAATTGCAAGGAGATATAGATAAAATTCAATTGAATGATACTTGAAAGGTTATATGCCTCCCAAATGATACTAAAAATATTGGTACTAAGTGGGTCTCTGAGACTAAGAACAATGATGATTGTTGTGTTGAAAGACAAAAGGTATTTAGTTAGTTGTAAAAAGCTTCACACAAAGGAATCTAATAGATTATGAAGAGATTTTTTCACCACTAAAAAGATAAGAGACCATTAGATTTATGGTTTCACTAACGTATTAAAATGAATGGAGCACATCACATAGATGTGAAAAATGCTTTTTTGAATGGGTACTTTGAAGAAGAATTCTATGTCCAAAAAGTGCAAAGTTTTGAAGAGCAACGTAAAGAACACCAATTCTACAAGTTCAAGAAGGCTTTGTATGGCCTCAAGAAACAACCAAGAGCATAGAATGTGAGGATTGATGGATAGTTTTAGAAAAATTTCTTCAAGACAAGAAAGAGTTAGCCTACTCATTGCTACAAGAAAGAACATAATGATATTGTTATTGTGAGTTTGTATGTTGATAATTTTTTGTATATGGACAATAGTTATTAGATGAAAGATGAGCTAGAAATTGTTATGTGTCATCCCATAGTGGTGTGTCCCACTTTTTGGCCAAAGTGGGACATTGAATCAATTTTTTAAACCAAATTTTCAATTTTTGTCACCTATAGCAACTAAACAATTAATAATTTGAAGATAATGTGAATTGGTGCTTTGAGATTACATGTATAGATTTTGAAACAGGAACATCAATACATAATGCATATATATTTAAATTCTCTATTTTTCCATGTGCATGGGATGAAGCTTGGTGTTTGGTAGAAAATAGAAAATATATATTATATATAAATTAAATATTTTTGAAATTACACTTTTTGGAAATCTTTCTTTGAAGGCAAGATTCTTACAAAATCTCATGTCTTGGTGACTTAGCTTGATAGTCTAACCCAAGGTTTGAAAAAAAATTTCTTCAAAGATTTGTGTGAATAGAAGGGGATTGGAATCTAAGTTACCTTCGTTCCAAGGTGTCTAAGGACCTTCATTTTAAGGTACCATCAAGTATCCTTTAGTCATATGTACAAAAATATTTAAAAAATCTTTGAATGGAGGTTACCTTCATTTGAAGGTGATTTTGCAAGACCTTCAAATGTAGGCATATTTGTTTGAACAAAAGTTAT
Source organism: Cryptomeria japonica (assembly GCF_030272615.1). Taxonomy (NCBI): domain Eukaryota; kingdom Viridiplantae; phylum Streptophyta; class Pinopsida; order Cupressales; family Cupressaceae; genus Cryptomeria; species Cryptomeria japonica. Next base: position 123,655,637 of record NC_081410.1, read on the forward strand.
AGAGGTATTTTCCAAATTTATTGTCATATTCCATGAAAATTTTAAATGTCCTAAAAAGGAGACACACTATTGATGGTTCACCCTATAATGAATGAATTAAAATATTTAGGTTTAATACAATACTTTCAAGGAATGAAGGTTTATCAAAATAAATATGGTTTTTTTTTTTAAGTATGCAAAAGATATGCTGAATAAATTTGGTATGGTTTAATTGTAAGCTATCCTCCACTCCAAATGCTCATGAGTTGGGTTAGCTAGAGAAGATGTTACTAACTTTAAAATAAATGATGAGATAACTTATATAAGTTTGGTGTTTCTAAATGACACAAGACCATGTGGTGCTTATTGATCCATCTAAAGTTCATATGAAGGAAGCCGAAAGAATATCAAGGCATCAAAAATGTACTACAAATTGTAATACTTGTTATTATGCCTCTAAAAGGCGTGAAATTGTTGTCTTTACTAATTCTGATTGGGAGGTAGTTTGGTTGATAAAAGTCCACAAATAGTAATCATTTTTCACTTGGTTTAGGTTTGGTTACATGGAGCTTAAAGAACCAAACTTTAGTTGCTCTTTCAACCAAAACACTGTAGTGTATTGTAGTTACTTTATGACTGCTATTATTTTGTTGTAATTACATAAGTCCAATTAAGCTAAGCCAAGAATAATGTCCATCATAGTAGCACAAAGCATTTAAATTTGAGATTTTGTCTAAAATAAGTAGCATAAGTGAAGTCTATAAAGATTATAAATAACCTGTAGATATCTTTGCAAAAGTAATTGCAAAGTTTAGTTTTTTAAGCTCTAAGGTCATCTTGTGAGTTTGATAAATATGAAGGGTGAGTATGGTGATAAATGATGTTGCATCCTATTTTGTACAATTGTAAATCAATCTTTCTTCATATTATTTTATCTTAATTTAAAATATTGTTTATAATATATAAGACTATATTTAGGAGTGCTTTTTAAAGCATTGAATTTTTTTGAGATTGATGTTTGAGCATTTTTTTTTCTAAATTATATGCCATGCATTAAATATATGCATTTTTAATTTTAGGATAATTTAAAGTCTATATTAGTCACTCTATTGTTATTATGAAGAATGCAAAAATTTAGATGATTCAAAAAATGGGTAAAGGTTTACAATTTTTTTAAAGCCTATTTTTAGCATATCATTTCATTAATGTATGTTGAAGCCTATTTTTAGCATATCATTTCATTAATGTATGTTGATTGTTTAAGGTGAGAAAGCATTTCTCGTCATTAAGTGAATGTAAGTTATATTTTGATTCTAATAATATATATTGTATTTACAAGTTTCTTTCAGTTGGCTCGAAGAAATAACAATAAAAATTAATTTTGGACAATATCCAGAAGCATATCACAACTATAACGGGAGCTACATAATTGTAATATGATGGGATTGTAGTAATACTTGGGAAGCAACCTATTAATTGTGATATAAAGGAAATTTTATAGATAGAAAATAAGAGGCAACACAAGTGTAACATGAGAATATCATAAATAGAATATGATATGTATCACAAGAGTAATACAATCATATTCTAAAAAGATGACCTACATATATTTTATTTATCATTATATTTGTGGCTATTTAAGAAATTGATAATAGTTTGCTCTATTGTTGTAAGCATCTTGTCATTTTTAGTGAATTTTTCCATGCGAAAGGTATTGGATAATTCATGTTGAGTATCATGGACAAATATTAAAAGGTAATGGTAGAAAAATTTAATCTTCATAACAAACTCATTCCCATGGAACATAGAATCTTTAGGAAATTCGATAAGAGCTCAAGAAAATAGGTGAATCATATATTTTGGAATAACTTTTTGATTATTTGGTGAAATCCACTTGCAACATGAATTATTTCCATTTAGATGGCATAAGTGGTTAGTATTTTTTATTGTTTCCTTAATTGAACATATACAATTCTATGCCCAATTTACGTAAGGTTTCTACCATTTTGAGCTATGATTATTGTAAATTAAATAGTTTAATGAGAAAGTAAGTGACAAAATGTTGTAGGTGGAGTGCAAGTATAATGAAATACATTGGATTATTTCTAAGAAGCACAATGACATTGTTCAAATAATTCCCAATTTTTTTCTCATTATTGTATACTATCTTTCCTATTTTTAAGGGAGGATGCTTTTTTGTTGCAAATAAAAATTGAAGTCTTGTGTAAGATTCACATACCTTTCTTTTTTAGTGATGGCCACGATTAGGTTATGCACTATGATCTTGTTAACCTAGGTGTTCCTATTTACTCGAGGAAGTTGGGTTTTTCTTTTCACACATATAATGAACCACAAAATATAGACCACTATTTTCTTAAAAGTGTAGGCTATATGTTTAATCAATGCAAGTAAGGGATTATTTTGATGTAATGTCAAAGATCATAATTTTTGTACTTTCATTTGACTTATTCTTCATATATTTTCCTCATATCCAATATCATTGGACTATATATAAAGGATATTTAAAGCACACAATATCATGCATATTTTGGACACAAAGAAAAAGTGGAGCATTGCAAGGGAGGATATATGATGATCAATAAATTTATCTTTGACTATGTATCCTAGAGCTTCCTTCAAATGCTTTTATAATATCTTAAAAAACAAATGTATGGCTTCTTATTAGTAAATTTATCCACTATCACATCCCTTTATGCACTTATTCCTCAAATTGTCTAATGTGTAGTTTTCTATTTCTCTTCAACCATATGCACACTATAGAATGCTTACTTCTTCTTTTTTTGACTCAGTTGTAACTGATTATCAAAGGAATTTGATACATGACACAAATATCTCAATTTATATGGCAAATAGTTAGTGGCAAACTCATATTTGGGTGATGTGGCAAGCCTTTCCCTTGGTAGAACCATCTAATGCTAATCATATCCACTCAAACATTATTTATGATTTGCATAGAGCATAGAAAGATAAAAATCCCTATATATTCCACCATTGACCTACTCAAGTTTAGTATCAACATTCTCATTTACTGGTAAGGTTACAAGTTTCATTCTTATTAAGATTGATCACACTACTCTCACTCATTGAGTAATTTCAATGAGGAATCACGTCCTCCCTTGCTAAATTTTTTGTTCCTCTTTGTCATGGTTACTGACTTTCACTTCATGCTTTAAGAAGTAGCCCTCCTAGGAGGATGTTTGCCTATTTCTTTTGACTATATTATTTCATGTCATAAAATCTTATAATACTCTTATTGTAAAGATTTGATTTCTTCCATTTTTGTATGATAAATAGTGCATACCGATTCATAGGTATTGATATAGTCTCATTACAACAACTTTTCTTAGTGGAATATTTGTACTTAAAGAAGCTATTTTCAACATCTAAGTAAAACTCTTGCTCATCTTTATTCATTTTTAGTGCAACTACCATTAGGTTGTCACATCTAGTGAAAACCAAATGTATCAAAATATCATACAACACATTAATTTGTTTTAAGTTCAAAATTAGATTAAGGATAAGTCTCGTGTTAAAATCTCCAATTCCACGCATCCTTACGATTCTTAGAGCTTCAATATGCTTCGAGAATATTTAATGAGATTGTTTTAATGCTTGTGTTAAACTTATTTCTTCTTTTAAAATCTCTATCCTATTACAAATAACTTGCATCTCTTATTATGAAATGAAAATTGAGACAAGTCAATTATGTCATTAGATTTAATTAAACATTACGTGGTACTTGAGAAATACTTACATTCACAATTAGAAACTTGTCCTATAGATCTACTCTAGTAGGGAAACAATCACACATATTAGTGAATGTCTAGCCATGGAAGTAGAAGAATAGTTACATATTGATTATTTCATTATTGAATTTGATAGATAACATTTACACTCCATTGAGCACCCTTTTTTAGCAAATATCCAAATATAATTATTTAATTTTGTGACTTTATCTCAAATTATCAAGAAATAAAATCTTTAAAGACCTCTTATTAAAAGTCAGGCTTCTCTGTTGACCCAATTACACTTTTAATGTTTATAGGGAATTCTATCTATTTTATATGTTTACTATCACATCTAAACATATTTTTGTAGTGGAAACATGTCACTTATCAAAGACACCCCTCATACCAAATCACAAGGCACAAAAAGTCAATATGCACCACTATATAAAGATTTACATTTTAAAAAGTCAATAAACTCTTGCATATCATAATCAAAATGTTGAAATGGCTAATGTATGCACCACCATTGAATGAGCCTATCGAGAATGTAAAAGTATTCTTGTTAGGCTATCAACACTCATATTTGACCATAAACCACCATACATGGTTGAAGGTTTCTCATAGCCACCAAGATTTACTAAGAAAAAATAAAATCTCTTATCAACATGGATAGACCTCAACCATGAATCTAAGAACTAGATATTACTCCCCAAAACTTGAATTTCTCAAAAAGACTAAAATCAATGACAAATACTAAAGCAAAAATGCTACTTATACACTTGGATGCCACTAACGAATCATATAGGCACATGAAAGCAATTTGAATTGCTCCTTTCTTCCTCCACCACTTTCTCCATTTATTTTTCACCACGACCTTGGTGGTTATCTAAAAATATCATATTTGAAACAAACACTAAAAAAAGAGGATTTTCAATGCCTTTACAAAAACATCCTCATGCTATCTTTTGTAGATAATTTGGAACTCTAACCTACTCAAATTTCTATACAAATTGGGTTGATAGTTTGAGATTTTAAGGAGTCGGAAAAAATAAGAACCCATATGTAGGTAGAAGGATAAAAATAAACCAAATTTCCCAAATCTTTGAAAGATAGGTGGAGCTCGAGTAGGTTTACAATAGTTCAATCATTGAGTCTAATGAAGGTGTAATAACCCATCTTCATTTCCTATTTCATGTAATAACCCACCAAAATTGATTCAACAAAAATTGAGTATTTTTTTTTTTTTTCATTATGTTTTATTCAATTGCATACTCTGGGCATCCATCCAATTAGGATTAGGCATTCATCCATTCAGGATGAGCTTCTAACCATACGGGTTAGGCAATTGTCCATACGGGACGTAAAATTCCATCTATCCAATACGGGATAGGCATCTACCCATACGGGGTAGGCATCCATCCAAACGGGATAGGAGATGCTCTGGCCAGAGACTTAGACTCATCGGGACCATTCGGGTCCTGAGCCACTCACTAAGTACTACACTCTTCTAACAAGAATGCACCGAGGTCGCCGTCCTTAGGAGTAATTAAAAATAATACAAGCTTGAATTCCGCCTCAGAATTTGGCTTAAAGCCTCGGGAAGTCAAGCGAATCCATACGGGATTCCTTCCGAGTATGCATTGAATTAAATTGATTATCTTATCTTTAATTAGGATTCTTACTCAACCAAGCCTAGACCCCACCCGCGAACGCCTGAGTACGAGGGACAACTCCGTCCCAAGACTGCCTACATACCCGCTTCGGCACGGGATCAAGGCGTAAAGTATGTAGTTCTATTTTCTAATCTATGGTTTGATGTAAACTGATTTGTGGGTACGCAACCCTTTCTAGGGTCAGTGTCCCAGACAGTTTCTCTGCGGTTGCTACCCACGATGGTAGCACTTAAGCGAAGGCTCAAGATGGCCTATTGCTTGTGGCCTAAAAAAGAAAATAACTAGATCCTAATACTTATCATGAACGTCACCCAATTGAAAAATGCCAATATCCCTTCAAAAAAAGAAATCAATTTCATGAGAGCTTTTGACTTGACCATCCCTAAGAGGGGTTTACTATGGTTTATCTCAACGGATGTGAAATTCATTTAAAAGTTATCTTATTAAATTATCGATCCAAGGGGGATTACCCGCCCCTCGGATTTTAACTTCCAAATGTCCCTTATTACTCCCCAACGATTTATAGGGACGATGCCACAGACGTCGTTAATGCAGCTTTATTAGGCGTTAAGTGCAGTAGTTCAACACGACGGCATTACCCGTAAGCGTGACCCAGAGGCACCATATATACCGAACGCTGCTAGTTTTGGTTTTCCAACTTCCTTTGTTTAGTTTTCTAACTACGAATAACAAAAATGAAAGCGTAAATAATTGAAGTAACTACTTGAAGTGTAAATTGCATAATAATGACCATCACGAAACTTGCATAATAGTAATTGCATGAAAGATGTAATTATTCCATAAATAATTCGCATGCTATGAACCATCAATGAAAGCAATTAATCTATGAGAAACTTGCATGATGTAAGAAGACTTAACGAGTCCAAATAACGATTAAATTTAAGCATTTGTATTAATGTAAGTTAATCTCTAAAGACCAATCAAGTGTCCCAATGATCCTTAATGGGTTGAGTAATTTAATTTTAAGAGGATATAGTCTACAATTTTAATACTTACTAAGGGTAATTTAAATATGAACTTGCTACATATTAGCCCAATTTTTTTCTAAGTCGAAATATGATATCTTAAAGTTTACACAAAAAAAACAAAAAAAAACATTATTTCCTAAATGCCATTACTATCAACTAAAAATTTAACTAAATAACCTAGTAATTGACATAAAGTATTAATTCCTGAATGTCATTACTATCAAACTAAAAATTTAACTAAATAACCTAGTAATTGACATAAAGTATTAATCTATATATAAAAGAAAACCCCAAATTAAAATTTCAATTTACAATTTAGAAGGGAAAAAAAAAACTTTAATTAAATCACTGGTTTTTACTTTGGTATTATATAGGGTGCGGGGTGGGGACCACGGGTCCCATCACCCCTGCGGCCCTGCATGCGCAGGTCCGCAGAGATGAGGGAACCCGCGGGCCCCCCGTACTACTGCGACGGTTACAACGTAACCGATGCATGCTGCCAACCATTGACGTAAAACGCCGTGCGTTACGGAGTTCAAGGGGAATTTTAAAGTTCGAAATGATTTCTCCTTTTTTTTTGTTATATATATATATATATATATATATATATATATATATATATATATGTATATAATTATATATGTTCTTATATATAATATTATTATTATTATTTTTATACAGGAGTATTGCATTTTTAATTTATTGAAGATCACTCAGAGCAGGATAGATAACAGGTAAATAACAATGTTGCAGATTAATTTTCAGAAATAAAATACAATGAAGCAGTAACCAGGGAGGTTCTTCTTCTCTTTTCTTTTTTTTTTTCATTTCTTTTGTTCTCTACACAGGGAGATCTATTCACAGGGAAAGGAGAAAATTTGTTTGTACACACAGGGAGGTCTGTTCACAGAGAAAAGAGGAAATTATTTGTACACACAGGGAGTTCTATTTACAGAGAAAAGAGAAAATTTGCTTATATACACAGGGAAAATCTTAAACGTATTTCTACAGAGGATTTAGATAACCAGAAAATGAGAAATCTTAGAGAGATTGATTACAGCAAGATCCTTTCAAATATACATTTCAGACTTTAAATCAAATAACCAGAGAAAAGATTCAAATCTAAAACTTAATAAGATATTTTAACGATTTAATCTGGATGAATCTAATTCTTATCAAACTTTGAAATGAATGGATCTAATTTTTATCAAAAAAATCTGAAAACAATGAATCTAATTTTCATCAAATGACTCTATTCTCCTAAATCATTTAATCTACTTCTTATCAAAACTGAAACTAATTTCTTATCAAGAATCTAAAACAAATGAATCTCATTCTCATCAATAATTTAATCTACTTTTTATCAAAATCTGAAACTAATTTTTATCAAGAATCTGAAACAATGAATCTCATTCTCATCAAACAATTTAATCTACTTTTTATCAAACAATTTAATCTACTTCTTATCAAAAAACTGAAACTAATTTCTTATCAAGAATCTAAAACAAATGAATCTCATTCTCATCAAATGATTCTAATTTCCTAAATAATTTAATCAAATCTAATCTACAACAAGAATAAGATGCACGAAACTAAGATTGAAAGAACCTGGGTGCTTGAAAATGGTGTAGAGTCTTCCTTGATCCTCCAAATTGAAGAGAAGTCCTCCCAACAAAATCTTAGCTGAAAATGAAAATGAAAATTGACTACAAAGGAGAATTTAACTTGCAGAATTTCTTATGGAATAGCCAACACCTCTTTTGAAACTTGTACCTCTTTTATAAAAGAAATTTCAAATTCCCACTACCTAATTATTAATTGAAAAAAAAGAGATTCTCTCCCAATTTGGCCTCCATGCAAATTGATTAGGCTTAGTGGGAGGAGTTACATGCAAGGTGGTGGAGAAGTCTCTAGAAGCTTCTTATTCCTCCTACAACATGTGCCTTAATTTGAGTGAGGGAAATTAAATAACCAATTAAAAATATATATATATTTTCCATGTGTGTGTGTGGTTTATTATTTTTATTCCCTTACAATATTCATTCAATAGTTTATCCAAGGAAATATAATAGAGTTTTGTATTTAAATCAAAAAGGTGATAAAGGAGGGTTGTGACAGAAGGAAGTTGGAAGAGGAAATTCGAGGGTGGGGATGGTAGTTGTAGTGTTTCACACAAATGCTACAATACACTTTTTCATGTCTTCCCCTTAGCTTCACATCTTCACCTTGCTTCACAACTTTGTTCCAAGTTGAGATCTTCCAAATTAATAGATGGGATAATAAGTTTTAAATTTCTTTGTTCTATTATGGATGTAGAAGTATCCTATGTGGAACATCTCCCAAGTCATGGGGACCTCTTTGTCTAGTTGAATTTTCAACTTCTTTTATAAGATAAGAATCTTGTAGAACAACATTCTATGCACATGGGCATCCTCTTGGAGAGGATAGTTGTTTGTCCAATAATCTAGAAACTCTTAGAATGTGGTGGGAAGTGTGACATTTCATGACTTGCCCCTAGATAAAAGTAGGCTAGGTGGAGGGTAGAATATATCACTAAAGGATCCATGCCTATTTGATTGAGGGAATCCTCTTAGAATGTGGTGGGAAGTGCGACATTTCATGACTTGCCCCTAGATAAAAGTAGGCTAGGTGGAGGGTAGAATATATCACTAAAGGATCCATGCCTATTTGATTGAGGGAATCATAAATTTATTGCTAATCTTGAAAGTGAATCTTAACAAACCATATTCATTAAAAAAAAAATGTCCATTTTATTTAATAATAATAAAACTACAAGTAGGGACTTTCTTTTTTAAAGATCAAATATTGAAAATTAGGATACTTCCTATTGCTAAATAATAATAAAATATAAAGTATATAGAAAGATGGAAAATAAAATAGTATGTAAGGAAGAGATGTGGAGATGGTAGAGGAAGTGGGTGCCTTGCAAGGAATTAGAGTTAGCTAAAACTTAAGTAAAAGTATTCACATGGATTTTAAAATCTTTTGAAAGTTAATATTGTCATTACCATTCACTTATCAAAATTACTAGGTAAGAAAAGAAATGGCGAGCATAAATATATTTGAATCCAAAAAACTTTGTATTGTTAAAAATTTGTGTTCTATTTGAATTGCTAGGAATATTGCCTTAGTTTCCTTATATTGCATACTTTTGATAATATTTCTAAAAGTTTTGATATTACATACTTTTGATAATATTTCTAAAAGTTTTGATTAAGTTAAACGAAAAAAATATTTCTAAAAGTTTTGATTAAGTTAAACGAAAAAAATCTGTGAGTCTATGTAATTGTAACATGCCATTGCTAATAGTTGCGTATCAAACTATAGAGCACCATGCCACCATTGTATGTTGTTATGAAGATTTGGTGTTTTCTCTACTACAACTCTTACAAGTGATTTTTTCTAAGATTTAGTATTTTCTCTACTACTACTACCACTCTTTCCTTGATGATGGATCATAGAATTTGATCCAAAACATTAACTTTAAAAATCTACACAATTTAATCTAGAAAAAAAAGCTTGAATTTTTTTTATCAATTGTATAAACATACATACAAAATAAAAATTATTAAAACAAATCCATTACACATCTAAAATAAAAGTATTAATTAATATTATATAAAAATCTTAATATAGAAAACACATTACACAAAAATTAATACCCAAAAGTTATTAATTTGTTTAAATATATACTCAAATATCTAGTGTTGAGAGAATGTTCAAAACTAACCAACCAAACTACTCTTGAAAGAATGTTCGAAACTAACGGTAAAAAAAATTCAAATGAAACCTACAACGGTAACATGGAGCGGGGAAAAGCATGTGAAGTTAACAACAAAACCCTTGGCATTTGTCACATCGATACAGATACATTCTTTCTTTTGTTTTTTTTTCTGTCGATGCTATGTTTTTCTGTTCTGTTTTCTGGTTATTTCTTTATTTTTTCTTAGGATTTTCATTTTTCTTGGAGTTTGTCTGCAGGTAACATTCTGTCTTTTGTTTTTCTTTTCTGTCAATGCTATCTTTTTCTATTCTGTTTTCTGGTTGTTTCTTGATTATGTTTTTCTATTCTTCCAGATAATTCTGATCACGCATAGGATTATGAGAGCAAAATTCTTGATTATGATTATGTTTTTCTATGTTATTCTATTCTTCCAGGTAATTCTTCTTCCAGGTAATTCTTTGTAGAGATTATCTTTATTATTATTATTTGACAATTTGTGTAGTAGCAGATGAAGAGGCAGAGTAGAGGATTGTTTACTAAAATTGTGCATTGATCAATACCCTACGATTAGTAATAGAGAGCTAAAAATGGCATGAAAATTTGATTCAATTCTTTGCATTAATTTTAGCTATCATGGCATTGTTCTCCATTGAATTCACGAGGCCAAAATAGCCAATAAATGAAACCCTAATAACTTTCTATTTTCCACCTCTGAAAACTACTTCAAAATTGCATTAAAACGATGGATAACAAGAGCTGCGCTGCAGCTAGTCCCTGCCTAATGCAAAAAAAAATGGCAAAAATGTATCATTTGGATTAAATTGTCATATTTGACTTGAGGAAATTAGCGTATGCATTTAGTAGAGGCATTCCATTTAATTGTGGCATTGAAATTGTAGTGCTTTGAGGCTAGGGAGTCGTTTCCTTGCTGGTGGCAGTTATGTTTTGACTGCTGACATGTGTTCTGGGTCAGAGTCTTTCTCACAGGCTATTACACTTCATTTCCTAGCCTTGCTACATCTATTAGAAACTGAATGCTGCAGTAAAGACCTTAATATTCTTGCATGCTGGCGGCTTAGAGTAGATCATCAGTAATATTTTTCGTGCAATCTTGATAGGATTATCTATTTTAAGCCATGAAACATGACTGATTGATAGCATCCTATTCTTGGCTAAGCCTGTTTTTAGGCTGGCTGGGACCTTTCCATATTTGAAACCAATTTTCCTATAAAACAAACACTTAAAGGATGGGTAAAGTAGCTCGGAGTGAATAGAAAAATAATGAAAAATCTTATTCCTTATTTGAGGACTGAGAGATTAGAGGATATAGAAGGATGCAGCATTCGTAAGGCTGCTGTAAAGGCCTATTGCCATGTAATGTGAGAAGACTGCAAATCCCTGTTACTAGACTGCAAGTACGTTTTCTATTATTGTTTCTGAATGTGTGTTTTACCCCATGGCTGTGTGTGTGCATTTTGGCTACTAGGATTAGCTACATTTCGATCCCCAACTGCATCAAACACTGTCAATTTACTATCACAGGCAATTATTCCTAAATTGATGGCAGCTGACTAGTTAATCCATCCCTCCAATAGTGGAGTTAACTAATAGGCACAGAAGACTCAGCCACTGCTTAACTAGATAAAAAGAATATATAGCTGCTGCTCAACTAGAGGACAAAAGATTCAGACACCTTATTCTTAAAGTTAAAAAAACTGAAAGTCTACCAGCTTTCTAATCCTATGTTGACATTCCATTCAATAAATAGTTGTGGATTGAAAAAGTGGACATAACAAATTCTCCTTTCTGAATTTTCTTATCCTTAAGCAAACAAAGCTACATGATCTACGATGTTAATCAATTCCCAAGCAGCATCCTACAAAACTCTGCACTGTGCCTGATCCGGGTGGATATGTTCTCCACCAAAAAAATTGATAATCAGTGATATTCTTGCATGCTGGCGGCTTATAGTAGATCATCAGTAATATTTTTCCTGCAATCTTGATAGGATTATCCATTTTAAGCCATGAAACATGACTGATTGATAGCATCCTATTCTTGGCTAAGCCTGTTTTTAGGCTGGCTGGGACCTTTCCATATTTGAAACCAATTTTCCTATAAAACAAACACTTAAGTATGGGTAAAGTAGCTTGGAGTGAATAGAAAAATAATGAAAAATCTTGTTCCTTAGTTGAGGACTGAGAGATTAGAGGATATAAAAGGATATAGTATTCGTAAGGCTGCCGTAAAGGCCTATTGCCATGTAATGTGAGATTGAGAAGATTACAACCTATGGCTTCATTGAGGACGGTTGATTGTTTGAGGTCAAGAAGAAGACTGCAAATCCCTGTTACTAGACTGCATTCCTATGAGGCAAGTACGTTTTCTAAGATTTAATTAATAAAGAAAATTGTTTTCTATTATTGTTTCTGAATGTGTGTTTTACTCCATGGCTGTGTGTGTGCATTTTGACTACTAGGATTAGCTACATTTCGATCTCCAAGTGCATCAAACACTGTCAATTTACACCTTACCTAGGGACAGCCTAAAAATTCTATGGGCATTGTTTGGATGGTCCTTCCTTCCGACCTTCCTTCCAACCAGCCGGATGCATTGGACTATTCTCCTTGCCTGGGGTGAAGGAATCATATAGCTAGATTTCTCCACGGTCGGATGAAGTTCTTCTTTGCGTACTATCCGAACCAGGGAGGGAAATCAAACAGCAGGGAGGACTAGCTATTGGAAAGAACCCAGAAACCGGATGCTCGGCAGGAAAGAATGTTTGGCCATAGAAGCAGTTTTCCAGCACCTACAATTCAACTATAACTATAATTGAATCATAGTCAATTATTCCTAAATTGGTGGCAGCTAACTAGTTAATCCATCCCTCCATTAGTGGAGTTAACTAATAATCACACAAGACTCAGCCACTGCTTATCTAGATAACACGAATATTTAGCTGCTGCTCAACTAGAGGACAAAAGACTCAGACACCTTATTCTTAAAGTTAAAATGCAACATACATTTCTAACTAAAAACTGAAAGTCTACTACTTTCTAATCCTATGTTGACATTCCATTCAATAAATAGTTGTAGATTGAAAAGTGGACATAACAAATTCTCCTTCCTGAATTTGCTTATCCTTACAAAGCTACATGATCTACGATGTTAATCAATTCCCAAGCATCCTACAAAACTCTGCACTGTGCCTCTTGGTGTTCAGATTCTATATTGGATGCATCTATGGGAGCCATATGTCTTTTCCATTCCCAGTGTGAATTTGTAAATCAACACTATCTATGCCATGATTGTCTTGCTGGAATTTATTCCAACACCAAAAAAATTATTGTGAAGCTGTAGTTGCGCCCTAAAAAAATATGCAAATTCTCTACAAGTTTTCATTTCAGTTTAAGTTGCACTTAATTCCACTCAATGCTTGAATGGAGAGCTCCTAAACTTGCGCTAAGACCGAAACCCCAAATTGCTTAAGAAATGCTATTAATCACAAATCAACAACCAATATTAATAATTATGTTAATAGCAATGGAAACCCTAATCTTACATAATTAGGGTAAGAGCAATGGAGTCTACAATAAGAGTGCAGCTAATCTCATAGAAAGACTCTAATTCATACTACAATTGATTAGAGCACAGAATAAACTATTTCTCTGCTAATCTGCAAACAACTGTTTAGTTTGTTCAGTGAAAGGTAATTAATGTAAGAACAGAAGTTACAATGATTTACTTCTCAAATCTAACTAGTTCAAGAATATATGAAAATGTGGAAGCACAGACAATCCGTTTAACTACCCGAAGTGCAGCTGCTATGTCAAACATGTATCCAAAATGTGGAAGCATAGACAAGGCTAACTAATTTGCTAACTAATATGCTTAGTAAAAGCTGAAAGTACAGAATGGAGTCAAGATAGCGTTTGCAAGTCCATTCCAATCAATTGTAGGAGCTATCATACCAGAATGCATGTTGAAAAAGCTTTCAAGCAAATGCAACTAAGATGTGTAAGGCCAAACTCCACAACTTTTGCCAATGTTAATAATACAAGGCAGCATGCAGAATACAAATAGGGGTCTAGCTCTGCACTTGTTGTGAGCACAAGTAAAACCAGAACAGTACTTCCATGTAGTCGCAACTGCCCTGGTAATTATAAACATGTATCCAAAATGTGGAAGCATAGCAAATGCTTTGTCTAATACCACCACTCCGTCGAGAGGCACACTGCACATACCTCAGCAATAGGCACGTCTAGTAGAAAATGCAAAATGTTGAAGCATAGCCAACACGTGCATTGTTCAATATGCAGGATGTAGAAGCATAGCCACGACACGTGCACTATTTAAAATCTAAAATGCTACGCATGTAAAGTGGAGAATGAATTTTACAAATTTTCTAAAAAAGAAACCCCAGCAAAAATACGAGGAACCAATGAGAAAAAATGCAGCGTGTTTCCTAGGTAGCAACTAATTGCAAAAATAAGTCTCAGTTTAAAGGGAGGGACTGATAATCTTCAAGTAGTAAAAAGATATTTTATAGTTGACCGTACCTTCTTAGGTGTTAGAAGCTTATTTGGCATGCACATGGTATTTTGGGCTATTATGGTGCGTTCGTATGTAATCAGTCTATGAAATTAGGGCATTGATGATCAAAGTTGAGGATTAACTCTTCCCTTTTAAGGTATGCAAGACTTTAAATTAATAGAGGTGTTAGAAGCTTATTTGGCATGCACATAGCATTTTGGGCTATTATGTTGCGCTGGTATGTAATCAGTCTATGAAATTAGGGCATTGATGATTAGGGTTGAGGATTAACTCTTCGCTCTTAAGGTATGCAAGACTTTAGATTAATATGGATTAAGGATTACGGCACACCAAGAAACAACTATTTAATGAGGGAAGTTTGACAAAAGAAGGGCACTCGAGGAAGAGATGTTAAGCATACCTCAATGCCAAAAAAATGGATTGAAGAATTGACAGATCTTGGGGAGTTCAAAGTGGCATGGGATAAAGGTCCATAACTTTGATAAGAAACACTTAGAAAATGTTTTACTGTAAAAATTAATGGATTATTTGTCCTGCCAGAATGAATATGAATCGCAGATCTTCGCATAGATTATCCTTAATTTTTTGCCCTCCCAGAATACATAGGAATCCTGCATAATCAACGCTGGACTGAATATAGAACTGTTTGTCTCAATAGAAAATCACATAATGATAGTGGTGGCAGTGGATGCCTCTTACAAAATACATACGTCATAATGATTGGTCCAGGTCAAACTACAGACATTATCCTACTTGCAAACCAACCTGTGGGAAAATACTACATCGTTGCCCAAGCACGTGCAAGTGCAAAGGGGGTTCCCTTTGATAACACCACAACAACAACCATTTATTGAGTACAAAACTCTAGATCCCTAAACCTTCTTCAAATCTCCTGCAATGCCTAATCTCCCAGCTTTTAACGATACAACAACTGCAACCAAATTTTCATGTAGGCTAAGAAGCTTCGCCTCTCTAGACCACCCTGTCAATGTTCCTAAAAAAAATGATGAAAATCTCTTCTTCACGGTACGCATGGGATTGCTCAACTGCCCACCTTCTCAAACTTGTGGAGGCCCCAATGATAGTAGATTTGCAACAAGTTTCAACAACATTTCATTTGTTCCCCCACAAACAGTGTCCCTATTACAAGCTCACTATTATGGCCTCTATGGAGAATTTTCTCAAAGGACTTCCTAGATAACCACTTGTACAGTTCGATTATACTGCATAGAACGTGAGCAGGTCCTAGTGAAAGACACTAAAGTTAAACTTCTTAAATATAATACTACAGGCAAGAATCATCATATTCATCTCCATGGATATGATTTTTACATTGTGGGAGAAGGGTTTGGGAACTATAACCCTGCATTTTAACCTCTTCTCTTTAACTCAATCATAGTGCATTGCAATTCTTTACTCAATCCCCTCTCATTCATCAACTTTGTTATTATTAGGACATCATCCCAACTCCTAGTGTAATGTCCCCAACATGTGATTACCTGAATTTTTTTCCTAAATTAGTAAAAACACAATATAGTTTATCTTTTTTTTAATATATAAGAGTAACTTCATCTAGTCATTCAATAAACTTAGGAATAGACAAATAAATACATGGATTAATAGTAACTATATTACATAGAATGATAAATAGGTCTTTCTACTCATATTCAATCATAGTTTAGTTTTGTAGGAAAGCCTTGTGAGGGCGCCTGTAAACTATTCAACCCAACTAAGCCAAGAGCACGTAGCGTCCCAATATGACAATTCACCTCTTGGCCTGCATGAGGCAGGAACGTCCCACTATGACAATTCCATTCCTTGGGGTGGCCTACTTAGTTTGGGAGAACCGATAAATTGCAATTCCCTAACGTACTTCCTCCATTCATTCCTTTGATTGATTACAAAATAAGACTGTGTGTGTGTGTGTGTGTGTGTGTGTGTGTGTGTGTGTGTGTGTGTGTGTGTGTGTGTGTGTGTTTTATATGTACTTTATACACACACACACACACACACACACACACACACACACACACACACACACACACACACACACACATATATATACACAACTTGTTTTTTTAAGCCTTTGATGCCTTTCCTTTTGTCATCGTTTTTTCCCTTAAGTAGAACCCAATGGTTGTCTTAAAAGTCACATCCCTTGCCTATGGTGGAGTCTCTTAGTCAGTGATTCGTTATTTATTTTAGTTAGTATTTATTATTTATTACAATCGGTAGTTTTCATTAGTAATAATTCTGATTTGATTTATTGTTAATTATAAATTGTTTATCTATTGTTTATTAATACATACAAGTAATATATATGTAATATAATTAAGGAAAATAAATAGATAATGATAGGCTTTGAAATATCTTTATATATTGATTAATTGTTGTTTTAAAGATTCATATCTGTTTTTAATTTAAATAAATCGATACATCAATATATTTAAATACAATTTATTGTAAAATGTGGATCTTAGATGCTCCTTGTTGGGTATTTTGTAAGGATGTTGACTCTTGCTAAATTGGTTCCTCCAAGAAGCTCCATTTGTTTATTGTCCCTTCCTCTTTTGATTGGATGTTTTTGAGATTTCCCTTATCGTACCTTGCTTTCTTATTTGATTTTTTTTAACTTTTTTTGCTTAAGCTCCCTTCTTTTACCTAAGCTCCTTTTTTACCCCAACTTGGCAATAAGTAAGACTAAGGTAAGGCGGATTGGGGCTGGGTCAAGTTGCGAGAATACCTATAGAGGAAAACAAAAAAAACTAAGTCCCCTTTAGCCCACATCCTTTTCCTAAGCTCCTTCCTTCCTTTGCCTAAGCCCCCTTCCTTTGCCTAAGCTTCTTCTTGACCCCAACTTGGCAATAAGTAAGACCAAGGTAAGGCGGATTAGGGCTGGGTTAGGTTGCGGGGATATCTCTAAAGGAAAATGAAAAAATCTAAGCCCCCTTTAGCCCACATCTTTTGCCTAAGCTCCTTCCTTCCTTTGCCTAAACCCCCTTCCTTTGCCTAAGCTCCTTCTTGACCCCAACTTGGCAATAAGTAAGACCAAGGTAAGGCGGATTGGGGTTGGGTTGGGTTGCAGGAATACCTCTAGAAGAAAACAAAAAACCTAAGCCCCCTTTAGCCCACATCTTTTTCCTTAACCCCCTTCCTTTGCCTAAGCTCCTTCCTGACCCCAACTTGGTAATATGTAAGACCAAGGTAAGGCAGATTAGGGCTAGGTTAGGTTGTGGGAATACTTTTCAAGAATAATTTCTATTTTTAATTTAAATAAATCGATACATCAATATATTTAAATATAATTTATTGTAAAATGTGGATCTTAGATGCTCCTTGTTGGGTAATTTGTAAGGATGTTGAGTCTTGCTAAATTGGTTCCTTAGGGAAGCTCCATTTGTTTATTGTCTCTTCCTCTTTTGATTGGATTTTTTGAGATCTCCTTTATTGTACGTTGCTTTCTTATTTAATTTTTCTTTTGCTTCTTCATTTTCCTAAGCCCCCTTCTTTTGCCTAAGCTCCTTCCTGACCCTAAATTGGCAATAAGTAAGACCAAGGTAAGGTAGATCAGGGTTGGGTTAAGTTGCGAGAATACTTATAGAGAAAAAATTAAAAAAAACTAAGTCCCATTTAAGCCCACATCTTTTTCCTAAGCTCCTTTCCTTCCTTTGCTTAAGCCCCCTTCCTTTGCCTAAGCTTCTTATCGACTCCAACTTGGCAATAAGTAAGACCAAGGTAAGGCGGATTGGGGTTGGGTTAGGTTGTGGCAATAAGTAAATTTGTAAGGATGTTGAGTCTTGTTAAATTGGTTCTTCCAAGAAGCTCCATTTGTTTATTGTCCCTTCCTCTTTTGATTGGATGTTTTTGAGATCTCCTTTATCGTACCTTGCTTTTTTAATTTGATTTTTCTTTTACTCCCTTCTTTTGCCTAAGCTCATTCCTGGCCCCAACTTGGCAATAAGTAAGACCAAGGTAAGGTGAATTGGGGTCAGGTTAGGTTGTGGGAATACCTATAGAGGAAAACAAAAAAAAACTAATTCCCCTTTAGCTCACATCCTTTTCTTAAGCTCCTTCCTTCATTTGCCTAAGCTCCCTTCCTTTACCTAAGCCCCCTTCATTTGCCTAAGCTTCTTCTTGACCCCAACTTAGCAATAAGTAAGACCAAGGTAAGGCGGATTGGGGTTGGGTTAGGTTGCGGGAATACCTTTAGAGGAAAACAAAAAATTTAAGCCCCCTTTAGCCCACATCCTTTGCCTAAACTCCTTCCTTCGTGTGCCTAAGCCCCCTTCCTTTGCCTAAGCTCCTTCTTGACCCCAACTTGGCAATAAGTAAGACCGAGGTAAGGCAAATTGGGGCTGGGTTAGGTTGCGGGAATACCCACATCATTTTCTTTAGCCCCCTTCCTTTTCTTAAGCTCCTTCTTGACCCCAACTTGGCAATATGTAAGACCAAGGTAAGGCGGATTAGGGCTAGGTTAGGTTGCAGTAATACCTTTCAAGAATCATTTTTGTTTTTAATTAAATAAATCGATACATCAATATATTAAAATATAATTTATTGTAAAATGTGGATCTTAGATGCTCCGTGCTGGGTAATTTGTAAGGATGTTGAGTCTTGCTAAATTGGTTCCTTAGGGAAGCTTCATTTGTTTATTGTCCCTTCCTCTTTTGATTGGATGTTTTTGAGATCTCCTTTATTGTGTGTTGCTTTCTTATTTGATTTTTTTTTGCTTCTTCAATTGCCTAAGCCCTCTTCCTTCTTTTGCCTAAGGCCCCTTCCTTTGCCTAAGCTCCTTCTTGACCCCAACTTGGCAATAAGTAAGACCAAGGTAAGGTGGATTGTGGTTGGGTTAGGTTGCGGGAATACTTGTAGAGAAAAACAAAAAAAACTAAGTCCTAGGTAGCCAACATCTTTTTCCTAAGCTCCTTTCCTTCATTTGCTTAAGCCCCCTTCTTTTGCTTAAGCTTCTTCTCGACTCCAACTTGGCAATAAGTAAGACCAAGGTAAGGTAGATTGGGGCTGGGTTAGGTTGCGGGAATACCTCTAGAGGAAAACAAAAAACTTAAGCCCCCTTTAGCCCACAATCTTTGTCTAAGCTCCTTCCTTCATTTGCCTAAGCTCCTTCTTGACCCCAACTTGGCAATATGTAAGACCAAGGTAAGGCGGATTGGGTTAGGTTGTGGGAATACCTCTAAAGGAAATAAAAAAACCTAAGCCCCCTTTAGCCCATGTCTTTTGCTTAAGTTCATTCCTTCCTTTGCCTAAGCCCTCTTCCTTTGTCTAAGCTCCTTCCTGACCCCAACTTGGCAATAAGTAAAACCAAGGTAAGGCGGATTGGGGTTGGGTTAGGTTACGAGAATAGAGGAAAACAAAAAAACCTAAGCCCCCTTTAGCCCACATCCTTTGCTTAAGCTCCTTCTTTTCTTTGCCTAAGCCCCCTTCCTTTGTCTAAGCTCCTTCCTGATGCCAACTTGATAATAAGTAAGATCAAGGTAAGACAGATTAAGGTTGGGTTAGGTTGCGGGAATACCTCTAGAGGAAAACAAAAAACCTAAGCCCCTTTTAGCCCACATCATTTGTTTGAGCTCCTTCCTTCCTTTATCTAAGTCTCCTTCTTTTGCCTAAGCTCCTTCTTGACCCCAACTTGGCAATAAGTAAGACCAAGGTAAGGCGACTTGGAGCTGAGTTAGGTTGCGAGAATACCTCTAGAGGAAAACAAAAAACCTAAGCCTCTGTCCTAAATGTTTTATGAATATTTAAAAAAAAAAAGAAAAAGTTTTATGTCATAAGAATTTTACCATAATTATTTAAAAAAGTATTTTGACTCATAAAATATTTACACTTCCATATTTGATAACTATCAACAAATCATAAAATATGACAACTTAAAATAAATAAAATAAGTGTTATTGTGTTATTGTGTTATTGTGTTGTCTTATTGTGTTGTTGTGTCGTGTCATGTCATGTCATGTTGTGTTAGTGTTGTCGTGTCATGTCATGTCATGTTGTGTTAGTGTTGTCGTGTCGTGTCATGTTGTGTTAGTGTTGTCGTGTCGTGTGTATTTGTGTGGTGATCTTTGTGGTCGTCTTAGATCAATTAGGGGAGGCCAAACAAGCTTCCACCTTCATGTGGTTGGCCTTGTTAGTAGAGTGTTTGAAAAAATATTCTTGAAGCGAAGAGAAGCTTGTGTAAAATAATTAATATTTCATATTATATGCATGTTGAAATTCTCGAAGTAAAATAACACTAAAAATAAAAGTATATTTTAATTATTCGTTGTAGTTTTAATTATAATTAATTCATTTATCATTAGTTATCCACTATGTACCTATGATGGGTGTAAATAAATAATATTTAATATAATTCATATTATATGCAAGGTGAAATATAAGTACATTTTAATTATTCATTATAGTTTTATTCATAATACTTTCCTTTATCATTAGCAATGTAAGAACTTTATCTTAAACACTAAAAAGAATATACAGTGATATAAAACATGATTTTTTTGGTTATGACATTTTAGTATATTGTTTTGGCTTTTGTGGCATATTACTATGTGAACATGGGATGTATGCACGAGTTAACCGCTATGTGTGCCAATGATGTGTGTATGAGCTACCTTGTTATAGTTTAGACCAATTTTTGCTAGTTGTAAGGAGGTGTTGGAAGTTAGGATCTGCTAAATTAAATAGTGGAAATATGTTGTATTTTGAAAGGCTACCTTTGTTATGACAACTAATATATGATGTTTGTCCTATCAACACAGCTAACAATGAATCTAGAATGATGAAACCTACTATGTAGTGTGGGATGTATTGACATTCATATTTCTAGTTGGGATGTATTTGAAGGGTAAGTATTAGTGAACCAAGTAATGAGACGATGCATGCAATAAGGTTGCATCCACTTTCTATTGGCAATTGAACATTGTGTGCGAGTTAATCACTATGTGTACAAGTGTAATAATAGCCTCACTATGACATGTCAGTATTTAATTCATTTCTAGTGATATGTCATTACAGAAAAAAATGAACTATGAAGATGATGGGACCCTTGATTTAGTATATATGTTGAACTAAGATTTCTCTTTCTAGTTGGGATGCACTTAAGGGCTTCTTTTTTAGTGAACTTGGTGAAGTAGACTCATATAGGCACACAATCTAAAGTAGGCTTTTGCATCTAGTAGAAACAAAAGCTTAGGTTATCTTGGATATTAGATTGTAAAAGAGACATTCTTTGGCTAATTAATAGAAAATTTCAACTCATTCTCATTACATATATTTGGCTCTAAAATTTTTTTAAATAATGTTATTGTGGAATTCAACAAAATTTAGGGAATAATGAACATTGAAGCATTAGGTTTCTTGAAGATTTAATGACAGATAGGTGGTATGAAATATAACTTTTAACTCTTCCATGGATTGACTATATTACATCACACTTCTTTCAAAGTTGTGGGGAAGTTAAACTCTTCCATTATCTATATACACATCATTAAAAAATTGTGTCACTCAAATGTTCATTTCTTCAACACAATATATTGAGCATGCTTTCCTAATTCTTCATTTATCTTCTTGAATTTTAGTCAATTGTTCATTTGACCCACTTACATAGTTTGTGTTAAGTAGTTTCAAATCAATAGCCAAGTCCTATGAATTAAATTTGTATGAACTCTTTAACAATGTGTGTTTGTGCATGTGTCATATTTGAAGCAAACTAATAGAGCTATGACCCACAAAAAAAGAAGAGGACTGGATAATAATGTAGGTGGGAGAGCACCATGTGCAACAAACCTTGCTCACATGTTCAATGCCTTTTAGATAAGGCTTAGTTATAGATTATTTGGATAAAAATAGTGATTGTGTTGAAAGATATTATTAAGGGCAAGTAGAAGCTACTATAGTTGGACTAGTGGAACTCAACTTTGAGGAGGAAGTCTCCATGGAGGATATGTTTGTAAGAGCCAGAACTTGCATCTCCCAACTTATTTAAGGATCTTGAATTCAAAAGAGCTAATAAATTAGATCATGAAGGGCTTGAAATGTGCTTTGAATATGAATCAATCTAAGACTCCCAAAGAATCATATAGATGAGCACAAAGTTAAGACATACCACATTGTGGTTGGACTTTGTGCAAAATGAATGCAATAAGATAGATAAGAGAAATATTATGAATTGAGACCACATGGTCAATCAAATAAAAAAAATCATACCATAGAAATACACAATATATTATATAAGAAATTCTAAAATCAAAGGAAGTCTCTAAGTATATCAATATTTTTTTTTCTATTCATTCAAAATAAAATATACCACATTCTATACAATGGGAGAAGTGCTCGGATAGGAGTTTTCATATAAACAAAAAAAGCATGGAAATAAACGATAGAAGGAAAAAGGTTAAACACGGTAATGGAAGACAAGCTTATGAATATAAAGAAGTTATGTGCTAAACATGGTGATGGAAGAGGCCAATTAGGACCAACTCAACATGTGAATCAAATTATGCATGAATTGGGTTGCATTTAATGATAAACCACATTTTTTTTTGTCTGTATTGTCAAAATCCTTTCATCAAACATGAAATTAGGATTTTGATAAAGGGATTCTTATGCAAGCAAACAATTTTTGTATAACTAATAAGTCAACTCATCTTAGTCTTCAAATCTATATATTATGACCGAAGCTATAAAAGGACATTCTACAATATTTCCTTTTATTTTATCTTAATAACATTGAAAAAAATACTTGGTATTCCTTTTTGAATCTTGAGTTAAATATCAAAGTATTGAATGTATAAACCTTCATGTCAATCCACTGAATATTTTTATTTGAAATAAATAAAATATTGAGTTCATTTACAATGGTATGTTTTCTTCAAAGCCATAGAGGAAAATGAAGTTGTGTAGGAAGGGGCTTTAGAAGAATGTTTATTTCAATGAGACAATTTTATCTAGGGAGAAGAGATAAAAAATCTGATATTTTTAATGATTCGTCTGTAGGTTTGAGTGATCAAAGTAACAATGAGATTTTTTTAATGGTTTATGTGAATTTGATGTTCATTTGATTGGTCATATATTGGAATTCTAGTTTTAATCTAATTCTTCAATTTGACATCCATATGAGAATCATCACCATAAATCTATTCATTTAAATTTGATGCCCATTTGACTGTCATCTCAAAAAAGTGTTTGAATTTGACATGTGTTCGAACGTCATTTCTAACTTCAGTGAATTAAATTTGACTAGCATTTAGCATGTCAAGTATAAATCAATTAATTAAATTTGATGTTCTTTTCACAGACACACAAACATTAGAAGTTAAATTTGATGTCTATTTGACTCTTAGCATACACATTTGAAGGTTAAATTTGACAGGAATTAACCTATCATGCAAAGAATTAATTGGGCCTAAATTTGGTGTCTATTTATGTCATCAACTAGTACTATATGATAAATTTGATGTTCATTCTACAATCACAAGTAGCAATATGAGAAGTTAGATATGACATTCGGTCGACCATCATTTTAAAGATTTACATCTAAAAAGACTTTAATTTTAGTCGTCCATTTAAACAAATTGAAATGGAGTTACCTTCAAATTTTGTACTCTATTATTTAGATAGTTGGTACATAATTTATTTGTTGCTGAAGTAATAGTTATTACAATTTGTATTTTTTCTGGCCATTAAAATACCAATTATTTTTATTTAAGCTCTTATAATCAATGCTACATGGAAGCAAATGATGTAGAAATTTATGAGTCTATTCGATGGACTTGTGCAACTGATCCTTTTACTTTTCGACAAACAATTTGCATCCTTCATGTTCAGTATGGAAGTGCCCCATTAACATATGCTCAATAAAATCTTATTTGTTAGTACCTCATTTTAGCTATTTTCTTGCATTGGTAACTTGGGCAATAAAAAAGTAGACAACTTTGCTAATGTTTGGTGACTTGATGATTTTCAAGTATTTTTGTTATTTTAAAAAAAGTTTTGCAACTAAAAACTAATATAGAAAAAAAAAATAGATGTCCATTCTTAACTTTTGGAAAATTAATGTTGGAAAGAAAATATATGATAATGCTTGTGGTTTCAACGTCTAGTTGTAAGTTCCTTGTCAAGAATTCTATTTGTTATTTTGTATAATGTTGTTTAGGTACAGTTGTTTCATTATTTTTTTTTTTTTTAAGTTTTCAGCTTGTCATGCTGTAATCTTTGCTATATTTTATATAATGATTTCTCTTTGCAAGTTTTTAACATGTAATTTGTATTCTTTCAATAAATAAATAAATAAAATTAGGGTATTGTCATGTTGTAAGTTAATATTTCATAAAATTTAATTCATGTAGTTGAGAATAAGTAATTTTATGTAATGTTTACACAATATTCCACATAACATAATTTTGAGTGTTCATTGATATTATTTTGTAATGTGGGTTTCTATACTTTTTATCTTGCTAATGGTGGTATTAGAGTCCATGGTGGGAAATATATTGGATGGAAGTAATGTGGAGATTAGTAGCATTTTAAAGGAAGAGAAATGTCTCGTTTTTTCACTTAATGGTTGTTATTTATTTTTTGAATGTTGAAATCTATTTTCAATCCATTGAAGATATTGCAATTTATTAATTTTCGCATGAATTGTGACATATATTTATTTAAAGGTTATTCTCCTTTGTATTGACTAAAATACTGGACTATGATTTTTGGGAGCTAAAAGTAAATTGAATTTATTACAAATCTACTAAACAACACATATTGAAAGTATTGGTAATGTGGTGTTGATTTCATAATTTAAATGTAAATTATTTATTGATAAAAGGATAATACACACTTTGCAATGATTATTTATAATATATTAGAAAGGCATTTTAAATTACAAATTAACATTAAGCATTGAACTTTTACATTTAATGGTGTCAAAGGCTGTAAATGTGTGTGGGGGCATAAGTAGTATTAAATGGGGCATTTAAAAAGGGTTCTATTGATTAGAGTTGTGAGAAAGCACTTTCTCTAGATTTTGTTAAAAAATAAACAAAATCTTTACATTATTTTTGGAAAGTGTTGCCATGTGAGTTGAAGTAGATGCTACAACTCTAATTCTTAATGAAGGAATCTAATCCAACAAAGGTATTTAAAATAATGGATATGGAGCCCATATTTGAATATTAGTACAATTAAAAGTTTTATTTTTTTAGACACAATTTATATCTAGTTTATTTCAATCTTGTACTATTTACATTACAATGGGTTTCACAAGGAGTATACAGAAAGGGAATTAAAAAAGGTCTAATGTATATTTTTTATTTAATTTTGGTAAATATGTATTGATTATATAGTGATAAAATCTCTTTTATATCTTTGAAATGTAATTTTTTTTATTATTTAGACAAAAAAAAGTTAAGAATAATTACAATTAG
This sequence comes from Cryptomeria japonica, assembly GCF_030272615.1. NCBI lineage: Eukaryota > Viridiplantae > Streptophyta > Pinopsida > Cupressales > Cupressaceae > Cryptomeria > Cryptomeria japonica. Next base: position 123,681,755 of record NC_081410.1, read on the forward strand.
AAGATGAGTTGGTAATCAAAGTAAGTGAGGGAGCTAGGTTTATATAGATCTCAAGTTCAACCCTCTATTAGTCTTTTTATTGAAGTATACATCATGTTAAACAAGAATGTAAGTCAAAGTCATTTGTTGTGAGAAGAAATATCTTAAGTGAAGTGATAAAATAGGATTGTAAATGCACTTACCTACGAATAGGTCCTAATATGGCATGCCCCACCATGAGGCCCAGAGGACTAAAACAAAATAGACAATGAAAAAGTGAATAATTTTTTTTATATAAATTACATTACACATGCATAGTGATTCATATAACAAGATGAATAATGGTACACATATAACAACTAGCAACCGTTCCCAAGGCCCAATAACAATGCAACACAAGGTTGAACATCATCCATAGATCCAACAAAGAACTGCTATACAAATAACAACATTGATCATTACATAGGTACAAGATACATATCACATTTCTAAAGGATATACATATGATCATCAAATACATTACAATGGATCCTTAAGATACAAATCTCCAAGAGTCCCATGATGGGATGAATACATGAATTTGGTAGAATAATAACAATCTTCAATCTTTTCACGAGCCTCCTCGAACATGCTGCGGAAAGAGCCAAACTCAATGGGTATGAATAACACTCCACCCAACCATGTGGTACCATAAGGTCCACCCCCCGTGCTAGGAGGTAGCAGCCAAACCCATAAAGTGGAAGCAAACATACAAGGGTACTATCATGACTCGCAAAAGAAACAACAAAACTATACTCACAAGAGGTTCGCAATAGAGTCCACAATACAGAAAACACATGAGGCTCACAAAAGAATCAACAAGACATAATACACATGAGACTCACAATGGTAACATCAGAGGGGTCACAAACGTTAAACCACTTAATTCCAAAGGTTCAAAACAATCCACAAGAGAAAACATAAGTCATTGCTAGGAAACAATAGGGAAGAGTGTCATCACTAGGTTGTCATGAGTTACCCTGGTAGGTCTTCACTAGGTCTCGACCCCCATCTTGGGTTACCCTAGTGACCTCTCCCGACCTCTGACCCCCATACAAACACTAGTAGACCACAACAACCTTTCATGGAGACAAGATTGGTGTAAGTCATTCCAGACCCTTCTCTACTAACCCCAAACATATACGAGTGTTTGCGGACAAAAGAGGCAACAAAGAGTTATCTTTATTAATGTGAACTAACTACCCACCCAACTTCATTAATTAATATTATCACTTGATTACAAAACTCTCATTGAGTTACCTTGGCGACCACTTTGGGTCTTGGCCCCTAATGAAAGCCACTCCCCCAAGATTGCACCTAGGAATCCAAGCAACACCATAGATCAACCGGAAATCTCAGGATGGTGACTCACCAAAATACCATAGCAAGGCTTGACCCTCTTGCTAGAATAAGATAACATACAGGGAGAATCCAATGTAGGCTAGGAAACACCATCTAGCTTCCAAAACATACAGGACTTGAACAAATTTCATCAAGAAGAGAAGCATGACTTAATCAAATAATGAATTCCATAAACTCCCTTACTAAGCCTTTGGAAAGCTAACACTTATAACCACACATCTGAGTATCCCCACAATGCAAGACAAGAACTAGAAACAAAAGCAAGGTCTCATTATGACAAATACAAACAAGTTCATTCAAATCCACCAAAGAGACCATATTAAAACATGTACAACAAAAGGTTCCAAATCGACATTGATTCCAATAATCCACTTCTTCTTATTAATTTATAAACGTTGCAATTTATTCCTACAAATTTGTCTTCATTAAATTAATCAACTACATATTAAATGAAGATTAACCCAGTTCATAAGAAGACATATATATATATATATATATATATATATATATATATATATATATATATATATATATATATATATATATATATATATATATATATATGATTTCTGAGTAGAACTTAGCCACATGAGTAGTAAATAATAAGAAATAACATATGAATAAACCTAAGCACATTTACTTTCTCAAGGATATGTCTAATTTTCCTTATAAGTCTATATTTAAAAAAAATACATGCGCATATAGATACATTTTGAAACTATACTTTTTTCTCAAATTTGTTAATCCAAAAGTATTTAATTATTCTTTTATTCTATCTTTTTTCAATGACTTGTTGTATTTATCCAAAATATAACTATTTAACCCATTTCACTTTGTTTATCAAAACCTAACCTTATTTATCCCAAAATATAACTATTGAGCCAAAATAATATTTTAACAAAATACACTACTTTTTCCCAAAATATAAGCATATAAAAATATTTATCAAATCATTTGGCAATTTTTTATTTTTTTTCAATAAAAGTGGAGAACCACTAATTTTATTAATTATAAATTTATGCAATCCTAGTTCAAAGAGCACCGGTAGGAAAGAACCAGGCAAAGAAAACCTTCGGTCTTGCTCATAAAAAACCCCATTGGGAAGAAAATATAACCGATTACATCAAAGAGGAGAAATGAGATCTCCAAACCAGCCCAACCTTTCCCAAAAAAAGCCATATAAGCCAACATCGATACCAAAATGATTCCCCAACCCCTTAACATTTACAAAATAATGAATAGTTCAAAAATATATATATAATTAAACACAAAATAGTAATATTGTCAAACTTAAAGTTAATAGAAAATTCTATTTTTGCAGACTGAACATTATCACCGAAAGGTGGGGAAAAAGGCTCCCCACCACTGTGGGTTAACCCATGATGGCTGGGGTTCTCCTCGCCATGGATGCCCATGACACCCATAAAAATTGCACATAATAAAATAAATAAATACGTCGAAAACAATATTCGTAAAGCAAAAAAAATAATAGTAATAAGTATTATAATTTTGCCAGAATGGGAAAATATTCAAGCCCCATTTCTTTAATAGATAACCCATTAAGTTCGATCCAACCCCTAATGTTTCCTCGATTTAAAACCCATTTAAATTTTACTATCAAAGCTTCAGAAGAATTATTTTTCTAATAACAATTTTGATCGTGAATTAAATATGAAATTCTAAAAAAAAAACCCATCCATCCCATTGACAAGAAATTCCTTACAAATTTTCTTGATACGACAAATCAAACAAGTTGATTTTTATTTAAATTAAGAAGAGAATTTAACATGCTTAAAGCAAAGAACCAGAAACCTACCTCTTTACGAATTCTGGAAAGCAACACAGAGGTAGAAAACAATAATCGCCAGGCACCAATCCAGAATGCTCCAACCAGAAACTTCAAACAAAAACTACCAGATCCCTTTCTCTGAATCCTCCTATCAATTTCTCTAATTCATTTTCAAAACCTAGCTTTCCCCAAATTCCTCTACAAAAACTCCCATAACCAGAAGAAAATTTCCTATCCACATAAAAACTTCACGGGAAGAGACCCCTATTTCCCCCCAAAAGCAGACATATCAATTACCCCCAAATCTAACTCCCAAACACATGCAAGAGTACCCCAATAATTAAATTCATTAATTTCTTTGTAACTCACATCATGCACATACAAATAATTAATTCTAAAAAATAAAAAATAAATGATAATTATAATATTTAATGGTTTAACTCATGAAAATGATAAAATACACCCCAATATAAACTCCTTTTAAAATATATTCCCATTAACACCATAAAAACCATAATTTTTATTTAATTTTTAAAAAAAAAAATTATTTTCTAAACTATAGATTAGATTAAATCATTTACTAACGTAATTAACTAAATAAAATAACATGCAATATCAACTATCTCAATTAATTAACCATTAACATTTAATTTCCTTTAAACTATTAATATTAATATTTTTGCTAATAAAATATCATACTAACACAAGGGTAAGGTACTGAGACTAAACCACTCGAAATACCAATAGGACCAACAAGGCTAACAACTGGCAAGATCAAACAAACATGATGCAAGGATACCTGACTGGGGACTGTTCCATAGGAATGGTGATACCACGAGGTCTTACTGATAACTCCAATGTCCACATTATCATTGGGTCAAAGAGCACACTCAGACCTGAAGATTCAAGTGGAGTTGATGCTCCGTACCAACAGTCCTGCATCACCGAGAAAACATACATACTTACATCTAACATATACATGCACACTGGTGGAGGAGAGTCGTGATAGTTCATGTCCTGTCATAGTGGATGACGGAAGATCATCCCCTCACACCCCATACAGACTCATACCCATACAAGTAGATGAATACAAGAAATATCTTACATAAAGAAAATACGTCTGTCCAAAGTTAGTATATACTCATATAATCTAACATCTAACCATTCATCAAGATAAAATGCATATCCAACATATTAAAAGCCATCACATAAGAGAGTATCATCTAGTCACATAAACCACCAAAGAAATCAACCAGAGTCAAACTAAGTTAAACGGAGTCTGATCGAGGGAGGGGCATTACATAAAATCAAAACTAGTGACAAGGCTTTTAGTGGTTTTCCTGTTGCATATGATAAACAAACTATAACAAGATCAATTTTGATGTGTTGTTGCAGTTGGTATGTTGATTCAATTTTTGGTTTTTATTTGTGAGCTTGGATGAGGAGTAGACTAGGTTGTGTGGATTTATTTCCTATTGCAAAGAACTATGACCTTTTGCTTGATAAAGGAAGGATAGTGTGTTGGCCATCAATTATTTATTCATGATTATACAGGTTTATGGGGGTTGCTATCACCAATAGTGTTGAGCAAAGCGAGGTCAATATTTTTGGGCATCAAGGTAGTGCACCTAGTCATAAGTGATTATCTAAGTTGATTGGAATTTCTAGTACCGATACCATTAAACAAAGTGAGGTTAGTATTGTTGGACATCAATTTAGATGTGTCATACACACTATTGAATAATCATTGAGACACACAAAGGTTTATGTGGTTGAGTAGACCATCATTGTGTGTACGTTATAGTAAAATGGTCAAAGAGGATTAACATGCCAATGAGATTTTCATAATTCATATCACAACTCTTGTAGTAGGGGGGTTCTATGTATGCAAGATTGGTTGATTAGTACTGGGATGTCTAGTGTGCCAATTTATGTGGTAGAGACTATTAGATAGCTTTAAAATCATATGCTCTAAATTGTCTTTTGGTCCCTTTTAGATTAAGGGGCTTTATTGGGTCATGTGATGCGAATAGGTATCATTGTTATAAAGCTCATAGTAAATATTTTTATGAGACACAAATCACCTTGTGAGATACCCCCTTTCTTAATAAGTTAGATTCAAATGTTAATTAAATCTAATGAAGTATTTGGGTAGGCATTTAGGATTAAATTTGTTTGAGTAGCTACATAGGAATGATAAGCATAGAAGGATTATTTAAGAAAATATGTATGTAATATTCATAAAATATGTAGCATAATATAATTATAAAATAGATTTATTAGAAAGAGCTTGAGGAATCCATCTATAAATTAGCATCAGTTACTCAGAGGGAGTATTTGTGAAAAATAAAATATATTTTTAGTGACTCAAAGGGGCACTTTTCTTGATAGATGGAGATTCAAAAAATATTGTCCATTATGATTAAAATAATACATTGAGGACACTATTATGTAATTAGTTCTTCTTTTATTCATGGGTAGATAGTATGATCAATATTGTGTAAGTCAATTTTGTCCACTACTTTTCTATTGGATGAAACATTGATCCAAATTCATGTTCAAAGATACATCATGGGATGGGGGAGGTTCTTCCACATAGCTTGGGGTACTAGTGTGTGAAGACAAGCACCACATAATAAAGGGGAAGGGAAATCAAGCAAAAGGTAAATGGAAATGGAAGCCAAATCAAATAGGTAACCAACATGCCTTACTAGATAAAAATGGTTTCTCTTCGATAGATAATATTTGTGGGACTCTTTATGACCTATATATCTAAGGCTGTGAACCTCATTACTAAGGAAAAGAAACCTAGGTGACACAAACGGAGTAGGTTCCCATCTTAAACCTTACTAGTGATTTCAAAATATCACTACTTGAGTTGGGTAAACATATTAAAACTCTTGAAAGAGGACTATAGATCCTTGGGATATGCTATTGAATATAAGGAATGCTTGAATACTTATATAATGAGTCACAAAATTGATGAGTACCAACCATTTCTTTTATTTATGATCAATTATTTAAGATGAGCTCGGCCATCACAATGAGAGATAGATATAGAAATATCTTGACCAGGATAAGAAAAATAGGAAAATATGAAGTTCTATGGGTGAGTATTTAGGGGGCTCACTTATACGTTTTTCCAAGATGACAAAAAATTGGTGTTGGTGCCCATCTTTATAATTCCTAAAGTTCCATGGTCTTAGTCCATGTTGTGCATTTGGTCTCATTTTTTATCTCTTATAATTGATCTTAGATAATCCCTAAATGGTCTCATTTTTCTAAATTTTCCTGTTTTATCTTGTTCTCCTCATGTACTTATAACGTGTTTGAATACACATAAATCCTAAAAAATCTAAGTGTGGAAGTCCTCTGGATAAATTTATAAAGATTATGCTAAATGTTAGATTTTAGAGTTTCCCATCCTAGAAAACCTTTTCCTTGACCCACATTTTTTTCATTGTTTTCGCTAAAGTTTTAGGCTTTCTCTTATGTCATGATTTTTGTTAGATCCCTACACTTGGACATTTTACACTAGGTTACCTTTCAAAGTTGTTTTAGTTATCCTTTTTCTTGCATACCTTGAGGGGTGAATTTCTTACTATCCATAGTCTCTAATTCTTGATCCTTTTCATTATGTTATTTTTAAGATTCATGGTGTAGTGTCCTAAATTGTACCCGGTGCATTTATGACACTTGTACATGATGCCTAAGGCACTTATGATCAAAATTGTAATATTTTGTCATCATAGGACCTTCATCCCAAAGATCATTGTTTAGCACTGTCAGCACTTTGGGACCTATTCCCGACGGACATTAGCGCGATGCAGGGATGTTTGTGCGCGACACTAATGTCTCAAAAAATGGTCATATTTTTAAAGTGTCGGTGACTTAGAGGCGTCAATGCGTGTCTTTTAGCCCACGTCATGTTGTAACGACTCTTTGCGCTTGTTTCAAATTAAAAACCCTTTCCAACACATTTGGGGGTGGGGTTCCCACTTTGGGTTCTTGGCTCTTGATCTTTGCGCTCTCTCAAGCACTCTCAAAAGCTCTCTTTGGAAATCTCTTGGCTCATACAACATCAACATCAAAAGCAAGCTATCAATACCAACTTCAAGCTTCCCGACCTCGTGGTGGCTTCCTACTAATTCATTAATCAAGTGGGCTTCATCACGCTTGTGATGCCAAATATCAAGGAGGGATTAATTTCCAAACTTACTCTCTCTATTTCAATTTCATGCAATGAGTCCTTTGCATTAATAAGTGTATTTACCAATATTCCAATATTTATTTGCATGCAATAGGAATTCGATTTCTGTTTGCATCTATTTACCAATTTACCAATTTGTTCCAAGTTATCTATTTTTCAATCTATACTAATCTGGCTATCTGTGGTGGTGGAAAAAACTAAGCAAGGGTCTGACTGAGGCTGGCCTCTATACAACACCAACATTTTCCCCCTTTTTTGTGTGCACGGGTACAAGTTTGACCCAGCACTTGGACTCTAGGATTTATCATTTTCTAGACATACAGACAATAGCGCACCGCGCTGGAGTCTGCGCACCGTGCTGGCATCCTAAACTTGAGAGCTTCCCAGGTTCCTAATTTGCTCTATCCTTTCTACTTCATATTTCTATTTAAGCAGTTCACATATTATTTCACCCATATTCTATACATTCTATATTTATTCATTCGTAGTTGGTTAGCTTGTTAGATAGTTAGTAGTTTAGTTAATTCTTTTTTTGTTCTATGTTTTGTCCATAAGAACCATGCATCTTTGTGTAGCTATATATTCTATCCACCTAGGACACTACCGCACCGTGTTGCAGTCTGCAATCCGCACTGCAATCTTGGGCTTGCACTATCGTCTCATTTACAAAACCTTGCAGAGTTCGCCAAAGATTCGTCTCAGTTCTCTTATAGATCTAGAGCATTTCTTTTGCTCTTTGCTCAACATTGTGCCTGTTTGAAGAGGTAATCAGATGGATAATTTGTCCTTGGTGATTCATCTTTCCTAAGGTGGCAAATTCTATCTATTACATTTTGGTGAACCCGACGTGAAAGGTCTAGATGTCGGATCTCTTCCTTTCAGAGTTTAATGCCTTTGATAAGGCATTTTCAAAACATGATTTTGATATGTTGGATGAAGTATTAGATGACTTCCTTGATGCACCTCCTCCAAATAGGAGTGCAAAGGATGAGTTGCCTTCCTCAACATCCTCATGCAAAGAAAAAACATCTGTGAATATCATTATCATCTCCGCAGCCCCTCAAAGGCCTAAGAGACCTTTCATTCATGTGACAACGACTAGTCCTTCCCCCAAGAAGGGTAAGTCCATTAATGGAAAGTCTTTCAAAGGAGAGACTTCCAATCTATATGCTAGATTTACGCAATCTAGAGAACCATCTTATAACACCATTGCACACATGTATAACACTCGTAATAACAAGCAAGTTCTCAGACAACAACAATAAATTTCTTTACCATCTTCTCAACTGACTCTTCCTAAGGTAGTTGTGCCTGTGGACAAGTGATCGAGTGATTATGATCTTATCGAGAAACTTAAGGTTACTCTAGCTAAGATCTCACTATCGGATTTTTATCAAACCACCCCATTATACCAAGGTATGTTGCTGGAAGCTTTACAGAAGATCTTGCTACCTTCCTCTTTGAGATCGACTGACGTGACTGCATTGATTCACAAAATATTACTTTCTATCTGCATGAACTTCTGCCTCTCAAGGTGAGGAATCTAGTGGATCCTTTGATGATTATTGTCCATGTGAATGGTGTGGGTATCAGACAGACTCTAATTGATACTGGATCTATGCTTAATGTTTGTGAATTGGACTTGCTACCAAAGATCAAAGTAGATCCAAAATCTTTGGCAGCATCATCTCTATACATTCTAGGTTTTGACAACTATAGAATAATTGTTGTAGGAACTATTATTCTATCCTTGAAGGTTGGACCAGTAACCATTCCAACTCTTGTGCACGTTATTTCGAGTCCTTTATCATACAACCTTCTTCTAGGTAGACCTTGGCTTCAATATGCCTTGGGAGCCATCTCTTCTATGCTTCATGGAGCGGTGAAGTTTGTAGCTGATAATTGGGGTGTCATAGTTAGAGTAGACCTTGAGGCTATGCAGTTATGTTAGATTGTTGCAGTGGGTCGAGCTACTGCTACACCCTCGTTTCATAATTGGGTATCAATCTTATCTTCTTCGATGATAACTTTTGCTTCTGCCACCTCCTCTAAAAAGGAAGAGTGTAAGAAAGAAGAGATCCCTAAGGAAGTCATTGAAAAGGAGAAGTCATCTAAGAGTCTCATGATTGACACTCCTAAGACGAAAATGCTAGAGCCACCACCTAAGTAATGATCTCCAATTAAGTCGTCTTCTCAATCAAAAGTCACTACATTCGTAGGCGACAACTAGGGTTCTTTGGACTTCACTGATTCCCATGTTGGTGAATGTAAAGTAGATCCTGTCCACTTGAGTTTTCCAAATATAACATTGAATTCGGCTAAGAAGGATGATTATACATCCATTAAGTCGAGTGACGCTTAGACAATAATAAACCTATCCTCATGAATAGTGAAGCATCATATGTTACTTATGAGACCTTTATATGTGATTTAAACTTGTATGAGACATATGATCCTTTGTGTTTAAAGAATTAAAACTCTCGACATTAGGAGAAGGGGACACATTAATAGCTAAAATTAGATATGGAGAACCATGTTTTGAATCTTTAAGACTACCAATTTCAAAAGATATATCCTTTCAAGAGGGATCCTTTTGAGCTATCTCTCATAGAATACTTTCTTGTATGTGTGGGCATAGATTCCCCTAATTCCATAGAGTAGTGGTGGATTGTTTCTTGACTACTCATTTGTATTTGAAGTAATCAAGAATAATGTGGCTAGTTTTAAAATACCTACAATACATTTGCAAAGGTGGTTATTCACGCTCCAAAAGTCGAGTCCAAATCCAATCAACTATTTTTATGTGTTGTCTATTGGAAGGGTTTTGGATATGTCCTGATCAACCAAAATGTGAGCAAAAATCGTCTGAAGTAAATTAGAAGAGGTTTTTTCTACCACTAAAAAATTCGCCAACATATTGTCAATTGCTTCAAAACAAAATTCAAAATATAATTACAATGGAAGATTAGGGAGCTGAACTAACATAGGCACATCAAAGAAATGTTTTGAGGTGGGGTTAAAATTTGGGTGTGAAGTTTTAAGCGTAAGCATGTGTTGATCCCATGTTTAGACATAATTATAGTAATTTTTTATGATCAAAAATCAAAATTAAATTACCATAAGTGCAAGGGTAAATTTGAACACCACCTTTAAGGATGGGTCCCCAGGTACCAATGATTAATTTATGCAAATTGAGAAGAATTGGCCATAAATAATCCATTAGGAAGGTATGAATTTCTACAAGGAATTATTAGTTTTTGCCCTATAGGAACATTCGTTGTACTAAGAGACAATATTGAGGAATATCCCTAAGTTAGTGAAGGATTATTAAAATAAGGACTTGTTGTTGGCTTGATGATGACTTTTGTATTGATGACTTTATGTGTTGTCATTGATGGCACATATATACACATACACGTGCTCATATTTTTCATAGTCATCTTAGTTGAGTCAAACTAGTACTACTCCTAAGTCTATGAATTGCAAACTGGTATTATATGTATAGAGTAAGTCTAAACCGGTATGAAGGTATCTAAACCAGTATATGTAGACAATCGGTATATGCAAGTGAAGGTATCTAAACCAGTATATGTAGACAATCGATATATGCAAGTAAGATAAACATTTTTGGTCAATTTCATTGTTACCAGTTTCAAGTTGCAGTGGAGAGTGACAAAGAGGCACATGAAGTCAATCGGTATATAAGTTTGATGTGGTGAACACTAAACCGGTATCGGTGTTCAAACCGATTTTCCCTGATTGTGTGATGAGTTATCACTGGACATGATGTGTTACCTCCAACCGACATTTTTGGCGGTGATGTGTGATGTGTTATGAAATATTGTCCAGATACACTGAACCTAGAAATTGTGTTGAGGTTCTTGAAGCCAACATGAAATCTAATGTCTATAATATGGCATTGTGATTAGTTATTTTGATATGAAAGATACAAGTGATGTTATGAGTTTGAGTTGATGCGATTTGTTGAAGGAGTTACAGAGTATGTCGATGATGCAATATTGAGTGAGCAGAAAAGGATCTATACAAGCATAATGTACTACTTCTAGATCATATCACTTGTTGTTTTCTAATCACTACAACAGTTAAATCCCCTAACCGTGTAAGCTATAACAAGCTTCATTGTTCAAATCCTCTAACAAGGTGATTCATTAACTTGGATCTAAATCTTCCACTAAGGTTACCTTTAACCAGGTATAGCTCCTAACAGGGCTTTGGAATCTTTAATAGGATTCGCTCCCAACAGAGCACTTTGTTGACCTTAACCAATCAGTTACCTATTATTGTAGATACTTAACTTGTGAGTTCCATCTCACCATGGTTTTTCCTAGCTGGGTTTTCCACCTATAATTTTTTGTGTTATGGTGAATGTTTTACTTTCTGTGAATGTTGTTATAACACTGGATTGTATGTAAAATCTTACGTAAAATGGTTAAATATTTTTATCGGTTTGGGATTAAAGTGTTATTGCTTTTGCTATCACCGATTCACCCCCCCTCTCAGTGCTTTATAAGTCTATCACTTGTAATGAAGGAATTTACATGGGATGAAATTAACAAAGCTAAATTTTCATTAGGGGCAAGGAAGACTCCAGGGCTAGATGGGTTAAGGCATTTACTTGAGATGAAATTAACAAACCCGTATTTTCATTAAGGCAAGGAAGACTCTAGGGCTAGATGAGTTTTAGGAAAAAATATTTATGCCAATTTATGACATTAATATTTAATATCATTTTCTTTCTCTTTTATTCATTCATAAAAATGTTTTTTTTTAGTCTATTTTGAATTTTAATTATTTGAATTAGCATAAAAATATATTCCAATCCAAAATCAACAAGTTAAGAATAAAATAAATTAAAATTAAAATAAATATGCACCCAAATTCCTTTCTTTGTCCTTAATTTTTCATCATTTTGGTATATTCAATTGCTCAATTTGATAGCATGTACTTGTGACACAGGAGCATCCCCGGTTCTTGGTAATCTTGCATCAACCAAAAAAAATTATTTTCCCGTTTGTTTTCTGTTTTGCAGTTTCAACATTTATTTCTGCATTTTCTTGCTTTTGCTCACTGGACCTTGCGGAGCTGGATTTTGTTTGAGAAAATGATTATCTTCCTTATTCCTAAACTGCGGAGCATTTGGATCATTTTCCAGCAAGTTACCGACAAGGATAACTTTAAGAAACCAACCCCCCAGGCAAAAGTGTAAAATCTTGGCGAATCAGACATTATTTTGGGGGGGAGAATTTTCATATTGATGGTGAAATATTTTTTCAAAATAGGAAAAAAAATTATTTTGTACTGGCGATTCTTTTCTATGGTAGGAAAATTCCATAAAATTTTGGAAAATAATACCTTGTTCTGTGGGGAAAATATATATTGTAAGAGTCAAATATTTTTTGTTTAAAGGAACAAATATATAATTGTATGGGCGAAAAATTTTACTCCGAAGGAAAAATTATTTAAGTGTATTGGCGATTTTTATCCACCACTTGAAAATTATTTAATTTGTTTGGGTAATATTTTGTTATTTATGAAAAAATATATATTTTATTGGTGATTTCATGAATTCATTGCCATTAATAAACAAGGCACATCACATCACATTGAGTCTAGAATCTGCATGATGTATCGATAGTGCAGCCTCTTTGACAGGTGAAGGGTGACACATGCCTAAAATACATCAATTATTTTAAATTGTTCGATGATCGTAGATCAATGGCTAAAGTTCTATTTTGGCCCAAATTTCTGAAGAGAACGTAGTTCACCAAAAAGTGCCCGGAATGGAATTGGATTCAATACATGTATCAAATGTCATGGTCGATAATGTTAGTCATTTAATATATGTCTAGTCACTAACTGCAATCCACTATGTCCCCATGACTTCCAATATGGTACATGGTATTGGTTTATAGTTATTTCCAATTTCGCACAGTAGTGCATTTATGGGAAAGATTTGCAAAGATATATGAAAGATTTAAAAAAAATTAAAGGAATTAATATGGTTAGAGAATGAATTATTACAATCAAGAGCTTCAACTATTTATATACGATCTCTGCTTCTTTCATCTTCAATTAGCCTTTGGTAGATAAATTGTCGAAGCTCATGATATTTAAATTCTGCCTTTGGTTTAGGTCTATAGGCTCAAGTTGTTTAATTTGGTATTTTGATTTCTCAAGATGGACACTCCTATCTGCTTGAGAAGCATTTTTGCGGAGGACCAGAGGGCCTTTTTGGGCTCTGTTAGAGACCCAACCCTCCAATAAGTCTATAAGGAGGTTGGGATGTTCACTAATGAGGTTGTGAGGATGGTGTTGGGCAGAGACTTTCTGCGTAATGAAAATAGATACCGTGTTAACATGAACGTTATGTCTCAGTTCTTGGCATCTCTTCTGGACGTCGGAGGAGACAAGGTGGATATGTTGATGTTGTTAAGGAAGGTGTTTAAAGAAGACTTCCTTGGAGATGACGTTATTGTTGTCATCTTTCCAGAAGTAGGGGTGGGGATCCCTTGGGAGAATTAATTAACCAAGTTTCTCCTCCCTGACCAAACAGTGTCGGTGGCCAGGCAACCGTTTCTTTTGAACCTGAATGTGGAGTAGTTGACGCATCATAGGAAATAAGCGTGGATTGGTAGGGACTTTCTCCAAAAATATGTTCTTGTTGGATGACTTTCCAAACTACAGTTGGCTTGAAGAATTCTCACATCTTATAATTTCTAAAGAATTCTACATGGAGGGAGGGCAAGATTCTTAGGGTAAACCATGAATGTGTCCACTACCTATGCCCTAGCCCCGACCCCCTAGTAGTTTTCTTTTTTTGGCTATTTCCTCGTAATCTCACAGGCTCACTCATTTTGGCTTAAATTTTTTTGAGGAACTTAGACATGTAAAAATTGTAAATTCGCAAAACATATAAATTAATGATAATTTTGCAAATTCCAGTTCGTTTCAGTTTGCCTCTTATGGATATAAAAATACTTTCTATTTCATTTTATTATTTTTTGTTGCCATCATGCCATGGCAGGATACTTAGCATAATCATTATGTTTTGAAATAGCTTAAATAGTTATTAATTTGTGTGGATATAAGATTTAATTTTCACCATAAAAAAATAGCAGGTCTATTCTAATTTCTTCTCTAAAGTTAAACAACAAATTCAGTGTCACTTCCGAGACGACCTTTTCTAAAAGATATTTGAAGTGTTTGACAAAGAAGTATTTGAAAAAACATAATGTCAGGGATTGGCTACAAGTGATAGCATCCAATAAGGATCGCAATGTCTATGAGCTACGTTATTTCAATATTTTGTTAAACAATGGAAATAAATTTAATACTGTGATCTTTTTATGTAATGTTTCTTCGTCTATATTTAATATATATATAAAATCCAGTTCGTTCCATTAATTATTTGTACATTTATTATCATTGATTATAATTTTATAAATATATAAAAAAAAAAAAATCTCGCGAAAAACAAGTGAATTAAAAGTCCAACTTACTTGTTGTAATTTTTTCTGCATAATTTCAATATAAAAAAAGTCCAACTAACTTCATACATGTACATTGAACACCGACACGAAACAATTAACAAAGGCTATGGCCAATGGGACGAAGAAGCGTCAGGTGACATGGTGCTTGGGTGGCAGAAATCTTATGTATAATGGGACTCACGAGAACTGACAATAGATATGCAATGATATTGCCTTATGGACCTATGGTATCCACATCATTGTCATGAAAGTGAATGGTTGACATTTAGCCTTTATGCGGCTTTAATGTTGACTTGTGCATACGAATTATGCGGTTGAAGTAGTGCATGCCGAGGAATAATGACAGAGTTTGTGATTAATACTGACGACCGTCGTCGTTGGATGTCAAAAATTAGAATTGAGTGAGAGGTGTTTAAATCTTGGGTGGATTGGAAGTCTTAGTATCATATTGTCTGCACTTGCAACATTTGCCATTACCTTGAGTATTTTAAGAAACATGGAAGCCAATTTCTCCTTGCATATTGATAAGAAATTATTCCCATTTCTTGGACGATTTACGAATAGGAGGCTAAAAGGTTTGTTCTTGTTTAAGGATGAGCGGTTGTACAAGAGTGTGAAAATGCTATTGGGAAAGGAAATTGTCCATGTAGATCATCACTATAGGACAAACATGGACGCATATTCATTGATTGCCGCTTGGGGTTTCCAATTTGAGGATGAGTTGGACAAGGTAAAAAAATGCCTTGAGAGTTGTAATTGATGGGCACTACATGTTAAATCTGGATAGTGTGTGTGCTCATGTGGTCCTGAAGGTGGGCATTGTTCCTGAGGCAAGGGTGGGTGGTCTGGTGGTGTCACTACCACTCATTCGATGGGCTGATGATGATTTGAAGGCAAGATGCAGAGCTCTTGCTTGGCGTAGGTGGAAGGCCTTCAAATTATTTGCAAGGTTGATACAGTGTGATGAGGTTTTAACGGTCCTTCATGAAGTGGCATGTGCAGAGGTGGGTCGAGAGTTGTGACCAAGACCCAAGACTACCCAAGCAATGAAGCGGCTCTCAGAATTCTATTATGACCCAAAGTACAAGCCGTTTCTGGGTTAATCTATTTGTATCTTTTTGTTCCATGTCTGTTTTCTCCCTAGACCCAAGTTTGTATGCATGGGGGGATGTCTACTACAAATTTTGGTACGCCGAATTGGAATTTTGGGGTTTTTGCATGTAGTGGGGTTTTATTTTTTGTTGGGAATGGTGGTTTTGGCCCTTGGGGGTGTTTTTTGCACTGGCAAAACTCTGGTGGTTTTACTATACCACCTATACTTGCATATTTACAATATTTTATTTCCAAGTAATGCGATACAAAAATTATCGATAAAAAGAATGAAATATCATGCAAGTTTTGACATTACATATTTAAATTGTATATTTAATTCATTATAAAGTTATATACTGTCGTCTATTGGATGAGCACAGATCAATGATGTGAGGTGTATTTTGGGTTGAATGTGGGAACGATAAACATTTTTTGCAAACTTCTAACAGAAGACTTCCATAAACAATAAACATTTAATTAAGTATAGTTAAATTCTAAATTTGCAATTGTATAATATATACTGAATAAAATATAATAAGCTCTATTTCGACATAAGTTGAAACGGATTAAAAAGTCTTCTAAACCATTCTCAAAAAGTGACTTGTGTTTGTTGACGTGGCCAAAAAATGGTAAAAGTCCTAGGACCCACGATAACTGACAATAGATAACATCGGTTGTTGGATGAGCACAGATCAATGACTTAGGGTAGATTTTGGCCGAATTTGGGAAGTAAACACATTTGTGAGAACTTCACCCGAAATTGAACGTTTTACATTTAATTAACTATAATTAAGTCTATAAAGGTCTATTTCAGGCAAAAGTTGAAAAGGATTAAAAAGACTTCAAAAAGAGTCTGGAAAAGTGACTCGAGTCTAGTGACATCCCCGAAAAATGGCAAAAGTCATGGGACCCATGACAACTGACAACAAATACCATCATTTGTTGGATGAACACAAATCAATGGCTTGGGGTGGATTTCGGCCCTAATGTGAGAAGTAAACACGTTTTTGAGAACTTGACCCAAAATTGAACGTTTTACATTTAATTATCTATAATTAAGCCCTATTTCAGGTGGAAGTTGAAAAGGATTAAAAAGACTTCAAAAAAAGTCCAAAAAAGTGACTCGTCACTCGAGTCTGGTGATGTGTCCATTGTCCTCAGAATTTAAACTGAAGCAATGAATGTTTTGTCCTTCGAAGGCGAATAGATATTAATAATAATTTATTAAATTATAACAGGATTCTAGAAATTTTGCCATGTAGGTATTACTTTTGTATTTTTCAGTGTTTTCAAAATAAGTGACTCATATATTATAATCGTATTTCATTTCATGGACAAACTAGTAAATTGAGGGAGATTTAGAAACGTCTACTAGATTGAGGAATACAAGTTGCAATAGAGTCTGTCTGTGCCAATCTAGTGAAATAGAAATTTTAGGTAAAATCTAGAACACCTACATCCCACATTTTTTACTTTTTTTAATCTCATAGTTCAATTTGAGGGTTAGTATTTTCAGACTTGTATCTAGCACTTTTTTGAATTATTAACAATAACAACGATGGGGAAACCAGGAAGCAGTAGTTCAATAGGAAGCCAAGTGAAATAAAATAGACCTAACCAAACTGCTTAAAACACTAGGTTTCACTGATAAATACCATGATATTTATGACCCTGCTATCCATGGTGAAAAGAGTATCATAGATATTAGAAATGCATTGGCTAATGAGGCAACAGATCCAAGCAGGGCAAAATTTATTGTTTTCAACACAATGTTAAAACAAAGAACAAATAAAATTGCATCATGGGATGCTGGATTAGGAAGCATGGTGTTACCTAAAGTATTCCCTTGCCCTAAATTTTTCATGGTATGCACCGAAAATTATGATGAAGATTAAAAAGCAATTGTCAATAAAAATACAAAAGAGGAAATTCTATCCATAAACGTGGGAGAATTTGCTTGTTTGTTGAACCTAGGGTTTGAAGTACAAAACTCAAACATCCATATTGACCTAGGAAAGCTGGCAAAGAATTATGAGAGTCTCGATCCAAGTCATAGAGATTCGTTTATCAGAGCTCTAATAATGCATGGTACTTCATTGGATCGAAATCATTAGCCTCCTTATGATTGTAACATTTTTGTTCCATGGGTTCGGGATACTATTTCCTTGCTGACATTTTGCTTGGGATTGGGAAATGATAGGGAAGTGGGTGCTAGCCTTCTTGAAATGATTTTTACTATCCATTGTGTAAATCAACCAGTACGATATAATTTTGTTGAGCACGTTGTTCGATCCATGCAAAAACAATTACTAATGATCAAAAAAGGTTCATGTAAAACATTTAGGTTCTCATTCTACTTGTGCTATCTTCTATCCAGGTATCGTGCAATATTCGAGACTAACAATCTTCACATTGTGAACTATAAGATTAATGAGAAGACTCGGAACAGAACAAAGTGTCCAATATATGAATGGACACCAAAGATAAGGATGCATGATAACAGAAAGAACTACAACCATTTTGTAGACTTCTTTTTGGCACCAATGTATAATGAAATTACAAGCACTCCAATGCCTAGATTGCCTGTGTCTTGTAGAGATTGCATTCATCTCAGAAGTCAAATACAATTGGTTGATTGTTTCTTCATGGAAGAATAAATTGTGTTAATGTTTTATGGATCAGTAGTAAAACCCTACAGACTTCCAATACATGTGACAGAGAGGGTATTTGCATTGGAATATGTATGGCAGTTGGAGAGCAAAGATAGGCACTTTCAGGGTCAACAAAAGAAGAGCATATTTCCTTCCTTGCCTTTCTCATGTGGAGGGTTCATATTTGAGATAAAAGAATTCAATGTGGCACATGATTTTTTGACAGTTTTTAGCTTTGGTGATGATGGTCTCTAGCAGTATGATCCAATCGGTGTAGTTCAAGCAAGGCTTAAGAAAAATGGGAACTCTTCAGCGTTATGTCAACATGAAAGTAAACCATTACTAGAAAAGCTTAGAAACATGGACTCCTGGGATGAAGTAAAAAAAGAGATGGAGAAAATTGTCATTGACAATAACATTTCAACAGAAGAATTGCCATCACAAATTATGGCATTGCACACACCGAGGACAACAGAGGAGAGCATCCAAAATAGGAGGTCCTACAATTTCTACCAAAAATCTGCTAATCCATCCAACACATCTATTCCCAAAATAATTTTGCAAGAATTTAAAGACATTTATTGGACTCAAACCAAAATAAATGATTTTTGGACTATGAGGAAGAATCTCGGTGAACCAAAGACCAGTGCAAAATTTGAGTCCATCGACGAGGATGTAGAGTTTAGCAAATTGTGGAATATGGAGCATCCCACAACAACATATGATAGGAGTGATGATGAAAATGAGTATGAGGTTGAGACCACTCCAACAAGTACTAAAGTCCCTAAAATAT
The DNA here is from genome assembly GCF_030272615.1 of Cryptomeria japonica. Classification (NCBI taxonomy): domain Eukaryota; kingdom Viridiplantae; phylum Streptophyta; class Pinopsida; order Cupressales; family Cupressaceae; genus Cryptomeria; species Cryptomeria japonica. Next base: position 123,701,181 of record NC_081410.1, read on the forward strand.
TAGGTGGAGTCAATGAGTCCATGAAAGAAAAATATAGCAAAGGGGCAAACATTGTGGAAAAAATGGGTTTTGAAGGTGGTGGTCTAGGTCCCAGAGGAGAAGGCATTTGGTATCCACTTGAGGCACAACTTCCATCAGATTCAAAATCAAAAGCTCCTTTTAAACCAGTCATTGGACTTGATTCGTCAGATTCATCACATAAATGTACTACTCATTACCCTTAGGGTCCACCTGCATTTGTTATAGGTTGAAATCCACAACCACCACCACATCATGGTATTCCCATTGGTGGTGAATCAAGTACCATTGCCATTGGTGGGGAATCTAGGGATAGCATTCCTATTAGTGTTTAGTCAAGTGCCACTACGATTGGTGGGGTTGGCATGGGTACTACTACTGATACTAGTTGTCTTAGTGTTGGACAAGTGCAACAACAAAATATCTCTCGCAAGAGGCCACTAGTGATAGATACTCATACTATTCAAAATCCTATATCAAGTGCCACTACCACTACAAAACTATCATTTGTAGCTTCAGAACAAACCCCTCAAAAGACTATAAAAACTACACATGCAAGTGACATTGGGACAGGATCAAGAATGGTTGTCGGTACTCCTCGTAATGCATTAGTTAAAACCACAGGCATAGGTGGAACTGGAACCTCTGCTATTTCACCTTTAAAAAATTTAATTGCTTTAGCAAGCCCAGATTTTCAATTTCATGATTACTATGAAAAAATTGAACACACAACACAAATAAAGAAAAAGAGAGAGCATTGCATAGGGTTACCCTGACTGAAGTTTTAGACGAACAACCTGCAAGGAACAGGGTATTTCCAACATATGACCCACACAAAGATATGATGGAGTTCATGGTTGTTATGCCCCCAAATAAAGATAAAAATCCATGACATAGTCAGATAGATCCCTCTGAATTTCAAGTTAGCACTCTCCAAATGGATTTTTCCAAAGTACAAAATGTGGACAAAATTCGTGTGTCAATATGTCAAAGTGCTATGGATGAAAAGAAGCAATGTGAAATGAAAGAAGCCATTATCCAACACATGATCTTGATAAATATAATTCAAAATCAAAGTACTCATATGTGAAATAGAAAATAAATTAGATATATTAAGTGTCATTGGTAATGTTTAAAATTATATTTGAAAAATTGAGATAAAAAAATTTATGACTCCCACAAACCAAATTAACCAAAATAAATTAGGGTTTTTGTAAATTAAACCTCTAAATTTATGTAACTTGATTAAAAAAAGATCTTATGAATGTAAAATTGAATTTTAGAATGTTTATAAATAAGATTTTAAATAATTAATTCAATTTAAACAACTCATAAGCTCAATTTTAAAATTTTAAAATTAGGGTTTTTTGGTAATTTTAACCTCTATATTTTTTAAATTTATGAAAATTAGAATCTTAAATGCCTAAATAATTTAGATCTAAGAATATAAATTAAAATTAAGGTGTAAGAATATCGAGTTCACCAAAATGTAAAATGGTGAGATTAGGGTTTCCACAACTAAGTTTACGAAAACTACCAAATTTCACTTGGGGCACATTACATTCAAAAGAAGGTTGCAATCCAATAGATCTAGTCAGAATATGAATTGGATTGGTTTTTAATAATATGAATTAATTAAGCCTCTTTTGTAAATTACATTGCTGAAATTAGGGTAAAAGTGTTGAAAATTGAAGTAGAAATATATAAACCATAAGCTACAATTGCGGGATTGAACCACGAACCTGTATTTGATAAATCTATGCAGATTCAAACCTACTCCTTCAAAGACCTCCCAAAATGTTGGGACTTTGGTGCCAATCACCCTGGTCCTCCAAACTTTTCACACTCTGAAGGGGGTTGATTTATCATTGTAAATAATGCTTATTCTGAAGATCGCAACTCCGTACCTATTTCGTACACACAAAAAGAAGGGTAAATAGGTTGGGAATAGGGGTTTTCCTAAGTCAAACCCTAGTTTAGGAATTAATCTTGAATGGAATATTATAAATAATGAAATAAATAATGGAAAGATATAGCTTAGATCTACAATTGTTGATGATGATGCTTTGTTTCTTGAATGTAATCACATATGTCGTATGAAATAGCTTGGACATGACAAAAACCTAATCACATATGCATGCTTGCAAATGAATGATGTAATGTTGCTCCATAATGGATGAATGAAGAATATGTAGCCTTGAAGACCTTTAGAAGTGCTTGATGATGAATGCCTCAATAATTGAATTATGGATTGCTTGAATATTAATTGGATAGACACCTTGTAATTCTCCTGTTATTATTGAAATGAGAGGGGTGGACCTCCTTTTATACTTTCCCATCGAAAAACATCTTAATTTTGCTACATAAGCCAACATGGAGATTGCATTCCCATCAGCTCATTATGACCATTAGGGGTTCCAAATGAAGGCCTCAATTAGGAGGACCAAGACGCCACACCCTGGTCCTATTGAGGACCATGGCACCATGCCCTAGTCCTACCCTATTTAAGGACTAGAACCAAGGGGCCATGTGATGCGCAAATAGGAAATGGGGCTAGATTTGAATATTATGAGCAGAATTAGGTCCTGATTCAGCTTTGGGACATGAATGCTAAGATGAGGGCCCAAATGTGGACCAAATTGTAAGGGAGTACAATTTAGAATGATGTAGATACAATCCAAGATTATGTCACTAAATAAAATGAACTAAGAGAAAAGCTTAAGAATTGTGGCATTGAAAAGAAGGATGCTCAATTGGTTTACAATTTATTAGACAAGATTCCATCAAAATATGCAGCCTTTGATTCTAGATTTTATACCCATTGGTTCACTCAAGGTGCCTCATTCACTCCATCGCTCGATGATTTCATGAATATGTTGATACACAAGCAATCAAATTTGATCAAGATGGGGATTCTCAAGTCTTCAAAGTCATAGGATTTGGTAACTAATAAAGGGAATCAAATAAATCAAGGAAAAGGCAAGAACCAAAAGTAGTTTAAGCCAAAGCCACAACAAGATACAACACAATCATCCTCTCCACAACAAGGCAATTCTACATCCTCACCTAAGGGGAAATCATATAAGGAGAAGCTTTTTTGTGCATATTACAAGAAGTTGGGATGTGATGAACACCATTGTTACAAGAAGGATATTGATGAATTGAAACATCTTCTTGAGAAGAATAAAAACAATTTTCCTTCTATAATGTCTACTTCAGCTTCTTCCAAAGAAAAGTAATTTGATAAATGAAAGGAGCACACTTTCAAGACATGTAAAGGACAAGTTCATTGTGCTACTACAATTCATGATTTAAAGAGATGGCTTATAGATTTAGGAGCTTCTCATTATATGGCATATTTGAAGTCTATGTTCTCTTTATTTGAGCCTTGTAACATGCCACTAATTTTGATGGCAAATCATACATATATGAATGTGATTGAGAATGGATATATTTCTATTGGGGATAACTAATTCAATGATATGTTGTGTGTACCTCACTTGACAAACAATGTTATTTTCATCTATTAAATTCCTCATGGGGCAACAAGGAAAACTATGGAGTTCACACCTAATTCAGTTATCATTAGATACTTGGAGAGTAGAGCTATCATTGCTACTGGGGTGTTGGATAATGCATCTCAATTGTACTCCTTTTGAGATTTTGGTCCTATTGATGAGTTTGATTCTTCACATGATGATCACACTTCTTGTGTGGATTCTAATATCAAGGAGAATTTTGGGTACTTGAACTTGGGAGTTCTCACATGTGATCCAATTATTTGTCTTTGCATTTCATCTCCTCCCATTGATATCACATCTATTGTTGCACTTGATGATGTAGATGTTGTTACAGTTTTGGCTTCTTGTGATTCAATGCAGTAGGATATACCTTGTCTTCAAGATTTAGTTCCTTGGGATTACTACTTGATAGACATTTTAGGTTTGTTTGTGGAGTCCTCCATTGAAAATTTGGGAGACATCATTGATGATATTCATCTTCTCTTTGATGGAGATGATCCTTCTTTAGTTGTTTTGAGGGAACACTCTAACCCTCTTGTTCATTCTTTACATGATCATTCTTTTGAGGTTAACATGATTGTGGATACTTGTGTACAAAATTTGGAGGAGGTCTCCTTATCCTTAGAGGAGACACTTGAGTCTTTGGATCATGCTCTACATTCACCTTCATTAATTCTTGGATTGTCTTTTTCAACAGTGTGGCCTAGTACACTTGATTTGGAGGGGGAACCTTTTAGCATCAACATAGGGACATTTGAGCAATTTTTAGAGACTTCGTACATCTTTTGAGTTTTTTTCCTACATCTTCCCTTGATGATTGGGTAGAATTCATGGATACACCTTTGGTTTTGTTTCTTACTAAGGGGAGGAACGTTGTTCGATGATTTTAGAGTAGCTTCTTAATTCAGTTTTGAGCTTCTACCATTGGTGCATATTATCCATTAAGGGGGGGCTACTTGGCCCATCTTCTTCTCTCTTATGGAGGGACTTTTTCCCTGCGTGGGGTTTTGTCCTTCTCATTCTTCTTTGAGACTTATTTTGTATTTTCATCTCTCTTTTGGGAGGGGGAGTTTTTTCCCACATGGTTTTCTCCCTTTCTCCATTTGTGAGAGATTGCATTGCTTTGATTGCATTTGCATATGTACATGGGTACCTAACATGGCCTCATATCCAGGACCCATTTTGCATTGTTAGCTTGAGTCTGCATTCCCCTCAGTTCCTCTTAAGGGGGGGGGTGTTGGTGTAAATTATATCTCATAGTTACACTTAACTTAAGTTGACTTAGGGTAATGCATTTCATATTAATTTGGATATGAGACACTTAGGGAAGTGTGCACACAGGGAAGTTGCTTGTCGGAAAAAATCCACCTTTTGTGCTCTTATCTTGTTACAGTCCATCATTTGGAATCTTCTTTAGAAAATAAGGAGCTCCAACATTTTAGATATGCATATTTAAGTAGGTGCAAATGGGTTGGGGCTAGAAATTGCCCCACCAACTTAGAAATTTAATTTCCCACTTGTCAAACATCTAAAAGTTTAGATTCCTACCAAAAAAAAAAAAAGAGGGAAATTGAAGTTTATTTTATTTCTTTTTTACCTCTGTATGTCCACGAGACCACCAATTTCCTTAAATTATGAAGCTTAAACTTTTAAGATGATCTGCATACTAAATTCATGAGACCACTAGAGTTAAAATATTCCTAAAAAATTCAATAGCACCCCCACCCCCACCCCCACCTCACCCACACCCCCATGGGACCTCACCCTTAGGGCTTTGAAAAAACAGTGCATATTGAGGCTCTTAGTTCAACACAAAGGTCATGCATGGAATAGAAAATGTAAAGATTAGGCTCACAAACTATATAAGAGAAATAATTGATTTAACAAATGTGACATGTATTAAGCATGCAATAGACAAGTTTTGTAAAGTCATGATGCAATTACCCTATCAGAGTTGTAAGAAAAAGGTAGAAACACGATAAGACATGCCGAGGCAATAAAAGTTGGAATTGTATAATGTAGATTTGTAGAAAAAGGCTTTAGAAACTTTCAAGGAAATAGATTCCCAGTTACTATAATATAGAATGAAGCATGAGGATTCATAGAAAAGGCACAAATCTAAGTTATAAACTCTTATTAGTTCTAAAAATTACAGTTTAAAATAGGCAATGACTAGTGTCAATGGAAAAGAAGTAAATCCATGGTGACATCGTCAAGGATAGTGATATTTGTCTCATTCAAACTAAGATCTCTCCTTTTTATCTTACTTTGGTTCTCTTCTCTATCTCCCATCATGTCCTTGCATGGCCAACCTTAAACCACACACACTAACCAACATATTAAGCCTAGAGAATGTCAATCAAGTCTGAGTGTTTAACACTTGTGATTCTAGAAGTCAAATCTTTGTGTGTGTGATTTAAGTCATTCGTCCTTACTTTTCCATTTTCTTCTTTTCTACACATATTCAAGGACCAACTCCCTCTATTTGAAACATATTCTTCCCCTCACTAAATACAATCACCTTCACATCCAAGGACATCTACCCATTAAAGCAAATGAAATACACTCCATCCATGTATCGACAACTCCCAGTTATAGATTCTAAAAATAACATTCGCTGCTGAATAATACTATTAGCTCCCATAAAGGGGAGTAACCAGAGGTTTCCTTACTTATCATTTCCGCTTTCACTTCATGTGTTTTTATTCTCCGATTTTGCTTCCATTCTATGTGATAGCATATGTAAAGTAGAAGCTTTTATTAGCTTGAATTATCTTTTGTTAAATTAAAACCATTAATTTAAGCCATGTATTTTCCACATTCAATGAGTTGCATGTAAGTCAAATAACTCAATTTCCTTAAAAAAAAAATTATTATTATTTATATAAAAGATTTTACCTTTTTCTTTTTTAAAAAAAGGAAAAAAGTAAATATATTAATCAAAAAACTAAAAATAATATATAATCAATTTAATTATTAAATACTAATTTTAAAATAATAAAGCTCGTGATACATATTTACAAGTCACTAGTGACACACAATCTTATTATTAGAAACATCAACAACTAACTCTGTCATTTGAGAAATAAAGGACCTACAAATAATACTACGATATACACAAAACATAAACATTATATCCAGAGATGCAACACATAATTGTCACATATCGAAGGAATGCAAAGCATTCCTCCACTAAGACATTAAAAAATCTTTCCTACATATTGATGCTTACATTACACCAGCCTTCTGAAAACACGTAAACATCTTCACCAAACCATACAACAATACTAGAACACTCACTTCTGGATCATCTACAACACATAGTGACATCAATGACAACACAAAATAGGTTGACATCAATGACAACACAACACAATAACTCAAGTTTCCACCATTCTCCTCCTTTGTCATTGATGGAAACACTACCAACGATAAAGAGCACGTACATCTTATCTTTCTCCCTCTTTGACATCAAGGACAAAGGGTACTTTGCTAAAATCTCTCTCTCTCTCTCTCTCTCTCTCTCTCTCTCTCTCTCTCTCTCTCTCTCTCTCTCTCTCTCTCTCTTACTAATAAGCTCTAATAACCTACAATACTCACTACTCCCCTTAAGAGCAATCATTGCATCAATCAAGGAGCAAAATATGCACTCTAGAACTCTGATTAGATGGATGCACCACTTGAGTGCATCTAGTTTTAAAAAGGAGGGGCAATGACCCCCAACTTTTGTTAGAGATACTTAAAGGTATCATTTGCCAACGCCTTAGTGAAAATATATGCAATATGTTTTTTAGAATATATGTAGATTCCAATCTAACTTCCTTCTCTGCAACCTTCTCTCTTAAAAAATGATACCGAATTGCAATATGTTTAGTCCTTGAATGCATCACTGGATTCTTAGAGATGTTAATAACACTTGTATTATCACACAAAATAGGAATCAAGTTTCATCATGCATTACCTTGATGTCTTTTAGAGTTTGTGTCATCCATATGACCTGAGTGCAACGAGATGCTACTACAATGTATTCTAAATCTGTAGTAGAGAATGATATTGAATCATGTTTCTTACTCAACCAAGAGACTGAGCTATCTCCCAAGAAAAATACACCACCACTTGTTCTCCTTTTGTCATATGCACATCCGACCCAATCAGCATATGTATATGTTTTCAATTTGAAATTGTCATTCTTCTTATACCATAATCCATATTTTGTAGTTCCTTTTAGATATCTGAATATCCTTTGAATTGCTAGATCATGAGATTGCTTAGGACTAGCCCAATATCTAGATACCAAACAAACAACCTGCATAATATCCAGCTTGAGACAATCAAATATAATAATCGTCTAGTCATAGATATGTACATTTTCTAATCAACATCCAAAGATTCATCATCCTTGCTCAACTTACAACTAATAGCATAGCAGTTGCAACTGATTTATACTTCTCCATGTCAAACTTATTTAACATCTTTTTAATATTCTTGATCTAAGAAATAAATATACCTTTTTCTGACTGAGTAATTTGTAGACCAAGGAAAAATGATAGCTCATCTATCATAGACATCTCAAATTCTTTTTGCATTTCTTCTACAAACTTCATGCATACATTGTCATCTCCTCCAAATATGATATCATCAACATAAACAACAACAATCAATAATTTGTTACCTTCAATCTTGAAATAAAGATTGTTGTTTGAAGTACCTTTTCTGAAATTATGTTGTAACAAATATCTATCCAACCTCGCACACTGAGCTCTAAGAGCTTGCTTGAGTCTATGCAATGCCTTCTTCAACTTGCAAACCATATCCGATTCTTCTGTTATCTTGAATTCATCTAGATGTTCAATATATACTTCTTTCTCAAGTTCTCCATTTAGGAATGTCAACTTAACATCCATCTGATATACCTTAAAGTTTTTATGTGCTACAAATGCAAGAAACATTCTTATATCTTACATCCTTGCTACCAAAGAAAATGTGTTCTCGAAATATATGCATTTAACTTGTAACCTTTGCAGACCAATTTTGCCTTTCTTCTTCTGACTTTTCCCTCTTCATTCAACTTTCTTTGAAACACCAATTGGTTCCTATCACATTTTAATCCATTTTTCTAGATACCAATTCCCATGTCTAATTCTTTTCTCTCTAATTCAGTTCTTCTTCCATTGTCTTTATCAAACTTTCATCTTTACTAGCTTTCATATAGGTCTTTGGCTCAATTTGGGATAGGAAGCAATAATTTTCTTGTTTACTGAATTCTACAAGTCTTCTTCTTGTCTGAATACCCTTCCTCTTATTTATAATGATCTAATCTTCTGAATGATTCTCGTGCACATACTCTGATAGTGTTTTAGGAGCTTGTTCGGGTTCTTCTTCTTCGATATTAATCTCTTCCTTTTTTGGATCAACTTTATTTTCTATAGTAATCAACATAATTTCTATCTCTTCCTTTTTTGGACTCTCATCTCTAATGACTGGTACAATCATTATTTTTGTTCTCTATCGGCCCACATTTGGGTTGGGTCAGATCATTTTCCTATCACCTTCATTGTCAACTCAATTAATAGAAGGAGACACTTCCCCTTCAGATTTGAAAAAATGTGGACCCTTCACCCAGATATCAAAAGTAATATTCAGAAATGGTGGAGTATCCAAGTTGAGGGAATTGCTATGTACAAAGTTGTTAAGAAGCTTAAAAGTGTAAAGGATAACATAAGACTCTGAAATAAATCCAACTTTGGGAATATCTTTGAGGCTAAAGGTAAAGTCCAGGAAGACCTAAAAAAAATACAGGCCCAAATTCAGAAGGATGGTTTCAGTACTGTGTCCATTGCTGATGAAAATGAGACTCTTAAAAAATACCACGAAATCATTGCTAAAGAGGAAAGTTTCTGGAAGTAGAGATCAAGATGCAATTGGCTTAAGGAAGGGGATAGGAATAGAAGATTCTTTCATATGTTGATGATAAAGCATAAAGCAGCTAATAGGATAACCAAACTAATTGTGGATAATGGGGAGTTGGTCAAGGAGGAAGAAATAAGGAATGAAGCTAAAAGGTATTTCTTGAAACTGCTCAAGAGGGATCATAGATTGGATGCTGAAGCTCAAACTTCTTTCCTTCATAACATCCCCTTTCTCATTGATGAACATATGAACGTCTCCCTCTCTTCCATTCCTTCGATCTTGGAAATAAAAAATGTTGTTTTTTCTTTTGATGGTAACAATGTGCCTGGCCCAGATGGTTCCCCCATGTTCTTTTTCCAAGATTTCTGGGACATTATCGGGAAAGATGTCTCTAATGGGGTCAAGGAATTTTTCGGGGCTAGAATTTTTTTGAAAAAAATCAATGGTACTTTCATTGCTCTCATCCCCAAAACCCAAGGTGCAGACTCTATGGACAAATTTAGACCAATCAGTTTATGCAATTCTTTTTATAAGATTATCTCCAAGGTTCTTACTACCATAATTTTGTCTGTCCTTCCTATTTTGATTAATCACCAGCAAATGGTTTTGTCCCTGGAAGACAAATTCTTGACTCTATTATAACTGTCCATGAGAACATTTATTCTCTTGTTAGAGCTAAGAAGTAGGGTCTCATCCTCAAGCTTGATCTCTCCAAGGCTTATGACCGGGTTGATTGGCCTTTTCTTGTGAAGGTTCTTATGGCTTATGGTTTTTCCACTAGAGTTATCAACCTCTTCAGCCAGCTTATCACCTCAGCCTCTTTTGTTGTTCTTGTCAATGGTTCCCCTTCCCCCTTTTTCCAAGCTTCTAGAGGACTAAGGCAAGGGGATCCCATTTCCCCCATCCTCTTCATCATTATGGCAGAATGTTTTGGAAGGTCCATGGAAAATATGGTTATGCAAGGCTCCTTTAAGGGACTCCAACCTTCTTCTGCTGACCTTATTTGCTCCCACCAACAGTTTGTGGATGATACTATTATCATTGGGGAATCTAGTATCTTTGAAGCTAAAATTTTGAAGAGTACTCTTTGTAAGTTTGCCTCAGCTTCTGGTCAGCTTATTAACTGGGTCAAAAGCGAATTTTTTTTCATCAATACTCTTGAGAGAAGACAACAAAGAATCAACATAATCTTGTAATGTAGGATTGTTGATCTTCCTAAGACCTATCTTGGCCTCCCCATGGGCATTGCACCTCTTGATCCTTTTTGGAGCTCACTAGTGGATAAATTTCATAAAAAACTAGTTGGTTGGAAAGGAGCCCTTTTAAGTCAGTCTGGAAAGCTTCAACTTCTAAAAGCTTCTCTTCAAAGTATACCGATTTATGCCCCGAGTCTTTTCAGAATTCCAGTTAAGTATGTTGACCCAATTGAGAAAATTCAAAGAAAATTCCTATGGTCAGGGGTTGAGGACAAGAAATAAATGTCTCTGGTGACCTGGGATCAGGTTTGCAGACTAAAAAGTAAAGGAGGTTGGGCCTGAGAAGAATCCGAACCTTAAATGAAGCTCTCCTGTCCAAACAGGTTTGGAGAATGTTTCATTCAAACACTGAATGGTGTAAAATCTGGCAAAGTAAGTACTCTCTTCTGTCCTCCTCTATTTCTTCTTTTATCAATTCAAAAATCAGTATTAATGGATCCCATATATGGAATCATGCCTCTAAGTGCAAAGAAAGCATTGCTAAAGGAGTGATTTGAAAAGTAGGAAATGGCAGGAAAGTTAAATTTTGGGAAGACCCCTGGCTTTTTGATAAACCTTTGACTGAAATTCTTGAATGGGCCCCTCATGCTCCCTCATGTATTAGAATTTTTGGCCCTTTAGTTGTAGAGTATTGGTTTGGCAATAAATGGTAGAACATTGAAAGTATCCACCCTAGCCTTACTAAGCTCAAGATCCATTTGTCTTCGGTCTAGTTGAATAAAGAGGAAGACTCCCTTATTTGGAAACATGAACCCAAAGGTATTATAACTGTTTCTTAAATGTATGGTGTCCTTTCCTCCACCCCTCTTGTTAATCCTTTCTGGTCTAAAGCCGGAATTAAGGGTCTGACCCCCAAAATCAACTTTTTCTATTGGACCATCCTTCAAAATAAGATCTTGACCCTAGACAACCTCAAGGGTAGAGGTTTTGCCTTCCCTAATAGATGTGCATTGTGTCTTCAGGAGGAAGAGTTTGTGGACCACCTGGCCATCCACTATTCCTATTCTACCTCAGTCTGGGAAAGATTTCTTAAAATTTTTAGCATTGATTGGGTCTTTCCTAACACTATCAGTGATCTGTTCTCCTCTTGGAATTTTCATTGGACTAACTCCTTTTTGAGATCTCTGTGGCAGCTATCACTTCCTCACATCCTGTGGGGATTATGGAAAGAAAGAAATAATCGTATCTTCAGGGACATATCCCTCAATCAAGATATTGTGTTCCAGAAAATACAATGGGCGATTGTGGAGAATATTGGGATCATTGAGGGTCCCTGTTTCTTGACCAACTCCCTAGAATCCAACATTTTAAGCTCTTGGAATTTTAAGATTGCTGGCAGTTCTGACCGTAATCAAAATAAAAGACTTGAAGCTAGGTGGCAAACCCCCACTCATGGTTCAAAGTCAATTTTGATGGTGCTGCAAAAGGTAACCCGGGCCTTGCGGGTTGTGGAGCTATTCTTAGAGATGATAAAGGTATTTGCAAGGAAATGGTTGTTGTCCCAATAGGGAGCCAAACAAACCATAAAGCAGAAGCAATGGCAGCTCTCCAAGGTATTCTTCTTGCTAAAAAATGGAATTGCCCCTACATATGGATTGAAGGGGATTCAAACAATATCATAAAATGTCTCAAGGGGACCTCTAAGCCCTCATGGTCTATCAACAATATCATAAAAGCTGCTAGAGACCTTATCAACACTTTTGAAAAAAGTTACATATCCCATATCTACCGTGAAGCCAATGGGTCTACTGATTGGGCAGCCAATGCAACGGTTAAAAAAGATGAAATGATTATGTGGACGGGAGAACAAGGACTCCTTGAGGATGTCAGACTAATCATTTTTAAGGACCGATATAGAAGCACTCCAAAGGTTTTTGATGGACAGAATAATAATGAAAAGGACTAAATGGAGTACTTCAAGTTATTATAATAATGTCAGCCTCATTTATTATAATACTTATTTTATCACTTCCCACACTTTATGGGTTAAATTGATAGTTCCGATAAGCTTTCTGGCTAAGACGCTTTGCAAGTTTCAAAATTCGGCTCTGAACAGCGAAAATATGGGCAGAAACAGATGATGATACGAACCTAGCAACTGCAAGGAATGGAAATAGAAGGAGGCGGTTTGGAGCATTTTGCAGGAGGGTGGTTTTTCAAAATTCATGGAGAGACTCCATGGACGGGATGACACGGTTACTAGTTTTTTCTACAAAAACTAGAGAAAGGGTATGTTGAAAATGGGAGACCAGTCTATTGTAATTGATGAAGACCTTATTGCCCAATCCACGGGCCTCAAAAGGGAAGGATGGAACTTCTATAGAGATAGAAAAGTTGGTAAGGAGGCCATTGACAGATATCTGAAAATCGAAAAGGAGAAAAAATGCCTGGTGAAGTTAAGTAAAACTTACTATCCCCCTAGGGCTTTTGTTAAACCATGGCGGGAGGTCCTCTTTGTTTTAATGCGCTATATAACTTTGGATGGTAGGTTTACTAAAGCTTACGCCTACCATTTTGTTTTGCTGAATCATTTTAGGCATGATGAGAAGGTTAATTTTCCTTATTTTCTGTTATGCTCGATGAATGCCACTAGTAAGGCCTACAAAGAGAACCCTATGGGGGATAGTGCCATGCATCGAGGCTTAATGGTCCTTATTTATGACCATCTCAAGGCCAATCAAATAGCTCGCTCGCAACCCTCTATAGAGTCTGAGGAGGATGGGTCTAACTCTGTCTTTTCAGTGGATGAGGATTCCGATAGTGACCCATCGAGTGATTCTGAGGAAAGCTTAGATGTTTCGGATTTTGAAATTGGTAAGAAGAGGAAATATATGAAAACAAGACCTTCTTCCTCAAAGGGTAAAAAACCTAAAGGAAAAATCCTCCATATTAGCTCTTCCTCAGAGGAGGAGGTCTTTGAAGACTCACAGAAGGAGAAACCTTAGGGTTCTCTGAAAAAGAAAACTAAAGTCCACATTTAGACTAGAAACAAGCATAAGAGGAAGGAGGAGAATGTGAAGGAGCTGGAGGTTTATAAGCAGGAAAGGACTTCGGAAGCCGAACAGAACCTGGAGCAGGTGACCACTGGCGAGGCTCTTAGGGTTGAAGACACAGCTACTATTCGTGACACTCCAAAAAAGGAACAGGATATCCCCGGTAAGATTGATCCTCCCCCTAACCCCCCTCCAGAGGGTATGCAAGGTTTTATGGACACTATGGAATGGCTTATAACTGGTTACAAGAAAGTTGTGGATGACAACAAAAAGTTTAGCCACAAAATTCAAATTCTGGAAACTATCAACACTAGGGAAGGGAAGACTATGGCTGATTACATTGAGGACCTAAAAAATACCATTGCAAAAGCTGAAAACATAAGAGACTCCTTCAACCCCAGATTTGAGAAAATAGAGAAAGACCTGCTGGAAAGGAAAACTCTTGCTGATGCTAATGATCAAAGTATTTCGGGCACTACTAGTAAAGTCAACAAAATTGAGGATTGCCTCAAGAGTATTGCAGAACAGAGTTTAAGCATCCTGAAGATTTCTGCTAGCAACACTAATACTCTCATCAGCAAATTGGATGAGGAGGAGACCCTAGATATTGACCCTGACACTGAAGGCACAAGAGACGCTCAAGGACCCAAAACTAGAATCAGAGGCAAAAAAAAGAAAAGAAACCTAACAAGGACATGGATGATCTCAAAGCTGTTGGGGCCACCTATGACCAGTTGGTGAAAAAGGCAGAGGACCTTCTAAAGACTATAGCTGTGTAGTGCTTTCCTAGTTTCTTTGTTGTTTTTATCTTTAGCTGTCTTTTTGGTTTGCTGGCTTTTTTGTCAGTCATTTTGTAGGCGGTTGATAAGCTCTGGACTTTTAGATGTCTTATCTTAATCTCCTATGTTAAATGTTTCGGGTCTTGAAAATCTATTTTTCTAAATTAATCAAAACATAATTTCTATCTTAGACTCAAGTTTAGATGCTACCTCAGTTTGATTCTATTCTTTAAAAACTTTCACATTTGCACTTTCCACAATCTTTTGTAGCCTCTTGTTGTAGCACAAATAAGCTTTTCTATATGTAGAGTATCCCAAAAATATTTGTTTATCTACTCTTTGCATCAAACATGCCTAGATCATCTTCATCTCTTTATACATAACACTTGCTCTCAAATATTTCAAAGTACTTAATTGTATTTAGTCTTCCATTCCAAAGTTCATAAGGTGTCTTTTTGTGATTTTACTCTAATCTGTACCATGTTAAAAAGATAAATTTTATTATGCACAACTTCTTTCTAGTATACATTAGGCAGGTTAGCATCCTTCAACATAGTTCTAGTCATTTCAACAATAGTTTTATTTTTGCTTTCAAATATGCCATTCTATTAAGGAGTACTCAAAGAAAAAAATCCTCCTAATACCATGTTCTTCAAAAAATTAACAAATTAATCTGATGTAAACTCTCCTCCTCTATCAAACCTTAAAATTTTGATTCTACTATCTATTTTATTCTCAACCATGAATTTGGATACTTTAAATTTATCTAATGCTTCAGACTTTTCTCTTAAGAAAGTAACCCAAGTCATTATAGAATAATTAACATAAAATACCTTTCTCCTCTTAGTCCTCTTGTCCCCACAGGTCCACACAAATCTATATGAATCAACTCTAAAGGTTGTGAGGTGGCATACTCCCTGTTTATGAATTTCCTCTTTGTTTGCTTTCGTAATGAACTTTTCCTGCATGTAGTATTAGTAGGTTTGATAATCCTTAGTAAATCTCTCACAATATGATTAGAGCTAAGCTTCACCATATTATCAAAATTGGTGTGTCCCATTCTTTTGTGCCACAACTAACATTCATTGCTTTATGTTAACAAATAACTACCTCTACTATTATCCCTTACATAGTAAAACATTGTTGTTGGTCCTTGTACCTTCTGCTACCAATCTTCAAGAGCTCCCTTCTCTAATTTCACATCCAAACCCCTAAAATATGACTTTACAACCTTTGTTATACATTTGACTCACACTCAATAGATTATGTCTCAAACCTTTAACATAATAAACTTCATTAGTTTAATGCTAACCATCAAAAGAGATGCTTCCTTTTCCACATATAGGTTTATCTCCCTCTCCTACAAACTTAATGATCCAACATCATATTTCTCAAGGTTAATAAACTTCCTCTCTATCACTAGTCATAGCATTTGAACATACAGAGTCAATGATCCATGCCTTTGCTTCCACTTTCGCATGTAGCGCAATCTTCATATTTATAGATTTGTCATCTCTTGAACTTTCGAACTGTCCATCATTCTTTTCTTCTATAGAAAGAACATGGATTCTTCATTTGAGTCATTGTCATCTTCTTCTTTAGATGAGTAGGCTTTCATTGAACAAAAACTTTTCTTCTGCTTGTCTCTGAAATCTCTATTATTCTCTCTATAGTTCTCATTTCCTTTGTTATCATCATTATATTTTCCACCATAAACCTATTTATACATACATCTAGAAGTATAATGACCAATTCTTCCACAATTGAAATATTTTAGGGGTAACTTACCTTTGTACTTCCCAATTCCTCTTTTCAATCTTGTCACAAAATTTTCTTTAATCTCATCCAAGTCTTTATTTTCTTCTAGTTCTTCTTTAGGCTTCTTTGTGGATTTGAATGCAACTTCCTTCCTTTCCTTTTCAATGTCATCCAATTCAACAATCCCAAAGGCAGCGAGAAAATCAAGGACTTGATCCATAGTGTACTTATTTATGTCACGACTTTCCTCAATGTCACACTTCTTTGGTTTATAACTTTTGGTCATTGTTGCCATTATATTCCTTACAACTTCACTTTCTTCTACTGTTCCACTAACACCTCTAAGAGAATTTACAATTTCATTCACTCAATGAACATAGCCTTCAATGTTTTCATCATTAAACATTCTCACATTTTCAAACTTGTGCTTTAGATTTGTAATCTCAGCTTGTTTTGTTTTTTCATCACCTTTAAATACACTCTTCAATTTCTCCTAGATTTCTTTAGCTAACTTTGCCCTTTTGACATTGATAAATATTGCATCATTCAAGTAGGTGACAATTGCAAGTGTAGCCTTTGCATTACTCTGATTGCTTTGATTTAATCCAAAGTTGTAGGACCATTTTGTATAGCATTATAACCCTTCTTAGTGCTTTCCCAAATTTTAGTCGACATAGTTGTCAAATGATATTCCATCATTTATCTCGAATAAGCATAATTTGTGCCATCAAACTTTGGAGTCAAGTGAATGTGTAGTCTTGTACCATCCTGGACCTTCCTCAAGTGGTTAAGCTTCTTAAGAGGAACCTTGCTCTAATACCAATTATTGAATGCATCATAGGAATAAGAGGATGAACAAACTGGTTGAGACTTAAAAAGTACTTAATTTTTTATCTTCATACTCTAAACTACCACCATATAATCACAATAGTAATAAATAATGAAAGCATAAAAGGACAACAAATACGTGAACACCAAATTTACGTGGAGAACCCAAGCAGGGAAAAACCATGGTGAGAATCAAACTCACAATATGAATATAATTTGTTTCAATACTATCTTTGAAACTTATTGCTCCTAAGACGGCTTGCGGAACTAAGGCGTACAACCTTAGGGTGAGATACAAATGACTTATAGAGCTGAAAGATAATGTCTCAAATCAAGATACAGAAAGCTGCCAAGAGACTCACTAAATTTCGATAGAGAAAGGAATAGCTGAATAGAAAGAAACAAAATCTCCTAATAATGTAATTGTCCTTGAACAATTGTGTCAAGCGACCAAGATCATGGTTAACATGTCTAACTCCAAAATCTATCTCAAAACTTTGTCATACAAAAGATATTATTATCAAAGCTCTTCACAACTAACCTTCGCACAACCTCAATATTGAATTTGCTTACAAACTACCAATATTTGTTGGTTGCCAATTCATACTCATTCCATATCTCACTCATACATCTAAACTCCTTTATATATAAGATTAATTACTAAAACCCTTGATTAGGCCAACCACAAATAGAATGAACAATATTACATAAATTTGGCCACTCAGACCAATACACAATCACTACAGTTCACTTTAGGAGATAAAGAGGACCCAAAAACATCACAACACATCCTTTTCAAATGATTCAAATGAACCACACACGCTAATACATCTTACAAAGTTGATATCAAATGAAATGTGTAGATAAAAGCACATTAGCTAGTTAGCCCAAAAATAAATCTCCAATGCAAATTTTACGATGCAGATCTACGCACACTTCAGTGAGACCCAAAACACTAACTAGACTCATCCTCCAAAGAAAACCCAGACCAAAATAATATGATCCAATTAAGATACAAAATCACAATAAACCATAAACTAGACTAACCAACGATACAAAACTCAGAAGATCATAACTCCACTTGCCAATCATATCATCACCTGAAAACTGAACTAGAATATTGCACATGACATATGAACATGTCCTCCAAACCGCAACACTTGGATCCACATATTAACAAGCCACCAAGCATTCTCTGGACTTGTTCTGACAGACAACCTTATTGTTAGAAGCATCAACAACCAAATTTTCTATTTGAGCAATTAAGGACCTGCAAATTTGATAGTGCAATATGCACATAACATAATCATTATATCCAGAGCCTCAATACATAATCTTCACCTACCGAAGGAATGCAAAACATTCTTCCATTGAGACATTAAAATCTCTTTCTTTTATAAATACCGTTTCTTGCATATTGAAACTTCCATTACACCAACCTTCCAGAAACACTTCAACATCTTCACCAGATCATACAACAATACAAGAACACTCACATTTGGACCATCTGCAACACATAGTAACATCAACGACAACACAAGATAGGTTGACATTAATGACAACACAAGATAGGTTGACATCAATGACAACACAACACAATAACTCAAATTTTCAACACTCCTAAGAAGTCATGAAATTTCATGCTCATAATCATCACTTAGATGTAACTTATTTTAGAAAATCTCAATGCTTCACTTCTATAAATAGAAAAAGAAGAAGAGTTTTTAATTTCCACGAGGCTAAACATTGATAGCCTATGGGACAGTTAGCCTTGCCTTTAGCACATTTGTTCTTTTTCTATACAAGATGATGATGAGCTCCCCTAATTTCTCACCAACCCCCTCATTGAAAAGATTATGCTAAGAACTAGTTGTCAAAACATTATCATAATTACTCCTAATGTCTCTATAAGCATCACACTCCAAAATGAAGTATCTTTCAAATTCAATTGCCCCAAAAGTGCAAAAAATACACACCCTTTCTTCTCAAGTTTCTTTTGGCCTTTTCCACCTCCCCGTTTCACATTGGAATTGATGAGAGTTAGTTTTCAATTGAGCAATAATAATTTTGGATCTCCATAGATTACACACCTTTATGTACACTTTTTGAGTAAGATCACATGTGGAATTGAACTCCTCAATATAATAACTCTTTTTTCTCTCTCGTTCTTTACTCCAATTATGCTAACTAAATTTATCTATAACAAAAGCTTTAATCTCTTTGTTATCTATGGGGCACACAATTAAATAATTGTTTCATTCATTTTGCTTCATCCATGTCTTTTTTCTTTTACTCAAGTTGTCACCAAAATAATCTTGGACAATCTATTTGCTTTCAATTTCTTAATTCATTTTAAATGTCTTATGAGACACATCATAACAATTGTTTCAATATAAAGTGCCTCCACTTCACTTCGCAAAATATTATAATTAAACTAACTTTTAATTTTAAACTTACTTATGAATAGACTTTCTTATATTTTCTCAATTAATTTCTATTTTAATATAAAAGTTTAATAACTTAAGTCTATTAACATGACGTGAGAAATCCTCATCTAAATACAAATTCTCAACTAAATAGAGTAACAATAACAATTTTTAATTTATTTTTAAATATATGATTAAATCCTAACTGAATATCATATAATTTGAGGGCAGGGGTCTGATTCGATTGGCTGTGTGAATCTTAGATTTTGACACGGATCGTGATTAATCCCATCTGTCGAAGCCAAATATTTAATTCATTGGAACATGAAATCTCGTTCCGCTCTGTTCTTCAGCTGTTTATAACAACTTCTGAAGCAACTAAAATTCATCTTCTGAAGCTCTTTTCTAAAAACAATAGCATTCTTCTCATTTCACCGCTGACATTGGAAAGAAATTTGAAAATGTGTTAATGCTGTGTTTTTTGGATCTTTAGGCCAGTTGGTCGATAAACATTATTAGTATACCAACCTTCATTCATTCTCATTTCACTTCCCTGAAAAATTTAAAGAAGACACTAAGAGAGAAACTGTAATCCAGAATAAAAGAGCAATGCCCAGGCTTTATTACAATATACTGAAAACAATCTCTTCAAGGGCATCTCTACCGCAGAGACTTAAATTCAATACTGTCTCTCGATGCCCTAGAAGCCCTCTTGACGAAAAAAGTCGCCATTTCTATGGCACAAAAAAACTCACATGTGAAGATGGTGGAACAAATTCTCTGTATTCTTCTCGAGCCTTTGTGAGGTCCTTATCACAATGTCCAATTAGGAAATTCAGTGCAGAGGCCAATTTGGAAGGGCCCAGAGACAGTTTAGAATATGACGTGGTCATTGTGGGTGCAGGCCCTGCTGGGCTTTCTGCAGCTATCAGACTCAAGCAGATTTGTAGAGAGAAAAATAAGAATGTTTCGGTGTGTGTTGTGGAAAAAGGGGCAGAAGTGGGTACGTCTGTACATAGATTTTTTATTGTTTCTTGTTTTATCGTTGCGATTTTAGTTTTTAAGTTATATAAAAGAATACTCAAAAATTGTGCCAAAGATGTAAAATTCTATGAATTTAAGAGCTATTTCAAATTTTGCTGCGTACGCAGAAAGATATGGGTATTATTAGAATTGACTTCCAATTCCTACATAGACAATGTCCATACCAAGCTCACCTCATTTTGTGGTATATTTTTTCCCTTCATAAATGTATCTTATTTTCATAAAAATCAAACAATTTAGATAAACTGAGCAATATGATTGAAGGGAAATTCTCTCTTTACATAGAATCATTTTTTTTTTGGGTCAAATTAGCATTGCCAGAATTTTCCCAAAAGTCACTTTTGCCTTTGTAAATTTGGGTAGAATTCATGTAATTGTTATCTTATCTTGAATTTTTTAATGTGTTCAAATACAAATTGGGCGTAGGGCAATGCGTAGATGTAGGGCGGGTTAGATTAATTTTCTGGGAAATCTTTGGAGTCGATTGCAGTAAGACATTCCCATGAAATAGTGAAGTATTGAGCTGTCTCTATGGTTCTTCAGGACTAAGCATTCAAAGCCAGCTGTAAATATCGAGGATAAAGTTCACTCTGTAGAGACAACTCTATGGAAATTAAACTCCCCATAGAAGCAGGCGCGTCAAACTTAGATCCCCTGTTTCAAGCGGCCGTTCAAAATCTCCCGCCTGGAAAACTGTTGCTCCTCATTTTGAGCAGAAGATCCCAATTAATTATTCCTATTTTCTGGTTTCATGTGTTTCATGGGCTCGCCTTCATAAGAAAAATGAGAGCCATAGCTCCCTCTATGGGATTGGGTCTCGTGGAGGGAGCTACTGCTCGTATTCTTATTTCCCAGGAAGTCCCATGAAAACAAAACAGTAGGAAACCAGGAAATTTGTAGCATCTTCCTCTAAAAGGAGTTGCAATGTTTAGGCAGGAGATTCTGAGCGGCTGATGAAGGAAGAGAATTGGAAATTTGCAGCATCTCCACCAGTATTTTAGTAATGACCTTACCAAGTAGTTTTCTATCAAGATGTAAAATTTATTGTTTGATTTGTTTCTCTCAAAAATATAAGGTGATATTTTGAATGCAAATTCCTAATAAAAATAGTAGTAGAGCTGAAAACTTCATCTCACACAACACTGTCATACTGCAAAATCTGTCTGATTTTTTATCTGTAGCCATCCACCAAGAAATTTTATAAGTGATCCTTCCGTGGGATCATTGTTGTTATTAACTATTAGGACTATCCATTTCCTATTACAATTCTTTCCATACACCAGGACTCTCAGGTACATGGGTCACATCCCCATCACTGTACTCACATGTCTCTCTTTCTCTCTCTCTCTCTCTCTCTCTCTCTCTCATACACACACACACACACAACACGCCCATATATACATATATGCGCCCAAGCTTGAATGGATAGGTAAGGCTTTATTTATGACAATCTTGGTCAAAGGATTCAAACTTAAGAGGAACAAATTGAACAATATTTAAGCTAATTGACAGTGGAGTGTCATTGCTAAATTGAATTTTGGCTTCGCCATGACCTTAAAACAACTTTTTACCTTTATACCCATGTCTGTATATCACTATTACATGATTCATTAAGTACTTGGCGAGTCTCCTGGTTTCCAATTCCAAGCAATAGCCCTACCAGCATGTTTTGTAGACTCGATGACTCTAGCAAGTCTGGGTCAAGTTTTTAAATATTAAAAAAAAATAAAATCTATATATCACACTTTTTAAAAATTCCTGAGTTAAAATGTGGCAATGCTGGTGTATATATTTGCATGAAAAAATCTATATAATTGCAACACTGATGACAATTTCAAAGGATGACACTTCATAATCAGACACTTTTGAAGAGTTTTGAGGGAATTGAAATGTGAAGGATGGCCTTAACAACAAGAACGGCAACTTTAATGATGCATGAAGATGAAATAAAATGTATATTTGAAAGGTACTCTTTCAAAGGCTCAACAGATCAGTTTGATCTAAGGGATTGTTGAAAATTTGTCATCATCATCATCATCATCTTCTATAAGTTGGATGTGCAATGCTAAGGTACAGGCTTTGGGAGTAACAGTTCTTATCTTGATTGGAGAGTTTAGCTATAGAGAAAAGTGCATATTCTTTATCATATCAAAACCCGAAAAAAGTTTCTGTTTTTTTGCTCTACATCTAATCCTTGTCGATAGTTTTGTTTAACCCCACCATCATTCAAATATGATACATTATCGGCTAATTTCCCAGCATCTCCAGGTAAGTGCTTCACAGTAGTAGGATTCAAATGTGAAAGTTATTGCTGGAAGCAAACAGAATTGTTGGGAATCAAAGAGAACAGTCCAGTGGTTCTGTTTGTGATAAAGATCTCATTCCATGTTCAAAAGAACTTCATCACTAATCTGATTAAATATATATATATATATTTTTAAGTATATAGGAAGCATATTAAGTGTTGGTAGTAAAGTATAAGAAGGTAAACGAGATGAGTGTCTAGTTTGCCTCGCTGCATAGCTTTCATATCTAAAAGATGTTATATGGCTGGCTCGGTGCAGTGGTTCCTGCCTTATATTTTTCGTTTTCACAATATCATTGATTCTTTATGCTTGATGCATTAATGAAATATCTATTTAGCAAAAAATAAGCTGTACTTTCCATCCTTTTGTATTTCAGTTAAAAGCATTTGATCTATGTTGGAAGCATTTAATCAAGGCTGTAGAATGGGCTGAAATGTTGTGTCCACGATATTCTATAACCTCTTTGATCACAAGTTGTTTTGTTTGCAGGTGCCCACATACTATCAGGCAATGTTTTTGAACCTCGTGCCTTAGATGAGCTTATCCCAGACTGGAAAGAACAGGGGGTATAGAATTCAAACACATATGAAACAATCTGCATTTTTATGTTATACTTGTTGGCATTTCAATATATCATGTTGAAGTAACCTAATCAACATAGTTTTTTCCAATATAAATGGCACTTAAGTTCTTACAATTTCATGCATGTACAACTAATTTTTTTAATTTTGAGAAATTCTTCATATGGTACTTCATTATGATACAGAAAGCAATTGAAATAAGTGGCCTGTTTGGGCAACCAAAAGCCTGACCAGGGGTCTTTTATCTTCACATTCAACGAAATTAGAACCTTGGTGGGCTCTATGTGAGCCAAGTATCATCACAAGTTGAGTCATGGCAAGTTGACACTAATATTTTTTTTAGGATAATATGGAAGGGATGAATGTAATGGTGAAGGAATAGTTGTTAAATTAGTAAATATTTCAAAATTAGTATCTTTTTGTGTAGTTGCCCTGAAGAAAAGGAAAAAATGACCTCTAAACATGACCAATTGTGATACTTGATCATTTTCACCCATTTGTGTTTTCCCTTTGTAAAGACAGAATGTGATGCTTTCCTTTATAAAATAACAATAAAACACAACGGAAATACCTTTAGTAAGTGAAGACCGTTGGCGTATAAATGTTTATTAACATTTGATCTAGAAAGTCAATCCTAGAGGTTTTTGAAAGTCCAAAGCACATTGCTTAAGGGACAAATAATGCGCTTTTCTTTTCAAACACATTTATAATGATAGCCAGGTGTTTATACAATAGTTCTTTGAGCTTGGAGCTAGTGGAAACAAATATTACTTTAATTTATACAAGAACTTGTGGGATCACAAACATGTTGGTTGATAAGTGTTAGCATTTTAATTTATCTCTTTCAAGACAACTCAAACTAGAATAATATGTATTGTAGAACCATTAATCAAATTATAAGTGGAAGCTCCTTGAGATCTAACTAAATGTAAAACCAGTAAAATTTACAAGTATGCACACTATACAAGATTTCATGGGAGTTCTGCATAAAATATCTAACATACCATGCTTTTGTCTCAAATGCAAGCACTGGATTGTC